>NC_090937.1:901267074-901570104 GCF_040938575.1 Ambystoma mexicanum | reverse complement strand
AATATAAAGGGTGAGAACCAGCCACTGACCAACGCAGTGGGCGAACTGAGTTGGATTAAACACTTCGAGGCACTCAACAAAGTCCTCACAAAATTGCTGATGATATTGTCTTGATGGATCAAACGCCGATAGGTTTGCAAAGACAACTCACAAACCTGGACTCCCACCTCCAAGCCAACCATCTACAAATGAACCAAGAAAAAAACAAAGCCATGATCCTAGGAAAAGGCACGAGTTAAAAAACGAAATTTGTATGGAAGGTACGTGAGGAAACCATGTATAGTGTTGAAGAGTTCAAGTATCTCAGAATCATACTGAGTAAGAACACGAAAGAAACTCTGATGTGCAAAACTATCCTGAAAAAACTATGCTTCCTAACAACACAGACCAGAATTCTCTCTAAGAAGTTCGGCCGATTTTCAATAGCACCGCTTTTGACATTCTACAGGATGAAAGTCATCCCCACACTAACATATGGCACGGAAACAATGCCTCATATACCGCCACTCTTCTGGCAGAAAGTAGAAGGCCTGTACTGTCATAAAGTGCTAGATCTACCACAATCAACCCCAGTCGCGGTAATCAGGAAAGAACTAACACTAAAGTCACTAAATTCCATAGTAATACGGAACAAACTGATGCTCTACCGAAAGATGCTCTTGCCATATCCACCATTGATACTCAAGGCAATTGAGCAAGAAATTAGAGCAGGTACGTGTAAGTTGCTCCAACGATGGGAGGAGAAAAACAACCAATGCCTTGACTGGGCAGGTTGTTCTCAAGACGACCTCATTAGTAACCCAGGAAAAGTAAAGAGGCTAGTGATGGAGAGAGACAGGATACAAACAGTAGACGAAGTACAACTTGTAAAATCTATGAAGAACGGGCAGGACAATCCAGCAAAAGTCAACGAAACGAGAGCCTATCTGCTGAAGTCTCCACCAAAGAAGCTCCGTGAAAACTTCATGCGTATCCGCCTGAATATTTTATATACAAATGAGATATTAGCTAGGCAAAAACAAGTCACTACCAGCCTCTGCCGATTCTGCCACCAACCAGATGCAATTGAAACACTCAAACACTTGCTGCTCACTTGCAGAGGGGTGGATGGGGCCCGCATTCTCTACTTCGGTCATCTATTTGGCACATTTGACTATCTTGACGAACAGGAGAAATGGAACAATTTGATGAGTGGAGCGAACAACAAATGGACCATAGCAGTGGCAGGCTTTTAGGAAAGCCTTGAGCTACTGAGACGCCAGGAACCGGACAAAACAGACCTCATAATGTGAGGTGATCAAACCCCCACTCTTCTTTATTCTCCTCTTTGAATAGCAGAGGCTGGCACAATCGGAACCTTTTTCTTTTCTTTCATTCTTGACTCTAGATTGAAAGACGGATCTTTAAGGAACAATCTTGTAAAAATTGTTTCTATTTTAAACAATTAAATCAAGTAAAAAAAAATCAAAAAAGTGTTTGTTCCTTCTGATTGGACAAGCAATTCAATATATAGGACTATCATTTTGGACATTAGAGATGATGTTGCCTCTTATACAGCATTATTAAACGTATATTATTCTGCTCAGCATAAGTATTACACCTATTCGTTTTTCTACACTCCTTCAGCTTAAAGGAGAGAGTAGAGATGATGGGACAAATGTAAAACTTTGGAAAATACACAACAGCTTCTGGAAAATAAAACATCTTCTCACCCATCAAATCCAATTACCATCCAGTGACTGTAAGAAGCAATTATTTTTTTGGAGAAAAAGCTGCACATTTTCATCAATGGTAAAATGTTAGATGTATGTGTGCTTTCACGAAGGCTCCCTTGGCCAAACTAACAGAAATAAAACACCTTTTGATTTTCCTTGTGTGTCACAAGAAGAGATTAATAAAAGGTTATGACCAATATAAACAGCAGGGACTCAAATGGCATCTTCTCTCCTAACTCAATTGTTAAGGACTCTCTCTGTAGTTTACTTTCATTTACCACCAGTTTTATAAACAATTCTGTTATGTAAGGTACAGTGCCCTTAAATCTTAACATCCCTGAGTACAACTCTTGCTTAGAAAGCCCTCCTTCAAACCTAATCTACCGCCTAGCTACGAGCCTACCGCGAACACACCATGCTTGAGTACAAAGCATTATAATTCTCCAGTTACAATCTTTGTAATAACCATTATGCGTTTAGCTGACAAACAATCTGGTTTTATGGCATGTGGGAATATAGAAATAGCTGTCATGGACGTGTGTGAATATTTGATGTGGAACGCTGCTGAACATATTGCCTTCTTATTATTTTGGAATGTCCACAGCCTGCAACAACCTTGACACAGAACCCTTCTATAGTGAGTTTAGTGTACGGCCAGGGTTTTGGATACTGCCTTCAAGTGGTCTACTTCTTTTCTTGAACATTATGTAAATCAAATTAGTCAATCGGACTTGAATGTGAATCCACACCGCAACAGTGTGGGCTCCCACAGGTGTCTTCCTTCCTTCTCCTGTCTTTACTGTGGCAATAAGCCACGAGGTGGCGGGCAAATACCGCCCCAGGTAATGCCCCCAGGGCGAGTTATAGGCCCGAGCGAAGTGAGCCCGCCACCTCATGGCTTATTGCCATTAGTACCCCGGCCCGTTAGACCAGGGTAGTAATTGCAAACATGTTTCGGAATAGAAAAAAAAAAAAATGGCAAAAAAACGGCTGCCGCAATGGAAAGGGAAAACGTAGTCCGTTTTCCCTTTCCATCGCGGCCATCGGGAGCGGACCCGCTGAGAACAGAAGTGTTGCCAGCGCGTTCGCTTCCAAGACCAGAAGTAAAAAGAAGGTAAGTGGGGTCGGGAGGGGATGGGGAGGAAGAACGTACCGCTGTCTCCGGCGGGGGACTATGGAAGCCTCCAGCCGTGTGGAGGCTTCGAGCGAGTCTCCACACAGCTGGAGGTTTCCATCAACCCCCGCCGGAGACCACGGGATAGAAGGTAAGTGGGGTGGAGAGGGAGGAGGGAGGAGGGAGGAAAGGCTGGGGGAAAAAAAAATCTTATATGAGTCCCCGGCCGGGGACGAAGGAAGCCTCCAGACATGGGGAAGCTTGGAGCGAGGATGGCCCCGCTTCAAGCCTCCTCATTGGCTGAGGGGCTGCCACGCCCCTGCCGAGGACAAGGCGGCTGGAATCCCAGCCAAGAATCAAAGGATTCTCGGCCGGGTAATGACCCGGCAAGAGCCAATCAGAATGCTTGTTGCATTCTGATTGTCTCTCGCCGGGTACTAATTAACATTCATACTACCCTGTCTGCTGCCTTAAACCTAGCACTTGCAAATTGCTGGCTTCATTACCACTCTTTGTTGCCTTTATTATTTATTTATTGTTATTTATCTGTTTCTCCTCTGCTTTGCACTTTCCACCTCTCCCCCGTTCCATGCTCTTTTCCCCTCCCCCCTCTCCCATGCACTTGCGCGTTCTCAATGTCACTGGGCCGAGTAAGATCGCTGTTTTGTTCTCCCCTGTTCCCCTCCCTTGCCTTGTCACACTCTGAAACACTTGTGTACGACCGCAATAGAAATAAAATATCAATCAATCAATCAATCAATACTAAACTTATCAATGATCTATAATATGGCTAGAACAGCCCCCAAATCATCTTCTGGCTCACAGATCATGCCATCTTATGTTGTATGCATTGGCTCCCTAGTCATGGGAGAGTTCAATTCGATGTGGCTAATGTAGCAGATAACTGCGTCCATGGCTCAGCACCAGGACCCAGCTGTGGAGGCTCCTTTGCTGCATCCAAGGCTCAACACTACCTAAGAGCTTCAAAGCTTGCAAACCTAACAAAGCCTGGCACTCTTCATGAAGACATGTTTTTTAAGTCCCAAGAGTTACCCATTCTTCAACAAAAGGTAACCGTTCATAGCTAAAGGGTGCTAACCTATGGAATGATCTTCCCAATAACATGCTGTATATCATATAACTAAGTATTTGTGTCCTCTGTAACCAGCAAGTATCTCTGCAACAGCGCCACGATGCCTCAGGGCTGATGCATGCTTTATAAATGATAATAAATAAATGCTCCAAGAAACAATAAGCGTTCATATGAAATATTCTGATTAGCTCTGCCAATCAGCAGTGGCCTTTCCTGGCCTGCCAAGCCATCCAGAACACCCCTTAGGTGTTGCTCCCTTCTCCTGCTGTGACTCGACCTGCCCCTCCCCATTCTGTTACCTTCTCTGCTTTCTGCTCTGCCAGCATCAGCCTCACTGTACCACCCTTATCCCCAGTCCCCGTGGACCGCAATTCCCCCATTTAACGCTTCCCTAGAGCCTGTGTGACTGCGCTAGCTTTCATCTCAACACCTCTGGCAGTGTGAGGTAGCAGCACAGTGCACCACTTTGCCTAAATTGAAACACATTTAACAAACTCCGACCATACTTTTATGGGAGCTTGGCTCAGGGCCATTAATTCGGTGTTATGGACATCTTATCCTTGTGAAACCCATCCCCAACGTTCTGTAAGGATCAATGAAAAACATGTTGGTTTCCCTTACATTTAGATAACACAACCTGCATTGCTTCAGTATCTCACTGCTCACTTTGAGCCTTGCACTGTTTGTGCTTTACTCTTTTTAACATAAAATAACCTAATTCCACATTACATAACACAACATAACAAAACATAATATAGTATGTGCTAAATATCTTAAGTTGATCACGTTTGTCAGTAATGGCTTAACCCTACTATACAAATCTACCTCTTACTTGATTTAAGGACATATAGGTGGAGCCCTAGTTATAACTAACATGTGAATAATGTTTATTTTAGAGCAGTCAATCTCTTCCTACAATTAGGAGCAAATCGGTCCACAGATTTGTAGCATTACCCTCATAAACTATGAAAAAAGGTCAGTGGGTCTCAGGAAATATATCGAGGCTTGGCAAAAAGTGTTAAAGTGGCAGTAATTTGGTTGCCATCATTCTACTGGCGCATTATCGCGCCATAGCTTCAGCATTTTGCTGAGGGTACATCCGCCACATTGTCTCTAATATTCATCGGAAATACCATGGAAATGCTCAAAAAATCCACATACATTGCGATAGACTTCAAAGTGGGGACAAGACCCAATGCACCACCACTCGTAGTCCAGTGGTAATTGGCAAGGCCGAGGGCTGCAAGTCTAAGCAAGTTTGGCAGTAATCAACGGATTCATAATGAGGACCCGTGTAATTTAATTATAATCTAATGATGATAGTGAGCAGAAATAAATATATGAGCCATCTCACCCTGCAAGGTTATGAAGGTAGCGTTCCTCTATACAGTATACTGATTCGGATTAGGTGTGTCACGCATGCGTAATGGAGTTAATCATGCAGACTGACCCCTGGGGATGAAAAACATCATTTAAGAAGAAAGTGGGGGGCCGGAGAAACCGCTGCCTAATTATTTGGAAATCCCTACCTGACTTCACTTTCATAATAAGAACGGAATGCTGGGCGACTGTCCTTTTCTGATTAAAACACGTTCTCGTTCAGTGGAAAAGAACTGAAATCGTATTAGGAAAAATAAAAGCAGCCTATCTCAAGGCATTACCCAGTTAAGAAGTGGAAGTCTTAGATATCCCCTACTTTGGAAAAATAATTTAATTTGCATGCATTTATTTTCTTGGATCTCTAATCGGTGCAGTTTATTTAGAAATACCGTTTTAGACCACCACATTGTGAATGGTAATTGCTAATTACTAGCAAATTGATCTCCCACTCATTATCATGAATGAGGAACTTAAAGGAACACATTTACTGGAAACCGAATGCAGCATCTCCCAATCCGAGCTGCATGCCAGGAAATGTTAAGTAAAACTGCTAATGCTTTTCTGTGAGCCGGATCATTATGATCTGAAATTACTTTGGTGGGCCATGCCAACCAAATAGCCGCATCTCATTCCATGAAATACCTGTGGAGCCCGCTTCTCTGCTGTGAATAAGAATCCGCGAATCACACGGTACCAACCGATGGCGTTTAGGTATTTGCTATACACATAGAGACAATCCTGCACTTATGTAATAGTCTGCACACAATTATAACTTCATTCTGCAGCTAAATATCATAATTGTGAGAGAACAATGCCTTTACATGTTATGATAAATGTCGCAACACAAGTATGGGAAGACTGTTATTGCATCATTACATCATATGTATATGCCATGCCCTAGGTTTATTCAGTACTTGCTATTTTAAATCTGATATAATTGCTGATGGGTTGCAGGTTTCCAAGAGGTGCCCTGTTAAAAAGAGGAACGATGCGTTCATTCACAGACCAGTCATGAGCCTCTTTGTGGAAACGTCAAGCATGCCTTGTTTTCATACATAAGAGTTTAAGAGTTTAAGTTTATATTACTCTTTAAGCTATGTACAAAAAATACCACCCACCAGCCATCCTCATTCATACCAGCTCAGGCACAACTCACACTCTCAGGACATTCAACCAATCCATACCCCAACATAGTACTGAGCTGTCGCTTAAACAACTCACCAACATTCTACCAGAATCTGTGGGTGGCCAGCAGGTGAAGAGTTCCAAAATCTCCCTTCCAAACAAACTAACAAGTCCAAATCTAACATCTCCCTTTACACACAAACATTCTTACCCAGTCAAACTGGAGGAAATTGACATTCAAAATCTAGAACACAAAAATAGCAACACATAGAACCTACTGCAACAACAAACACAATGGGCACTTGTGGAACACAGCAGGGAACACCAGACTCAACATAAGGTTATGGATTCTCCCGCCATAGTGGTGCACAGCCTTGCACATCAATCAAAACGTCCTTATGCCCACCGACACCACACACCAACAGAGTGGTCTCGCACCTACCATACGGTTGCAATGCAAGTCATTCCAACCTAGACAGCCTTACATTCAGAGACCATGAGCGAACCAAGCTCATGCAGCCACACCCTGCCAGAAAATGTCACAACTATGCTGCACTTGAATACCCAAACAGAATCATCATGGCACAAGAAACACACCATGCAACTAGATGCTCCTGTTCATAACACCCGGCTATAAACACTGTATCATTGACACGGTATCAAATGCTTGTTTAAAATCAATAAAAGCTAACAATAAGGGCTCTTTACTTTCAATGGCTTGTTGTTTTAAAATGACAATAAGAATACATTTATCGTCGTTCCTAATCCCCTAACAAACCCAGAATGATGGACATCAAACATTTTAGCCTTATTCGACCAGCCAGTTAGGTCCCTCAATATTAGTCTCGCAAGAAAAATTCCAGGGGCATGGAGCAGGGCAATTGGATGATAATTCATTGGATCTTTTCAAATAGCTTTTTAAAATATTGGAATTATTACTGATTCCTTCCAAGATTGGGGAACCTGTCCATTCTACAGGCCATCCAGCCCACGAGCCCTAGTTGTACTCAATGTTTTGATAATCATCAAGATGTCGATCTGATCAAAAACCAAATTACTACTCTCTATTTGCAAGACTTTTGATGTTCTACTTTTGGAGGTTTTTACCCGAAACAGATTAGAATAGTGTTCAGTCCATGACTGTTCATTTACTGTGTTTAATAGTAGGGAAGCTGACACATTTACCTTAGTATTATTCATAAGATTCCATGTTTGCACGTTTGATTTCTGTGCTATTGCTTCAAGCATTCTCTCACCGTCCATTTGCTTCTTTAACACATTAAGGGGGTAATTCATAGAATTCAGCACAGAAGTAGCGCACGGCAGCCGATGTGCAGCGAACATCCTGCAGTGCCAGTTACGCCCCCAAGAACGCCCCTTGCTCAAGGTAAAGCAATAGAAATCCCCAATACGGCGCAAAGAGCCGCGCTAACCCTGGACCAGCTTACAGGTCCCCTACACTGTAATCGCGTGAAAAATTACGCGTACCCCGCTTGCGGCAGACAAAACGTGTGAAAATGTACTCACGCACCCCCTTGAATACGCGTACCCCGCTCGTTGCAGCCAAAATGCATGAAAATCTCCCTGCGCACTCCCTTCAATACGCATACCCCGCTCGCGGCAGCCAAAACACGTGCAAATCAACTCGCGCAACCCCTAGAATACGCGTACTCCGCCTGCACCTGGCAAATTGCGTGGAAAAAGTCCCCCCTGTGGTGTGGGATGCCTGTGGGTCATGGTCTGGGTGATAGGCTGCCTGCAGGTCATGGTCCGGGTGGATGGGCTGCCTGCGGGGCATGCCCCGGGGTCTAGGGTGGTCCCCTGTGGTGTGGGCTGTCTACAGGGCATGGTCAGGTGTGATGGGCTGGCTGCAGGGCATGGTCAGGGGTGTAGAGGAGTCCCATGTGGTGTGGGCTGCCTACGGGGCATCAAATATACTATCAAAAACAAAACAATATTAAAAAAGGAGGATCAAAGTCTGTGGACTCCAAATCATAAATTAAAAGAAAGGAAACCTATGCCTAAATAACTGTAGAATGGTGGCAGGCTAGTCCGACGGCTCACTGACTGATGTTCCGGGCCATGGCATCATCGAACTCCATGTCGATGTTCTGGCGGCGGGCCTGTTCCCTGGCCTCGAGGTCTTGCAGGGATGCAGCCATGGCATCCACCAACTCCCTGCGAGTTGCCTCGATGCATTCAGCCCGCCTCAAAGCCCGGTTCATGGAGTTCTCCGCCATGGCCATCCTGAGCTGTGCCCTCTCCGCCCGCCGCTGCTCCACATCTATCTGCTGGCCCAACCGCTGTCACACAGAAGACACGCCCAGTCCTGGTTCCTCCTGCCTCTCGGCCGATGCTTACCCCTGGGATGTTGATGGCCCCGAGCCAGGATGCCTCCCATGCTCTGCCTGCTGCTGCCTCCAATGCAACTACCTCTGGCATCACAATGGCATCCCGGCTGATAGATTCCCCTGGCGTATCGTGCACGTGCACTGCTTATTGATGCCTGCAGGTCCTCCATTTGCTGGGGTCCTGTTGGTGGGGTGGCCACCCCTGCTGGACCTCCGACTCCCGACTGTGGGAGTGATGTGTCCTCTACCAGCCTTGCCGCTCCACAGGGGGCCCAGGTGATACTTGGGCAGGAAGATGGCACAGAGGACGACTGGCGCATAGGGGGCTCAGTTGAGGAGGGGGTCGCAAGTAGATCCAGCACAAGGAGGAACAAAAGTGCCGATGACCCGTCCTAGTAGGTCAACACGCCCGCACAGGAATTTCAAAATGACGTGCATTGTCCTAACAAGAACCCTGCACGTCATCCCGAATTCCACTGCGCGCAACACCAGCCCAGCTAGGACAGGCTCAACCCGGTCATGGATTGCCACGTCTGCAGGGAGAGGAAGGGCAGTTGCTGTTCGAGCATCCCCTCCCTGAAAACGGGTCTGGACGAAGGCATCCCTGCTGGTGCCGGATGATGCAGTCACAGGATCGGGGACAGGATTACACACAGGCACCTCTACGGTGGCCTGTCCTGCCTCCTGTCCCTGGACTGCACCACTAGAAGCAGTGGAATCCCCCCTTCTCAGGCCTTGTGCGTGGGGCTGTTACGGCCTCCTCCTCAACCAAACCCCCCACCAACCTGGATGACTCCGTGCTGTCTTCCTCCATAGGCCCCTGTGGGGGCTCAACTGCCTCTTCTGCTACCGAGGAGTCCACCTCCAACCTCCGCCTCTTGGACCTTCCCTCGGCAGCTGCGGCCATGGACGTGGCACCAGACTCATCACTCCAGGAAGATATGATTAGCTGGGAGGGGAGCTGGGCCTTGTGTCTCCGGCTGGCAGTGGCATCGCTGCCGCTGTGCTCCATAGCACAGTCTCCGCCCACTTCATCAGTCGACACTGCAGACAGGGAGAGATAGAACACAGGCATCAGGGCACTGTACAATGGTCTGATACACACATGACAGTTGCACATGAGTGGTAGTGTCAAACTTCACAGATAGCATCACACTCCCCAACACTCATATCATTTGAACCCACATACAATCGCAAATTAACAGGAATCGTGCAGTAGGCATCAGCATCCATACACACAAAACTGCATGAACATCCAAAGGTTGGCATGATGTCACAAGCAACATGGGGAGTGCCAAACACATGCACACACGCCACCAGACAGACATGAATCATACATCTCCACCACCTGTCACAGTGCAATCATTGGCAACTATGTCACATCTGACTGGATTCACATGCAGCACGCCATGTCCCTGCACATACACATCCATACATGGGCCATGTCAGACATATGTCCAAGCTCCACACTCCTGGCACACCTCAACATGCACTGCATCCAATGAGTACGCATGGACACTTCCCGCTCAACTCCAGACAGGTCTGCCTCTCGAGGACCTGGAGGTGAAGCGCTGGACGAATGCATTCCAGGACTCTCATCTGGTCGGTGGTGAGCAGGACCCATTGCCACCCCCTCCACGATGATGGCACCCACGATGTCCAACCAGATCCTCTCCCGTCCATCCTTGTTGGCGTGTGCTCGTCCGAAGAGGGCATCATAATGCACCAGGACTTGCTCCACCAGGATGACAAATTCTCCTGCAGTGAAGCTGGCAGCCCTTTGCCTCTTTGCCGGGGGGTTGCCACTGGTCCCAGATGGAGCCTGGGCCGACATGGCAACCCCAGAGGCAGGTGTGGGTGGGCAACTGGGTCCTGGGGCTGGGCTGTGGAGCGATGGAACATCAGTCGGGAGTCTTCTGTTCCAGCAGGGGTGGTTGCAGCAACTGGACTCATGCAGATGGGTGATGTGCAGGCACCAAATAGCAGGGCACGTGGCCAGCAGGCAGGCAGCAGCAGATGGATCATGGGAGGCTGCTCGGGATTCTGGGGGGCAGGAAAATGGCCTTCTGGGCAGGAGTGTGGTCTTCTGTGTGTTGTATCGTGGCCAGCTTGATGCAGAGTGAATCGGCATGTGAAAATCAGCACATTTGCAAAAATCGAGGAAAGGCCCTTAGCACGTAAGCACGTAAGTGATGTGGCACGCGTAGGCATTGCTATGCACAGGGGTTAAAGGTCCACGTGGGACGCCATTTTCTTGTACATGCTTTTTGTGCAGAGCGAGCGTGTGATTCTTGTACTTCTTGTCGGTTGACACGTGATTACTTCTCAACGGTTGCAGTGTGTACTCCTTGTTTACTGAGGCTGTTTACTGTTTCCGTTCATTTTCCATGCAGACGGTGAGTCACACACCTATTTTTCCACTGTGGTTGCCCCTGTGTGTCGCATACCCATTAAGAGGTCATTGTAGCCTGCGTGTACCACGTGTGCGCATTTTTGTGTTTCTGGGTGCCAGACCATACTGCGGGTCCTTCATTCCACACACGTGGGCTACCGAGGGGTCATGTGCACATTTGTTTCTTTCTGTTTTTGGGGTGTCTGAGCATTGCGTGACCCATCATTTTCCCCCAGGGGTCGCAGGCAGTCTTGCAAGAGCACAGGGGTACCTATTCCATCTAGTACCCTGCCCCTTCACCCCAATTGCCCAGGACAATTATTTTCTGCACCTCCCTTTCACACAAGTACATCAGTGCCATGGTTGGGAGGCAACCAAGTAGTAAGGGAGGCAAAGGTGGCCGACTTCCAAGAGGTGTGCGCGGTAGGGGACGTGGCCAGGATGAGCAGGGTGGACAAGGTGGCAGTGGTGGGCAGAGTGGGCAGAGTAGCCCAAGAGGGCAGTGTGTCCAGGACCATTCAGGGACACCTATGCGCCCCAGTGGGTCAGGGAGATGCAGCTGACACCATCGCAGCTCAGGCCCTGCTAGACCGGCCCGGATTAGTCACCAAAATGGCATGGGATGACTCACAGGCCAACTTCCGCGTGTGGCGGTGAAAGTTGCTGTCACCAGGCCACGTGGATCTGGGGCAGCAATGTCATCTACTGCCCTGAGTAACCAGGGTGAAGAGGCTGCAGGGGCAGCTGCAGCTCACTCCAACCCGGCTTTGAGTCACCCAGCGGGGACAGTGTTGGTCCCAGACCCTCACACCAAGGCAGTTGTGCTGCTTGGTCCTGGCAGCAGCACCCAGCAGCCAGTGTCTGCAGTAAGACCTTTGGTCATCGTGCCATTGCTTGCTTCCAGTGGCCAGTCCACCGGCGCTTTAGCCCCTACAGGCCGGAGTGGCGTAAGCCACTCAGGGTCCGCACCACCTCTCAAGAGGAAGATGCATGCTCTTGCAGAACAGGCTGGGACCCCAGAAACGGCTCACCCCTCCAGGATGTCAAGGAAGCAGAGTTTCAATAATGTGGAACTAGACGCACTTGTGGGCTACATGTCGGAACATGACCGCGACATGCTGGTGACAGCAGGGTTCAAGACTATGACTATGACTGCTTAGCGTAGGGCCCACTGGCAGTGCATCGCGGACCACATTAGTTCCCTTGGACTTGTGATGCGCAGATCTGATGATTGCTTAAAGCGTTGAAATGACCTCAAACGCTGAGCAAAAAACAAGCTGGCTTCCAATTACACCTCTACTCTGGTGACTGGCAGTGGGTCACCGCC
The DNA here is from genome assembly GCF_040938575.1 of Ambystoma mexicanum. Lineage (NCBI taxonomy): Eukaryota > Metazoa > Chordata > Amphibia > Caudata > Ambystomatidae > Ambystoma > Ambystoma mexicanum. The sequence goes on along the minus strand of NC_090937.1, from coordinate 901,557,607 downwards.
AGAGGAGGATGAACTAACAGAACATGAGGCAATTGCTGGAGGGTTCATCACAAAGGATCAGATCCACGGCGTGGGAGACCTACCAGATCTTGAGACAATGTCCGGTGAGTGCCCATGCGTGTTTGTCCAGACCATGTGTATGTTGCTTGGGTGATGTGATGCGATTGAGTGCCAGGTCAGGCTGTGTAGTCATACCTGCTATTTGTGACCCATGTAGTACCTCCAAGCCATCCCCCGTCCTTGGGTTTGGTGTTCACTGTATCCCTACTGACCACTGCAAACACTTTACACATGATGACTGCACTTGCCCTTAAACTGCCATTATGCTACGACATTATTATTACAGTTTTTCTCTTTATTCTGCCTGATTGATGGAATAATTTGCATGAAAAACGCAGATTTGTGTGCCGGTCTGCCCCAAAATCACCATACTTCAGACAGGGATTTTCCCCCATGAAGGCCCACAAATGTGCACTTTTTATGCAAATGATTTCATCAATCAGGCTGATTGACTGCTGTGCACCTACACATGCACTGCACCCGATCACTTCTGAGCCCTGTTTGAATGTTCAACATGACAATTGACTTGTGTCATGTCCAAGTGACATACCATAGATGTATCCATGTGCCTCCCATCACTGTATTTGAACACACTGGCATTGTTGCAGCGTTTGACACATATGTGTTTTGTCCCACTCTTTTGCATGTTCTGTTTGATGATATGTGTTTGACATGGATGGGGGACAGTAGTGATTAACTCCCATCTGGGTGTCCTTGTCAGTACTGGCTTGGCTATGCTACGTGCCATCTGTGTGCTGGCATGTGTCATGTTTGTGGATGGTCCATGCCACTCACAGGCTAATGTTTGATACAGATGCTATGCACCATGCAGCACATGTGTTTCTTTTCCATTTTGGAGTCATCAGTGTCTGCTTTCAGGGTCCCCTTCCACTTCATTGCCACTGAATGCATGGCTGAGTTTGTGTCATGTGTGACGTGTCTGATTAATGTATTGGATGTGTAGATTGTGATGCCTATGTGTGTCGACTATGCTGTTCATGCGTGTTTTCATGACTTTTCTTTTCATTTTGTGCTGGTGATGAGGCACTAGATGCTGTGGAGGAGGAGGAGATGGTGCAGGTGCAAGAGTACTCAGAGCCTCAACCAAGCACCACTAGAGGACGTGTGTTGGTGGCGCATGGAAATCCATTGGTCCTACGGGTGTCTCTTGGTACACCTCCGATGATCTCTACTGGTCAGGTGCTGAATCAGACATTGACACAAATGTCCCGTCACAGGTGAGTGTTTCTGGAAGGGATGCTTTTCTGTCCAATGCACCTGCACTGGGGGTAGACCCCTCAATGGACCATTCAGTGTTGGAATGTCCGCCTGTGGCGGTTATGGATGCAGGGTCATACTCTGCTATATGTGCTCCTGTTCCTGGCGCAGTAGATCAAAGGACAAATGCAGTCCTACAGCATCAGACAGTGTCAGCACAGCAAGGTGCACATCACCTTGGGGCCAACAGGTGCGGTGTCCGGCAATGCAGTGGCCGTGCGCCACCAGGCAATACTGTGTGGGAGAACTCCATCTATGCAATTCCAGCACAACAGGTGGCATCATGTGAGATGATGGCTCAGGCCGTGGATAGGGTGGCCACTTCCATTCTCCCCCAAAAGGCAGGTGGAGCTCCAGCAGCAGGCAACGCGGTCCACATGCCGCTCACATAGGCCCGGACATGTTGGCCGCCAAATGGGACGGACGGGCTGAACTGGAGGCTTTGCGCACAGCCATATCTGCAGAGGCACGGGCCCACAGGGATGCCCTGAGGGAAGATAATGCCTTCCTCAGAGCTACTCTGGGCGCACTTGAGGTGTCCCAAAGTAGACGGTCAGAACAGCAGCTGGAGCAGCTAACACGCACAATCTCAGCTGAGCTCCAGGCAACCCGTGAGGAGATCCGTGCATCACGTGAGGGCTTGCAGGCAGAACTCCATGCTACCCATGAGCTGCTGCATGGGAACCTCTGGACCATCATCCTGCAGAACCAAACCTTTCAAACACACAAGCTTGCTGCCATGGAGGGGCATGCCAGTGCTTTGCGTGGCTTGCCTCTCATACCACGCACACCTTCTCATGTAGCACCAGAGGGTGAGGACAGCGATGGCAGTTCTCCCACTATCAGGTAGCCGTGCAGGCCATGAGCCCATAGAGGGTATTTTTTTTTCTCAACATCCGCGCATGTGGGTGTTGGGATGCACCCTGCACCTCCTCCCTCCTGGGTGGTCCCCCGGTCAACCCATGGGCATTTTAGATTTTCTTTTTTCTTTTTTAATTTTTTGTTCCTCTTTTTTTGTCTATTGTGTATTCATGTTACAGTGTGCTGCTTTGTGTGGCACCTGTAGGCATCCACTGTGCGTTCCAGATAAGCCCATGCAGGCTTGTCTTGTGTTTGTGTTTGAGGCTTGGGGTCCAGACACATATGCCACTCCTGCTTCCCCATTCCATGGGCTCGCAAGGCTGGCACCGTGTGACAGTAACTTACACAGAGGCATTGGGCTTCCATCAGTTGTGTGGCTAGTCTGTAGTCCATACTGTGTATTCACCCCTAGTGGGGATTATTGATGATTTCTCCACTGCATGGTTGATTTGTATATTGTATTCAATATTGCTCATTATGCATATTTGCATATAGCTTCTTCATGTCTTACCTTGCCTGTCTCCATTGCAGATGCAGTTCATGTTGTATGCAGTACCCTGCCACATTTACCTACCAGCAACACACTGTAGATGGAAGGGGTCGATGTGCTGTGTTTGTCAGGTTGTGACACTTGCACTTTTGTGATTGGTTACTGTCAGACGTTGCCACTGTTGGGTCCTGTATTCATGGTTTGTCATGCTGGTAAGTATATGTTCATGTGTGCTGTTTCTTTTTCATATTGTACTCTGTTTGCTAACATCAAATAGTTGTCCTCTGTTTATTATCATCCAACTCTTTTTGAGTACTTGTCTTGCTGTTGTTAGTACAAATCTTTCAGTTTTGAAGTTATCAGTGCTTTGTTTCCAAAAACAGTACATTCAAATACACATTAACATAAGCATTCTCCCTTGGGTTCAGCATTGTTGGCCTCTATCGTTTTGTCATAGGGGCTGTTTGTTCAAAAATAAATGTTCCTCAATTATCCTCTGTTTGATAACATCAAATGGTTGTCCTCTGTTAATGATCATCAAAAAGTTGCCTCTTTTATCATCTATAAGTTTCCTCTATCATCAATAAGTGTCATCAACGCATGTTTCCCTGCTGCATACAACAGCAGTGATTCAGGTTGATATTGGCATTAAATCTGAAACACAATATTTGACTGATTGAGAATCTCCTCTTAAATAATGAGAAAATGCTAAAAGAATGCATAATTAAGATGAATCTTAGGTCCATAGAATGCCATCAAAATGTAACTTTTACTTACATAGCTGTGTTGGAAGGTTCTGTGTTCGTCTTGGTTAAGGATTTGGATACCATTGGATCAATAATCCTCTCAAATAGATATTGGGTAACTACAAAATAACAGTGTATAGAAATCATAGCACATTATGGTTGTATGGTTTAGCTTTGTGCTAACATTTGTCTGAGAAGTTATTGTAGCTTTGTGAAGTGCTTAGCTTTGAGTTTACGGGCTTTAGCTTTACTCTCGCTGCAGCGTCTGTGGCATGATAACCGTGCATAATCAAGATGGCCGCCATATTTATATTTGTGTGATGACTCAATCACTTTTTTAGACGCAATGATGTCATCACACGGCTGCCATTTTCGATCGGGAAACTCAAAATTTACTATAACTTAGTCGTAATTAAGAGCCAAGTAGGCATTAGCTCTATATGTGTCTTTGGAAGTAGAACTACTTTATTAAAAACATTGTTTTTTGTTTTTTATTTGAGCATGGAGAGCTAACTGTTAGAAGTTTTCCTTAATGGTAGTTGTACTAATGGCTTAGTGGTTTCCCATCTATGGACTTGTTGAAATAGAAAATAAGAGTTTGGGTAGAAGCGGAGCCTATTCAAACTTAATCCTAAATGAACGGATGCTGTATAATTGCAAGTGTAAGAAAAACAAAAGATATAATATAGAACGTGCCTTGCTGGCAATATAGTGAAGTATGTCATCAATAGAATACAGCTATCGAATGGTGAACTGTTAACTTAACTATATGCATATATCAATCACTTAAATATATTTGCTTCTGATGTCAATGTTAAAGGATATTGATCATTTCCGTGTCTTCATTAAGACTGGTGTGGCAACAGTCCATTAAACAGATCAATTTCGCTTATTTGGATCTCAATAATATCGTGATGGTGGGGTAATTGTTTCGATCTCATGAAATGCAAGGTGTCCTTTGGCTCTCCATGGTGATGTTTTTGAGCATGGAAGCCTAGTGTGAATTTGATGTCTTCTTATTTCATATTACGCAAATGTTTTTGAATCCTATATTTTAGTGGTCTTGTTGTGCTTTTCGGGTCCTAGTAGTTAAGCTTTCTTCCGGGGGTGGAAGGGTACTCCTGCACAAAGAGTGGCCCACAGTGTAAGACTGCACATACTACAGAGGACAGGGGCACCATTGTTAGAGTGTTAGAGATGCATAAACGCTGGGAGAAAGGGGGATGGTGACAAACAACATTGTCTAATTTTATGATGCTCCCCAAAAGATTTTTTAAATGACAAGAGTTTTTATTTTCTTACTTTCTTTTCTTTCCTCTCTTTTCCCTTCAAAAACCCCAGAGAGACTATCTCATAGGCCCGGAAGAAGGCTTCTCTACTAGGAGCCAAAACACCAGTGGACCCAGCAACTTCCCTGCTGCCAAGTCCACCACCCTTTATTGGGGTTCCCCCCAGGCGTAGACCTACGGTTTGGCCCTCTTGCTCTTCCATTAGATGTTAGGCCTGACCCTTTGAATGGTTATCCCTGCTGTCTTATTCTTCTGCTATTTTGTAGTTAAAAGCAAAGTACTGATTTATTTCAAATGCTCTAGATTATTTGATTCCTAATCTCTAAAAACTGAACTCATGACTAAATGTATATGCAAATGTCAAATATGCTGTAATATTTGTTTGCTCTCTTTTGAATTTATTTGACTGCATTAGTGATTGCCTCGTTTCAGTGTCCTTACACTTCATATTTTTGTGTACTGTGTCCGCTATTGCTTTGTCACAAATCATGTACTGACACTAATACGGTTGTATGGTGTATATAATAGAAAAACTACCAGCAAACCTAATAAAGCTGAGCTTTGAATAAACATTTGGTCGATAGTAACTATATAGACTGAGTCTATCCACTAGCAACAATGTTTGCGGGTATCTAGCAAATCCCTTGTAGATATCTTTCTGATTTTCGAAAAATAGAATGGACATACTATGAATAATGTATTGTTATGAAATGACCCTGTGGTAGGAAACCTTGTTGTTGTATTACTCTCTAGCCCTTCTTCCTTCCACATCAGAGGGCTATCCCTTCTGTTACTTCTCATATGTTAAACGTCCCCAACATTTCATAAATTATGTTGAAGTGCTGTTCAATTCTTAGTACCAATTTTTGCTCTGGCCTGCACAATGCCCCTTGCTCCCAAGATAGGTTGGTGCTATAAAAATATACTATCATAAAAAGAACAAAGTGCTTCTGACAATGCCTATATCAATAAGTAGAAATGGTAATAAAAGAAGCATGTGGCTCCTAATGTGTTAGTTGCAGTGAAATGTCAGATCAACAACTAGCACAACCATCACATACCAGGAATGCTGTTTTCTTATTCCAGTACAGCCTCATATGGCCAATTAATGCCATCTTATGCCAGGGTAAGCCTCATATGAACCATGTATAGTCACCAAATGAACGTAATAGGCTCACAAGCCCATGTGGTGCCTTCTCATCCCAAGTGCAGCCTTAATCACCCAAGTTCCGCCATCTTGTGTCAAGTAAAGACAATTTTGTTTGAATAATGTACATAGAAGTGAATCACTTCTTTTGGATCTTGATTTGAAACATTAGGAAAACTAGGCCATATGACCCAGTATCAACCCACATGGTCAAATTGATAAGCTTGAACATTTACCTAGTAAACCTGTTTTAGTGGCTCCAATTTAACATGTAGAGCACATCTGCTAAGATCGAATTTTACACCAATAAACACATATTTCTGTGTCGTGTACCTTTTTTTAAAGAGGATATTTAACCCATCAAAAATAGTTCTGAATCAATCTGAAAAGATGAAAGACATCTTTATTGAAACATATTGGGGTAAACACATAATTTTCAATGCAATTATGATAAACATGTTTACTTAATTCAATGAGCCCAGTCTACAACCCTTATCCTGCATAAAGAAGCTCATTTCCTAATGGTAAACAAGTACATAGAGATAGGTGCTTTGAACAGTTTACAATGAAGTGTCAGACATAAGACATAAACATCATATTTAAACATCAGACTTAAACAAACTGAAAACATGCAGATGTTGGACACCCGCACACACTGTGTACAGATGCATACAGCTCCCTGCACAATCATTTCTCTGAAGAGGCCTGTGAAACTACTATCATTGAAAATGCTATTGTCCTTATGCCAATGGCAAGATGTGCACACCTTGTGTAAATACTTGTCGCTGACATTCCCACTGTACAAGCAGTGTACAAGCAGTCATAATTTTCAGGAATGTCAATAGTACAAACAAACATTATCGTCCAAAACAAACGTGATTTATTTCATGCCAACGTTGGTTTGTCACTGAGCAACAAATCACTCTTTCATATCCACGAAAGTGACAAGAGTTCTTGGGGTATTCATGGAAAATGAACAGGATAGTTGAGGGGAGGATGGACAAGGCCATCTTAACAGTTTCTGGGGCTAGGGCACAGACAGCCTTGGCACCCCCTTGAAACCCATGTCCTACTCCCAACCCCCTCTGAAAGCCATGTCACCCCCGAAACCCATGTCACAACCCCAAAACCCAAGCCCCATCCCAATTCTCAAAAACGAAGGGTGTACATGCCTCAAATTAAATTCCACAGAACCAAATTAAGCCTTACCAATAGTTTATAAAATATAAACATTACACATCTCTGTGACCTGTTTCCCCAAGAGGATGCTACATTAAAGATATTTTCACTCTGTATAGCATAATATAATAATTTTGAAAGAAAATAATGGGCAATGTTTAAGCAAGTTCAACCTAACCATTATTTCTGTATGAATGTGTCCAAGTGCATGCTCTTGAAAAACGAAAAATAAAAACAGATATGACTAGGAAGCAGAGAAAACGAAAAGGCATTTAGCAACATTCACTTAGCATTTCAGTTCATACCCACACAGCAGATAAACAAATTCAAGCAATCATAGAAAGAATGAAATGAGAACCACACATTGGGCCTCATTACGAGTATAGATGTAACCATGCTGCTTACCGAGTACCAGGTCTGGGACCCGCAAAAGGGATTCCGACCTTGGAGGGCCCGGTAAATCCTTTTCGCGGGACACGGACCCGGTAGATCACCATTCCCATTTGAGCCCCCAGAGGGCTCAATGGGAATGGGGAGGATTCTAACAACGGGCCCGTTAATAACGGCATCCTGGACTGCTAGTGGGTCCCCCTAAGGACGCCTGGTCTGACCAGGCGTTCCTTAGAGGGACCCGCAGCAGTCCTTGTAATAGGGCGGCCCGTAATTAACGGTGCCGGTCCCTTACCGGCACCATACATTATGTGGCCGCCAGGGTCCTAATGAGGCCCATTGAGTATATGTGTTCTACGTCCCAAGGCTGATGTGCCCGAAACACTGCTGAGATTAAAAATATATATGTCCTTCTAGATTTTGCATATTTTAAAATCATTTATGATGTTAGTTACAAACTCAATGCGCAACAGAGCCATATTTCTCAATCTGGCGTTAGTCATCAAGTTAAACAGGCACAGTTAAGAGATATACCTCCTCTGCTTTTTGTGGTTATGTGATCTGAGGGAAGGCTTTGCTCTTCAGAGGGGTGTGAAGGTGAACCAGTAGCGACCAAAACAACATAGGATCATAGTCCAAAATAAAGGGAATGTCCAATCAAGGTTCAATAAAAATGTACACACTTTAATAAAAGACATCACCCACAATTGAACAAATAGAAGATACTTAAAAAAAAAAAATACCCCAAAGGAAGAACAGAGACGATGTAAGAAGAAACTAGCACTCTGAGTATGCTTCCAGGGGTGGTAGGTGAATTACTAGCCACAAAAAGGATACGCTGATGTTGAAAACAGGTGTGATCATGACCTAACCAGTCTCTAGGCCCAAGTGGACTGAGGGGGGGCAGTTCAATGTAAACAGCACCTGGATTTTGTTGTTGGTGGGCACTGGGTAGGGGCAAATGCGTTTGCTCTGTGTGACAGAACTGGTGCTCTCAATGATGCATCACAGGTACGGTCCCATGATTGCTTCAGGTAGAGTTGGGCTTTAGCTGCTGGGACGGGTGGATGAGTGACTCTCCAGCGGTTCAAGTCAGCAGAGAACGGTAGCTGAAGTGGTGACTTTGGGGGTGTCGAAGTGCAGGTCGACGAGGTGGCTGTTTGAGGGCTAGCCGGGCTGAGCCATGGTTTTAAACCCTGGTCAGAGCCAGCATGTGGCTCACCAGTGATTTGAATAGTATCCCGACATCAAGCTGTTGATTCGGGCCTAGCAGGTGTCTGGCTTATCTAGGGCAAAAGGGAGTGTCAAGCTGGTTCCCAGTGCAAGCAATAGTTCGACTTGGTGGAAGAGCTTAAAAGCCAGCGCTGGTGCCTTCCCTCTCGTTTGTGATAAACAGGGAGTGACTGGTTTGCTAGAACAGAGAGCTTCAGCTGGTCTGGCCCTCTGGCTGCTTTGAAGCCCGCTCAGGGGGACTCAAGGGCTGGATGGTTCCATTCAGGGTCTGCTTTCATAGCCTAAGGAGAGTCTGGCACAGAGTATTAGCTCCTGGTCCACAGCAAAGGACACTCCCAATGTGCCCTGAGAGTGGGTAGGGGGCAGACCTTCTATGTGTCTTGGACGGCTCCTTCTTCACCTGAGGCTGAGGGCTTTGGAAAGTACTACTTTCCCAAAGAAAGTGCAGTGAGTTCTTCTCAGCTGAATCTTTGTGTGTTGAGGGGATCCGAGAAGATCTGAGAAAATCTAAAGAAGGGGAGGGAGACTCTTCTTTTAAAGGTAACAGTCTCCAGGTGATTAGACTAAAGCAAGCCTGACTTAGTGGTCCAATCCCTGTAATTAAACAGAGTGGACTCTGCCCTTCTGATGTCGCACCCAAAGTGCTTTGCTTCAGGCGGAGTGAAGGGGAAAGGAAAGAGGAAGAGAGACAGAGAGAAACAATATGGTGGTGGAAGTCTCCTTCCCTTGACCAGTGCCTACTGCCCACCCTAATGCTGATTCATCCCTCCCCACTCATAAAAATGCTGGTACCTTGGTGTGAGGCAACTCATTTTGAATGGGTGTGCTTCTTTGATGCCCAGGCCAATGACAGCTGCCTCTGTCAGAGGGTGTTACCTGCCCTCACAAAGAGAATAAAAAAGAGACACAGTCCTCCAGGTTCCTGTCCTGCCATTTGGTAGTCTCCGCCCAGCTGGCCAGAATACACATCACCTTCCACAGCAGAGCTGACTCACAGGAGCTGACACATGATTAATACCAATATTTATGTGGCGGTCATGATCATAATTAGTTCCATGCACCATGCCTTAACTAAGGCACATCTTTATTTACAGTTTACCCTGCCACCAGCATGGGTTATTCATGATCATTGAAGTTTATATCTATCATATCTTAAATGCTGCACCTGAGCTGCATAAACGTGGCTGCCACTGTGGCTGTCGAGTGGGCATCTGTGACCTTTGATTCTCCTCTATGCCATGCGCAGCGCAGGTGCTGCAGATCAGGCTACTGATGCATCAGGGTACGTGTACACAATGCTTTGATATAGAGTTAACGAAAAGCGGAATCCAGTTGGAAGATTACCCTTTTGAAATTGAATAACCTGCATGATGTTTGTATTAATACAAATCAAAAAGCCATAACTTTGCATCCTTGACAGATGACAATTCTTCACACTGTGTACATTGTACAATGTACATCATGCTCAGGAATTTATTAAAAAGCAGGACATTGATCAAAGGAGACCCATAATATGTAAAAGAAATTCTCAAAGAAAGCATACATTAAGGTAAGGTAAAGAAGAGTTGAAGGAGGAAATTATAAGGGGGCTTTGAGAAACGCTAAAATCACTTTCCATTGTGCATTTTGCATAAACCAGTAGATGGGTGACACTGAGAAATGTAGCATATATCATTTATCGTCCAATGCTGTTCTTACAAAAAAAGAATATTGGTGTGGAGAAAGACATGTACCACCTCTAACTAGACCAGCACATAATGATGCTATTTTAGTTCACATAACTAGTTATTTTATAGGTTGTATATTTTTAGTATAAGTGAAAACACTTTGTTCAAGGGACACTATGGTTAAGTTGCATGAATAAAAACTTGTGAAATTCAGTGAAAAACCTTTGTTAAAGGGACCTTATGGTTACAAGTAAAATCGAAAACCCCCAGAAATTTGCCACCGCCTTGCACTGCTAAGACTAACATCCAGAATATCAAAATGTCATTGATGACATCACCGTTGACATCACACACCAAGTTAATTCTGATCAAAAGTCCCTACAAGGGGTTGTGTTTACAATGCTGGGATGATCGGGAGACCTCTCATGAACTATTTAATGTATTACAAAATGTACTAATTTAAACAAAGCATTATAATGTGTGCTGTTGTTAATAGAGCAACCTAATAATACAAACATATAGGCAATGGGTGCAGCATGCACCATAGAACTGCAGTATTTTTAATCTGGTAATATTGGCCAGTAAAATAATGCAAGCCTATCAGAATCTTGGTTAATGTTAAACTTGGAAGTCATAGCTAAGAATACAATACTTAGTACACACTTGTGTTAATAGACACAATACATATGAAGAGCCACAATGCAGAAAAATCTGAGGCACATACAGGGAAACGCCAGTAAGGAGGAAAGAAACAACATCACCAGAAAATGACAGTAACATGAGAGTTCATCATTATGTATACAAATGAATTGTGTGTTCGAGGCCTGCTTAGTTCCCCATGTATCCACACCACGCAGGAAAAGTACTTTAACAACATATGACAAGGTTAACGTCTAGATATATAGCACCTTTTGAATTTTACAATTTAGTTTCAGTGAACAAAAGCAACTGGCCTAGATATGTCAGTGAATAAAAACAAGTGGCTGACATATGTGATGTCATGAATAACATTTGTGGTGTCATCTTTGATGTCATGTGTGTTAGTCTTAGTAGTGCGCAGTGTTGGTGCATGTTATGGTTGCCTAACTTACTATAACTGGCACATTTCTGGTGGTTTTTGATTTTACTTGTAACCATAACGTCTGTTTAGCAAAGAGTTTTCACTGAACATATGTTATAAATGCATATGCATATATATATAAATATATATTACACGGCCACATTAGTGGCCGTGTAGTTATGGTTAAGTTGCTGTTTCCATAGGAAGAGCACTTTTTGGGCTGCTTATCACTTCGCTCTGCCTGGACGAATCCTCACCACACTTTGCAAATAAAGTGTATGGTGTGCTCTGAATTTTAATGCAAAATTTGGTGAGGTCTGGTCTGGGGGGGCAAAGTTATAGGGGGGTCCCAAAATGTATTTTTTTCCCATAGACTGAATGGGGAAAAAACTTTGCTCACGCCTACAGCCCAAACCACTGGACGGATTTTCACCAAATGTGCAGCAGGAGCAGCGGCTTTGTCCCGAAAGCGTGCTTTTGTAAATTTGGTGAAAATCCGTCCAGTAGTTTTTTAAAAAAATGACCAAAAAGTAGGTCAAAAAAATGTGTGATATCTATGTTCGGTCCAAGGACACACTTCCCTGTTCGTTCCGCGGACAGTGCCCTGATCGGCTAATCGAATTATGTCATGTCCGCGGACATGCGGCGTGTTCGCTGATTGGATGGTGGAGACCGTGGTGCGCGTCAGATTTTTGGAAGCACCCGCCATCTTGTATCCGCGGACATCCGCAGACAGCGCGGTGACAAATGGTGGGGAAATACAATTTTGGCAAGTGTGTTGGTGTGCATTACTGTTTGGAGTTGGTGGGGGGGTAAGAGATGGTTCAAATATTGTATCTATTTAGGTGGTAGGCACTGCTGTTGTGTTTGTTGTGTCCGCGGACAGGTGTGCTGTCCTCGATGTCCCTAATTGACCCATATGGGGATGTCCTAAGGACACTTTACCTGTCTGTACTGTTCGCAGGCAAGGTGATACTGTTCTACGAACACACACGGTGTCTGGGATGTCCGTGATTAAATGAAAATGGGTATGTCCTAAGGACACTATACCTGTCCGTACTGTTCATAGGCAAGTTGAAACTGTTCTAAGAACACACATGGTGTCCGGGTTATCTGTAAAAGAAAACTAATATGGAGGTGTCCTAAGGACACTGTACCTGTCCGTACTGTTCGTAGGCAAGTTGAAACTGTTCAAAGAACACACATGGTGTCCGGGTTGTCCGTAAAATAAACAAATATGGAGGTGTCCTAAGGATACTGTACCTGTCCGTACTGTTCGTAGGCAAGTTGAAACTGTTCTAAGAACACGGATGGTGTCCGCGGACATTTAAAAGGCTATATGGTATGATTAAAATGTTTGATTCTATCGCTATGATCTATGGATGTGATATGCTGCGGTGGTTGTGGCCAGGGCCCAGAGTCTTGGTTGCATGGCCGAAGTCGTAGGCATTTGGCCATGCACCCAAGACTCTAGGCCCTGGCCACAACCACCGCAGCATATCACACCCATACATCACACCCATAGCAGCATATCACACCCATAGATCACACCCATAGAATCAAACATGGGTGTAATCTATGGGTGTGATATGCTGCGGTGGTTGTGGGAAGGCCTAGAGCCATGGGTGCATATGGTGGTTGTGGGAAGGCCTAGAGTCTTGGGTGCATTTGGTGGTTGTGGTGAGGGCCTAGAGTCTTGGGTGTATATGGTGGTTGTGGAGAGGTCCTAGAGTCTTTGGTGCATGTGGGGTTGTGGTCAGGGCCTAGAGTCTTGGGTGTATGTGGTGGTTGTGGCCAGGGTCTACGCAAGACCAAAGTTATAAGTACCGAAGTTATAAGCTTTCATGGGTGTGATATGCTGCAGTGATTGTGGCCAGGTTCTAGAGTCTTGGGTGCATGGGCCATGCATTCAAGACTGAAGTTATATGCACTGTTTGTTTTAGTTGTTGTGTTATGGAGCAGTATTTATGAGTTGTATTTATTGTAATATACTTACTGTTTGGTTTGGTAACTGCAGTACATATATCATTTGTCAATTTCAAAGATCATGTTATTATTGGTAGTTTGTAAGGACTTATAGCATTGAACAATATACACTGTTTATTCATTTTGACCCTCATATTTAGTAGATTACAAACCAGTGTACTGTGCTATTTGCTCAGTTTCTGTGTTTGTTTTTCTAATCATTGGGTCAGTGGGAAAAAAAAATCCATGTCGGATTAAAAAAAAAAACCTTGTTTGTTATACTACAGTCTATTTGTTTGTTTGTTTCAGAGTGCACTTGTTGTTTCTAGCTAATGTTCTATCTGTTGGTTTGTTACATATTTTAGGAGCAGTTAGATACCTCTTGGCGTATTGTAACAGTTTATTTTTTTGTTATAATTTAGTGGTATTGTTTTATCTGTTTGGTTGTTGAAAATCCTGCGGCAGTTAGATATCTGTTGACGTATTCAAACAGTTTATAGTTTTTTAATTGAAGTTTTGTTAATGTTTAAGTACAGATTAGTTATAAAATTTTGGTTTCAAGAAGATTAAAGAAGTGTTCGTAAGATTTGCTGGTAATCTCTGATTTAGAATAATGGTACTATTATTACATTCAAACCATCCACATTTCTTTTTAATATATGCAGTGCAGTTACCTGCATTGGTTATGCCTCTTGTGTGGTAGATAAAAAACCCTTTTTTGTTATGCTACAGTCTATTTGTTTGTTTGTTTATACTGTTCACTTGCTGTTTTTGACTAATGTTCTATCTGTTGGCTTGGTGCACATTTTTGGAGCAGTTAGATACCTGTTGGCATATTCTAACTGTCTATTTTTTGTTATAATTTAGTAGTATTGATTTATTTGTTTGTTTGTTGCAAAATATTGGAGCAGTTAAATACCTGTTGGCATAGTCTAAGTGTCTATTTTTTGTTATAATTTAGTGGTATTGATTTATTTGTTTGGTTATTGCAAAATATTGGGACAGTTAGATACCTGTTGGTGTATTCTAACTGTCTATTTTTTGTTAGAATTTAGTGGTATTCGTTTATCTGTTTGGTTGTTGTAGAATGTTGGGGCAGTTAGATACCTTTTGGCGTATTGAAACAGTTTATAGTTATTTAATTGAAGTTTTGTTAATGTTTAAGTACAGATTAGTTATTACATTTTGGTTTTAAGAATATTAAATAAGCGTTTGTAAGATTTGCTGGTAATCTTTGCTTTAGAGTAATGGTACTGTCATTACATTCGAACCAACCACATTTCTTTTTAATATATGCAGTGTAGTGACCTGCATTGGTTGTGGCTCCTACGTGGTAGATTATATCTATTGTTGTGAAGGTTTTCTTACCAAGTGATACTTGACCATGTGTGAATCCATTGAGTTTGGAGTTGTTTGTGGTACCATCTGCATTGTAACTTAGAAGCATTAGTATTATGTATTTACTATGTGTTTGTATTAGTATGGTGGAGCGATTATCTGAAAGTTTTTTTACTGAATTTCATAGGTTTTTAGTAGCGCAACCTAACCATAATGTCCCTTTAACAAAGTTGTTTTGCTGTATTTCATAGGTTTTTAGTAGCACAAGTTAACCATAATATCCCTGACTTTATAAACATATAACATAAAACATACTGAACCCCCAGCTAGTGATTTTGATGTTCGCGGACTGTGCATATGTCCGCGGACAGATGCGGACAACAGCAACACTACCCAAAAACTCAGTGGGTATCTTGAATTGTTATATTGTGCCATATGAACAGTACACAAGTTCAAAGACCAGCACACAAACACATTATATGTAGTAATAAATAAGAAATAGAACCTATATATCTAACACATCAACCATCCATTTAAATACCATGTTTACTAAATGGAATATACAAAAATAAAAAAAAAGATAGCCTTCAACATAATTACCTCACAGAAACTGCACAACTGGGAGCAACAGCAGATCTACAGACCGGTAAGAACACAACTTACCGGAAGCTAGTAGGTGTACTTTATTTTTCTTATATATTTTTAAAATTTCTGTATTAGATACAATAAAAGTAATATATTTTTTTTTCACAGAAATGTCCAGTACTTTGGAGTGGCTTGAGGAGAATTTCCCACATGAGGAATGTCTGAAGATAGTAATACTAATGGTAGACACTTCTCCATATAACCAAATTAAGAAGCATTACGTTATGTACACTTAACATATATATATATATATATTTTTAACAGACCATACAAACATTGAAAATAGTACACCAAAAGATACATTGGATAAGACTCTCCGGCGCATGGAAGAAAAAATAGACATGCTCATATGAAATTTCAACCATTTGAAGAACTTTGTAGAGGACCACATAAAAGGAAACATTAAATATCATTGTCCCACATTGTAACGCTCACCTGGTATCCACGACCTACTCAACTGGAGACTAGGCCTGAAACACAGGATTGGTAGAGTTTAACTCCCTATTGTCTGTGTGTGCTTGAACCCCTTCTTCCCCGGGCTTCAACCCTTCCCTTTGATCCACAGCTCACCTTGTTTTCTTGGAAAGTGTACTCTCCGTCCTGCTTTCAGCGCAGGGGTACGTTGATTGATGCGGCCTCGTTGCTGCCTAGTCACTTCACTGGCAAGAGTCCGACAGGCAAGTATAGTGAGTCTTTTGAACAGTTCTCTAACTTTGTTCCTTTCCTTCCTTCGATGATGGCCCGCGTCCGGGGATGGCGACGTGCTGCTGAGATGAGTAGCACTGAAGGTGAGTGAGAGCGTGATGCGCGATGCAACCCTTTAGTATTTGTATTGAACTGAGTTCTTTTTCTGTGTCTTTTAGGTGCTGCGACGTTTTCAGCGTGGATGCCGGTTATGAAGAAGAAATGTGGTGAGTAAGCGTGGTATACGGCGCCTCTAACCTGGAGTGTCTTTTCCCTCTTGCAGATGGATGAGAAGTTCCGGAGACAGAATTCCCCCAGAGCGGCTGGGATTCAGGTATGCGATTGAAGCTCGTACAGTCTTTAAAAATAAGCGAAGATTTGCTGAATGCTTACTAATGCCTTTTTTCTGTTCTTTTCCCTTTTCCTTAGGAAGCGGCATGCCGGGATGGGAATGACACCGCCGAAGATGACCGCAGAACAGAAGGAGCGATAAATGATGGGCAGAAGCGCCGCAAGGTAAGGCTGTTCCTAACGGTGTTCGTGTTCTTGCAGGAGCTGAGCGCAGAAGAAAGATGCAGGCCTACTGGAGACCGATCCGAACACGGTTAGTGTCACGCTGCAGGTACAGAAAACGCAAAGCATGTTTCTCAGCCTGGGCGTGGCTTAAATAGTCTGTGGGTATCCCAGGTGTCTCTAGGCTGAACCACACCCAAAAGACTAGACTGCACATGCAGTTCTGGGAACCAAAATATGTGGGGGCATCCATCTTGTCCCAATCAATGCACTACAAGTCCAATCCCCAATGTTATCCTATGGGAGTGAGTGAGTCTGGTGCCACAAGTGCCAAGTCTGACTCCAAGTGGGTCTTTGGAGGGATGGAGAGGCCCTTGAGGGCCATGTAGGTGATTGTGGCCTGGCTCCAGCCTGACATCTTGGAGGGCTGGGGACATGAGGGGCAGGAATCATGATACACATGTACCTGTCCCCCCTCTCCATATCCCAGTCAATTATCCCCAAACCCTCTCCACGAACAAAAACGTTTTGATGAGACTTCCATCCCTTCATCTCCTCCTATCCATCCTCTTGAAACCCCCAATTCCCCTGTGTTTGTATCAGTTTCTGCTTCCCCTTCTCTTTCATAAATTGTACATCTATATATAATAAAAAAAAATATTATGTGTCTTAATTCAGTTCTTTTTTGCATTTCTTTAAAAAAAAGGCAGGTAGGATGTCCACGGACAGTGCGGGTGTCTGGTATGTCCGCAATTAACCAAAATGGGGGTGTCCTAAGGACACTATATCTGCCCATACTGTTCGCAGGCAAGTTACAAATGTTCTAAGAACACACTCTGTGTCTGGGATGTCCGTAATCAAACGAAAATGGAGGTGTCCTAAGGACACTATACAGTGGCGTCTCCAGGAATCAAATTTAGGGGCGGCACAGAGGGGGCCACAGACAAAAGTAGGGGGGGCCGCCTATAAAAGGCCAATGTATATGCTTTTGTCAAATTGACACGGGCAAAGTAGTCCAAAGTGGTCCGGGGCAAAATTGTAATACTTCTGAAGCCAGGGCATCAACTGTAATCCGCATGCCATGGATCATAGGCCAGTAGAAATGACACTAGTTTTAATATTGGCCAAGGAGTACATGGGGCATTGGTTTCCGATGTTCCAAAATATAAAAACATATCTGGTAAGTCACAATGTACAAGGTGTAGCCTTGCAGAATATGCATCATATACAAAGTAGAGTGTAAAATCCCCTACAATAGTGCCTCCATAGAGCTGTACCCAATGTGTAAGCTTTAGTATCACTGCTGAAAGTACTTCTCCTGAGCAGTACATACAATGCAGAACTGGCCTAATTTAGAAGATTTTTTTCACAAATCATTTTATTGTCAAATGCTTTTCCTACCTCAATTGTAACATGTAACTTAACTTGAAAGCCAAAAATCTTAAAGCTAAGGCTGAAACTGAACACGTGTGTTTGTGGTCTCGAATTACAGAACACTGTTTACATTAATAAAGATTCAAACGTGAATTTTTGTGGATCGATGTCAATTACAATGTCCATGCTTATTTGGCCAGTAAGTCTGGACTCAACTGCTAGTGTGGCAAGATCTGACAGCCTTTCCTCTGTCATTGTTGTGCGCAGATATGACTTTATTAACCTTAGCGCAGAAAAGCTTCTTTCACATGAAGCGCTACTCAATGGCAAAACACAAGCAATTTTACAAAGTCGGTACAGTTCGTAGAATGGAACAGCATAAGGCTCCAGAAGTTTGTGAACTCCAGAATTGTATTCACCTTAATGGCATCAGAGGCCTTCTTCCTTGCTAGGGTTACCAGTTCCTGCTTTAGTTCTGTTTGCAAGTTATCCAGATCACAGGAGTAGAATGTGGCCATTTGTGACAATTTCTGAAACTGAGAAAAGAATCAGATCTGGGATTTAGTGCATGTATACCTTCCATGATGAGCAACGAATCTTTTGAAAAGTGTGATTTTAATTCTGAGATTATCCGGTCAAGAACTACATTCACAAAATGTTTAGTAAAATCATCTTGTGTGCGCAGTCTTGGTTGCTGTCCCACAGTCTCCATTATGGCACTATTTCTTAAGTGGAAAGGCAGTCGACAATCACGCTTTTTGCAAGGCGGTTCGGCCTCATCATTTGTAGATGCGGCTATACCACACTTACTGCTCAGCTGGAGTGCTTCATCCCAGAGATTTTGTCTAGTGGAATCCATGTCTTGATTACACACTTCCTCAAGTTCTTCTATGACTGTGCGTACAAGGACAACAGTGGAGGCCAAGTCAAGATCTGCTTGCTGTAACATATTTGATAGAGTCTCAGTCCGTTTTAATATGTTTTCAAAAAGCACAAGTGCTAGAATGAAGCTGAAGTCAATGAATTGCTGAATGCCATTTGCTTCTATTGCCCTTTCTGTATGTCTCCCTTCTGCCACTAGTGTGAGGGTTTCCAGAAGAGGCTCAAGTGTTTAGAGGACAGCTTTACAGGCAGAATATTGGCATGTCCACCTTGTATCACTTAAGTGTTTTAACTGTATGACCTGTTTTGACATTTCTGTTTGAACGCTTACAAACACAGAGTGAACAACAGATGTACTGCAAAACACATAAAGCTTCTCCAATTTCACAAAAAACTCAGTTGTTGCATATACGTTTTTAACCGTGTCAACAATGACTAAATTAAGCTGGTGATTCATGCAATGAACATAAAGTGCAGAGGGCACCTCTTTTTGAACGCGTGCTTGCACACCATTAAGCGGACCACTCATCACTGAGGCCCTATCATACCCTTGCCCAACACATTCATTTTTATCAATGCCCAATGATGATAGGACATTAAATATATAGCATGTTAAAGATTCTGCATCAAAGCTATCTGCTTTGTAGAATTTCAGGAATCTTTCATGGACAGAATTATTATGGAAGTATTTCACAACAACAGACAGCTGTTCGGTTTTGCTGAGATCTTTAGTCTCATCAGCAAGAATAGAAAATGGGCTTCCTTTAAGGCTTTCAGCAATGCCCTCTCTAACGAGAGCAGCCATAATTGACAGAAGTTCATTTTGAATGGACGGATGTAAATAGCATGCATTTTTGGGCCCATTAAGTTTCTTTTTTACAATACTGTCTCTTTCAGCAAGTAAATACAATATTTCTCTCACATTTCCGTGATTGATGTCATCAGAGTTGCAGCGATGCTCTCTTTGGGCAATTTTAGTTTTGCCAGTTAACAGTAAAACTTGAGCAATTGTTTTAATGTAATGCCGATTTTCAGCTATATCTCTGGTATATGCATCACTGAGCCCTTTCATGATTGATGTATCATCTTTTATATTTCTTTTGAAATCCTCCCACCTCACATAGCCTTCCTTATGGGAAGCAGACTTCTCATGCTGCAATATTCCTTTGCCATTTTCCAATGCATTTTTCTAGTTGGTGAAGCCTAGACTGATAAAAGTTAAATGTTTAAGTTCTCCATAAAGAGATTAGGACATAGAAAAAAATCGGCATGGAAAACATGATGCTGCATCCTGGGAAATGGAGTATTCTAGCCATGTGTATACCTGAAACCAATGCGAACAGAATGACCTAAGGCGTGATCCCAGTTTTGTTTGAGGATATGTTTTTAAGACAGGCTGTCGAGGGCCTTCACTAGCACACTGGCTGATATCACTGGGACCTGGTGGTGCCTTTCCCTTGACAGCATCAACAGCCATTACTTCTCTTTGAGGTCGATCAAAGTCAGTGCATACTTTGCCACAAGCAGTGTATCGGTTGGTGGGTGGAGGCATTATGCTTGAACCTGGACTTTGTGATGACAAGGGTTCAACACCTTCTGTGGAAGCATCAGCACTCATAGGGTTACTATATTCCACATCTTCTCTTTCAAACACTTGATCCTCATCCACGGAAGAGTCATTCAGCTCCCTCTTGTCTTGCTGCGGCTCTGTTACAATATTATCTGTTTGACACTTCACTGTCACACGGAAATAATAGGACTGGATATCAATTTATGGGGTTGTTGTCTCACTATCAAGTGAAATCAATAAAGAGATAGGTTTTATTTGTTAAAGGTAGCCAGCATATGTGGCTCACTTACCAGTAATCACATTTTAAAGCATGTATGATAAACCACCTCCCACGCTGCTTTTTTTGCCTCCCACCTCAAATGTATATTCAATGAATAGCTCTAAGAGGTTAAGCATGCAAGCCTTTCTTTTATATATTACCTACATCAAGGTTAAGGAAAAAACCGTTGTATTTGGCCAATTCATTCTAAAATGTTCTGCTTACTTTACTCAGACGTGCGTGAAATTAATGATCTATGATATGGCATTTATAACGCACCTATACACAAGTGTTTCAGTAGTGACGAGGCAAGGGAGGGGGAACAGAGGGGAAGTAATAGGTAAACAGTGTAGCCAGCTAGTGGCAAGTGCAGGGGTAAGTGCAGGAATCAGGTGTCAAGAGCTGGTGGGGACTGATGGGATACAGAAACAGCCCCCAAGTGCAAGGGTTGCCTAGGAGGCAGTGCAGGTGTGCAGCTGGCGGGGGAGGGGACCTGGGCCCGAGATCAGAGGGTAGCCAGGTGACCCGTGTAGTTTGGGTCAGGAGATGAGCAGGTTCGAGCGGAGAGACAGCAGAAGCAAAGAGGAAGGTCTTGAGGTACTTCAAGAACCGGAGATGGTTCTCCTCAAGTTTCAGGGGGGCAGGAAGGCGTTTCCAGAGGGAGGCCCCAGCTGAAGAAAGAGATCTACCACCAACTCGTTGCTTGGAAAAGCGACTTACCCTGAGGGAGTTGGAGGCAGATGAGCAAAGAGCTCGAGAAGGAAGATATTTAGGAAGAGAGAGTTGAAGGTATTCAGGCCCCAGGCCCCAGAATGCTTTGTGGACAATGCAGAGGGTTTTCAACTTAATCCCCGCCGCCACTGGGGGCCAGTGCAGAGATTCTGGGAGCTCTGAAGCCAGACTGATGGTCATGGAGACAACCAACAGATTCAGTGTGAAGTTTAAGTTGGGAGATAGGCAGCTTTTCCAGGAGTTTGCCCAGGAAAGGAGTGATGGAGGTTGGCCGGTAGTTAGCAGGGCAGGGTGGGTCGGCTGAGGGTTTCTTAAGAAGAGGGTGGACAAGGGAGTGTTTCAGAGGGGACGGGAATGCTGTCTAAATCACTTAACAGATCTCTTGACCTATGTAGCACACGTGGTTAGTCTGAAAGGTTACTTCAGCAAGAGAGTAGAGAGGTTAGCTGGGTGCTTCCACTACTCATTGGCTACCAATACTCCGTGGCTACAGGGCATGCAGTGGTGTTCAGGAGTACTCAGATCTACTGACATGCTAACCTAGTGAATGCAAAGTGGAGAGGTTAGTTGGGTGCTTCCAATACTCAGTGGCTACAGGGACCTCACACTGTGGGCATGCAGTGTGCAAGATGGGGACCGTGTACACCCACAGCCAACATGCATGGGACGGTTGGGGGACTGCTGTGCCACCAACAGGCATCTATCACTTATCTGATCCCCTTGTGGTAATGTATTTTACAGGCAAATAATTGTCACAAAAACATTTTGCCCAACTATATTAAATAAGTTGCAGGTGGCCTAACCCACTGAGGGTGGGGCCTTCCTGAACATTTCCCATCCTGTGGAAGCTTTTAAAAGAAAATCCACTTAACTGCTTTAGGCAAAAGCTCACTTTCAAACCCAATTAAACAGCCGCAAACATATCCTGCATTACTTTGAAAACAATATTAAATGAGAATAATTACCTTTTGTATAGCACACACCACTGGCCTATAAAAAATGATTGCCATTGTACGTGGCTGCGATGGTATCACTCTTGGAAGGATGGCAGACTGAGTCAGCACTGCAGGCATGCATGCCCATGAAGCGGCCTCGGATAAACAGCTTTGCACAAAGCAGCCTGCTGCAGGATGACACAGCGACACTCCGGTGAAAGCCACACACGGTAGGCGATAACAGGAGAGGGTGCAGTGCCTACCTCACCCAACCATTTCACTCCAGGCATGACTTCCAGGTCTCCCTGAAGTGGGCAGAGTCTTCCAGACACCAACCACAGTAGTGGCAGACACAAGGCTCCACCATAAATCACCTCGGGGTGATTGAATGAGCCCCAAAGCTCTGACACGGGAATGTCACTCCCAAAAGGTAGAGATGATCGCAAAATGAAACAGGGCACGGTTAAAGTGGCCCCAACAACCAAAAAAAGCTGCCTGTGCAAAACATAGTGAAAGAATAAATGCAAGGCCGGTACTCTATTTCCAACAAAAAGAACAGTCGAGGCTCAAAGGGAAATATGCCCGCATTTACCTCAGCTGTCTGATTTATGAATAAAGCCCCAGATTTTACAATTGGAGGGGTGTAATTGTGGTCAGCAAGCCGTAAACCCGATGATGCAACAAAAGTATTTCAGACCTCTAACATCCTTTACTTAATGGCGTGCTTGACGTTTGCAGGTCTCAACTGTTATAGCAGCCTAGGCTCAAAGGCAAGTATGCCCACAGTTGCCTCGGCTGTTTATTTTCTGAATGAAAGCACTTTACTTTTACTATAAGTGCTGTGACAACAATCAGTGGGTGTGAGACATGTGGAAATAAAGGGTCATGAAGTAGGGGTTTCACGGTATTGATTTTCCGACGGTATGATAACCTTTTAATTAAATTATGGTATACCGTGGTTATCGCGGTATGGACCACATGTTTTTAAACCATTGCTTTCAATAAAATTTTGGTAGCAAGAGTCACAAATTCACAAATTCTCACCAAGAGTTATACCTCAAACAAGACATCAGCAAGAAGTTTTCTTTCATCATTTATTTTTTTTGGTCTAACTAAACTGAGCCGAATGGAGTCTAATGTTCCAATTTAACACTGTCATATAAAAACAACCTAGAAGTAGGCTGTGTGTGCAGGACACGCTAGTACTAATTTAATTTACTGCTAGACGTTTGCTGTGTGTGCCTTATTCAATTGCTTGTGCAGTGTTTTTCTTTGGCGCTGTTAAAAAAGATTAGCGAAGTGGCTTATTTCCTCACAATACTTGCAGCAAGTACACTTAATGGGGTTGCAAAACATGTGGTGTTTAGTCATTCCTGAGGAACTGATGTGATTACACCTTCCTTTCTTTAAATGTTCTTTTTGGGAGCAATGATTTTTATATGCGCGCAAAAGTTTCAGTAAATTACTACAAGTTATTTTCATACTACAGTCCCACACAGGGCTCTGACTGACAATCTGTTGATCCAGGTCTATCACCCTTAAACTACGGAGAGGAACAAAGATATCAGACTGAATATCCATTAAGCCTGGCAAACTTATTAAGGCAAACTAAGCTTTATTCATGTGTGGGTATGCAAACTGTGCAGTGTGCAGCACCCTCTCCCACTACCTCTAACTCTTCACATCCTCATTAGGGTAAATAGACACCTAGCCTGCCCTGAACCAAATGCCTTAGAATCTCCAGGCAGAACTGAACATGTAACATCTCAGGAACAGTTACTCAACCTGCTGGGCTAACTTTTTAGCTTTCTACTTTACACTTGTCACTCTGCACAGTGCACACTCAGAGAACTCCTTGTGGGTCACTGATACATCTCAAGATCACTGTATTACATGCAAATCATGGATGTACAAGACTATAAAGCCAGTGGTATTATTTTCTCTCCAACAGCCTTGACACTGCACACAGATCACTTAGGATGTACGCCATAAACTGAAAAGTGTTTAATATGTCGGTAGCAATGTGAGGTTGCCCATGTACTTGGTGCCTATTGGGAACACTTAAAATCTTGTGACCATGCTGAAGCAAAGACAGACTAGCCCCCCTTTAAAGAAATTGGGAGGGACATGGAATTGGTTAAGTAAAATGACCTGCCAGGAAGAACCACTTGCCCCCATCACTCCCCTTTGTTAAGAGCTTGCCCTGCTGCCAGAAATATATGTCTTGAATTTGTAGCGGAGGGCTGACATTTCTTTTCTCTGAAATAACGTGTCTCTCAATGTGACAGGTTTCTCTGTGATGACTGTCTAGTAATTATTAGTGGGAGCTTCATTGATCCGCTGCCTGAAAGCAGTCTAATCTTTGCATTTACTACTGCTGTGTGTCTCTGTATTGCAATGCAATCTAATTAACACCCACTTCAAGCTATGCTGTGACCTCCCCTCACACTGCCAGTGGTGAATTTCGCCTGTTGCAAGTTTCAGTCTTTTGATGCATGATACACAAAACGTTGCCTAAATTAGCTGGCTACGTAGGGCACTTTGAAAGTAAAAAACAGAAGAACATGTGAGAGGAAACCTGGGAAAAAGCACTCACATTGACAGACACTAGTGACACTGTCAGGTTTACCTGCCAAACTCAAGATGAATTGTTTAGCACAGCCCCCTCCGACCACAGGCTCTCCTCTGTGTACAAGTCCAGTACCAGTCTAACCAGTCCAGTTTGTCCGGTGTGCTGAGGGAACAACTCCTGGGTCTGCTGCTTTTACCGGACCAAAGCTGCAGTCAGGATGCTAGAATCACCAAACACTGGCTGCCCTAGGCTAGCACGTTCCAATGGAGCTTTTGCAAACTGTGCTGCGCTGCAAAAGCAATGCACATGCTGGAGCTAGGTAAAATAGTTACATGGGTCTGCTCACGGGAGGGAAAGATTGTTAAGCACCGGGCCTGGCCTGGCCTGACTTGCAGCTGCCGATTTGTTTTATTTCAATAAGATGCTCCATATCCAATATGAGCTTTTTGTTTTTTTGTTTTACTCAATTCACATTAGTTCACTAACGTGAACTGAGTAAAACGAAAAAACAAAAAGCTCATATTGGATATGGAGCATCTTATTGAAATAAAACAAATAGCTTGTCCTGCAGTCCTCTCCAGCACCTGTGTTATCCCTCTTCATGACAGCCTGGAGGCCTTGCAAGCAATTGCAAATTGGGAAACTAGGGATTACAGGGGCTGGAGATGACTGCCTTTGTTTTGGTTCAGGGAAAATATTGTTACAATGGAACGTGAGCATTTTTTTCTTTTAACACTGTACACACAGCACCCCGTTGCTGCTTACAAAAGGCTGGCTGGCATCTGAGAGCTGAGGTGGGGAGGCACATGGGGGGGCACTTGATTTCAGAGAGGGGGCACTGGCCCCGCAGGCCTCCCCCTAGCGACGCAACTGACACTATACATGTCCGTACTGTTCGCAGGCAAGTTGAAACTGTTCTAAGAACACACTCAGTGTTCGGAATGTCCGTAAAACCCAAAATGGAGGTGTCCTAAGGACACTATACCTGTCCGTACTGTTCCCAGGCAAGTTGAAACTGTTCTAAGAACACATTCTGTGTTGGGGATGTCCGTAAAACCCAAAATGGAGGTGTCCTAAGGACACTATACCTGTGCGTACTGTTTGCACGCAAGTTGAAACTGTTCTAAGAACACACTCAGTGTACGGAATGTCCGTAAAACCCAAAAAGGAAGTGTCCTAAAGACACTGTACCTGTCCGTACTGTTCACAGGCAAGTTGAAACTGTTCTAAGAACAAACTAGGTGATCAGGATTTCCGTAAATCCCAAAATGGAGGTGGCCTACGGACTCTATACCTGTCCGTACTCTTCGCAGGCAAGTTGAAACTGTTCTAAGAACACACAACGGTGTCCGTGATGTCTGTAAAACCCAAAATGGAGGTGTCCTAAGGACACTGTACCTGTCCGTACTCTTCGCAGGCAAGTTGAAACTGTTCTAAGAACAAACTAGGTGACCTGGATGTCCGTAAATCCCAAAATGGAGGTGTCCTAAGGACACTATACCTGTCTGTACTGTTCGCAGGCAAGTTGAAACTGTTCTAAGAACACATTCTGTTCCAGGATTTCCGTTAAACCCGAAATGGAGGTGTCCTAAGGACACTATACCTTTCTGTACTGTTCGCAGGCAAGTTGAAACTGCCATAAGAACACATTCGGTGACCGGGAAGTCCGTAGAACCCAAAATGGAGATGTCCTAAGGACACTATACCTGTCCGTACTGTTCGCAGGTAAGTTGAAACTGTACTAAGAACACACAAAGGTGTCCGGGATGTCCGTAAAACCCAAAATGGAGGTGTCCTAAGGACACTTAACCTGGTCATACTGTTCACAGGCAAGTTGAAACTGTTCTAAGAACACACTTGGTGTCCGGGATGTCCGTAAACAACTAAATGGAGGTGTCCTAAGGACACTATACCTGTCCTTACTCTTCGCAGGCAAGTTGAAACTGTTCTAAGAACACATTCAGTGTCCGGGATGTCTGTAAAACACAAAATGGAGGTATCCTAAGTACACAATACCTGTCCGTACTGTTCGCAAGCAAAATGGAACCATTCTTAGACCACACGCGATGTCCGGGATGTCCATAATTAACCAAAATGGAGGTGTCCTAAGAACACTATACCTGTCCGTAATGTTTGTAGGCAAATGGCAACTGTTCGAAGAACACAATCGGTGTCCGGGTTGTCCGTATATATGTAAATTGGGGGTGTTCTAAGGACACTTTACTTGTCCGTACTGCCTAAAGAACATCTACCCACATGCGCACCACATCCAGAACTTTTCCAAACATCGCGCCTGTCCATAATTGTTTGTGTCACTTGTGTCACACTTTTAATTAATTTCAGGACCCAAACACTGTCTGTAGAAAACCCGCGCACATGCGCACAACCGTTCCCGTGCATTTGATGTCCTGCGGACACCAATTCCCTTCGTGGACATGTTCGCGACGCCATCATGTGACTGCACCCATGCTGATTGTGTGTTCTGAATTGCGGATACTGTCCGGGTCCCCGAACAAATTTAAAGTGCATTTCCAGGTTATCCACAGTATTTTATAGTGAACATTCACCATAGAACATGTCCCAGACAATCACCCAGATTCTCTACATATTTTTGGAACTTTTTGAGCCTTTTTGGGATGTTCGATCTGTCCACGGAAGGCGCAGATGTCCGCGGAGCACGCACACGCACCCCTATAAAAGGCCACACCCCAGAGCTCATCCTCATTGTGCTTTTGGCTATTTGACAAAGCATTCTCTACTTTGGCTGGTGTTTTGCTCCCAATCTTCAGATCTTTCTAAAACCTGATGGCATATATGGCTCCTCTACTGCCACCTGGTGCTACATCTGCCTCAGCACCACCCCCAAGGGCCTGAAGAGGGGAACAGGCGTGAGGATGCAGAGGAGGATGAAGAGGATGACGAGGATGAGGTAGTGGAAGACCCTACTACCAGCACTCGCCGTGAGTCTTGGGTGTGGCGGTTATTTACCATTCATGGTAACGTACCCAAGGCATGTGGGAACAAAGTCACGTGCAACCAGTGCAAAATGGTGCTGAGTCACCGGAGACTTGGTTCGTACAGCTTTGGTATGACTACTATGAAGCGACACCTAAGGTTGTTCCACGGTGGGTTCGTTCGCAAGGTTGTACCTTGCGAAGAGCGTAGTAGGTTGTGTTCCTCTACTTCATCCTCGGTTTCTGCTCCTCTCACCTCAAGAGACACTCCTGTGGGAGAACGCATCCCTCCATCTGCCTCACAGGCCATTCACAATGCTGATGACCCTTACCTTTCGAGGGTCACAGTTTTGTGTATGTACTGCGGCACAGTACTCTGCAGGGGGGAGAGACTTCAAAGGAGCACGAGAAGACCTGCCCACTACCTAAGTAAGGCCCACCCTACATCTTCCTCTCTCCACCCACCCTTTCTTATCCCTGTGGTTGGTGTCCCCCCTTATCCCCCTTTCCCCTCCACTCCTAGTGTGTCGTGTATAAAAAACCCAAAAAAATATAAAACAACAAAAATAAAAAAAATAAAAGGCTCTTTTCAGAGCCGCCTTTCACAGTCAAAAAATAGAAGTGGCAAATAAATTGAGAAGGCTCCTGTGCATTTTTTTAGAGGTCCGTGGACAGTTCGCGAACATCAACAATTTTAGGGTGCTGCCGTATCAAAATTATTGCACTTTTCTCTGGGGGGAAGTGGTGGCTCTGAAAAGAGCCTTTTGGTGGTGTTTTTTTTGTATTTGAAAAACTTGAAATAATCAACACCTACTGCAAAACAGATGGCTGTAATTCCGCAAAAGGACGCAATGCATTTTGTATATTTCTCAGAAAAATCTGATTACCAGCATAAGTAAGATGGACTCCATCTCTACGAAAAATGTATGTGCTACGAAACATAATATGTTCATTGTGAAAAGAGGACATGCCAACATTTCTTAGAAAGGCACAAACAGCCTTATTGACATTGCGCCTTGCTTTCTCCATTTGTGGACCAAATGAAGAAGAACGCAGCCACATTTGTCTCTGCGCAATACGAGAAAATATTACTTGGGAAAATGGAAACATGTCCATGATCTTCCAAAGCCCTTCTTTCATTGCAAATTGCAAAGAAATTCCTGACACATGTCCCAAACTGTTCCCTCCACAATGAATCATAATTATGTCTGGATGATGCTCTGTCTGCAAACTAGCACAGAGAGGTAGCAAGTCTAGCCACTTCATTCCGTGCACTCCATGCCAGTGCACTTCCACATGAGGGAATCCAAGATCTGCAGCTACTCCACAGTGTTGTGCATGTACCTCCAACCAATGTATCCATGAGTCTCCCAAAATCCACACAATCTGTTTTCTGAAACACACAGCCATAGCTAACTGTACTTCTCTCAGGAAAAAAGACTTTCTGACAAACTCTCTCCTTAAAGAACACACCCACTAAACTTTACTAACCAATCAATTACTCTGCTCACTCTCATTTGCATACCTCTCCACCCCAAAATCCCCGCATGTAATATGCGATGTCAGCGGACTACCGCCATGTCTGCAGACATATCGTAACTTGGACAGTCCTTCTACCATTTCCACTTCACTCTCTGTGCATTCCCTCATTGGATACAGCTAACCAGTCACAAAACCATCAACCAATCACATCCACGACCTTTATATCTAACTACATCATCAGAGTTCAGCACTTCAAATGTACTGTTGATCACTCTGAGTACAAGTGCCATATCATTGGAAAGCACCTACTACACACACTGCTCTACAAGTCTCCAAGATTTCTACTTGCAGCTACATGCATATCCACATTCATGAATACAAACTACAGGTATGCATATTTTCTGCACAGTACATGTACAACTCTTAAGAATGCATATAAACAGAGTAACTGCCACTTTAACTGTATAAGCTATAAAATGAATTTACTGTCATTTTTCCCATCTGATATAATCAACTGTCACTTCCAAACCTGCCTGCTATCTAATTTTCTTTTTACACACACACCTATCTAAATAATTATAATATTAGAAGATGGGAGAAATAACAATATAATAGTGGAAAAACACTTAGTAGTGTATTATAAAATTATACACAGCCAGTAAAAGGTCATGCATCTTCATACACTCACACACATACACACTATAATTGAAAAGCTCCCAGCTGCAATAACTCCAATACCTGTAAATCACATCCTTCTGCTTTATTACCCACACCTTCACAAATGCATACATTCCATGCTTTTCTATACAATTTCTGACATTTACCTTATAAAAATTGCAAAATAAATATATCATCATTTCTTTTTTCTCCTAACATCCTATAACACAGCTTTAAAAAAACAAGTGAGTTTCATACATGTAATATTGTATTCATTTGCAAAGCATGTTGAACTAACATATTGTAAATGAATATGAAGCCTGAACATAGTCGAATGAAACTGCACGCATACACTATGTTCAGATATCAAACAAGAATACTACTACAAAAACATAAATATTCATCTCTCAATTAACATCACTGTTATAAAGACACACAATTACTAACTTCTTTCTTTTACAATTGCAGTGAAGACCACTCTCCTGGAAAACAACAACAGCTGAACTACAAACACCAACTACAAAGAACCTGCGCATTCCACAAAAAACGAGCAAGTACAATACTACCATACATTCTATGCCTAGCCTTTAAATCTCTCCACAATCTTGCTCTCCCTTATGTCTCCTCTCTCCTCTCTTTCCACACTCCCTCCCACTCCCTTCACTCTGCTGGCCACTTTCTTCTTACTGTTCCTCCTTCCCCTTATACCACACCCCATTTCCGCTCCTTTCATCTCCTAGCCCCCCTGCACTGGAACTCCTTACCTCTCCCAATCTGCTCTATTTCTACATTTTCCTCATTCTAAACTTTACTCAAATCTCTCATTCTGCATTCCCCAACATGAAACCCCTCCCACCTTCTTCACCCTTCCCCCTTGCCTTATCTCCTTAATCATCTCCCTCCCCTTCCCTCTCCCCCATTCTCACATTTAACCCCATCTGTTTCCCTCCTCCTCCTCTTCTCCACCCTTCCCTCTCACTTCTACTGCACTGCTCATCTTCTTCCCTTCACTTTAATTGGTCTACTTACTGTTTTCTTGGTCTGATTCTCAATTTTAAATTGTTTCCACTGTTACTGTTATAATTTAACTTGTTATATTTATCACCTTGTTATTAAAATATATTACTCAAAAACACTGTGCGAGTGATTCATGTAATTTGTGCACCAAAAAAACAAACATTTGTGTACCATTCTACCCACAAATCACCATTTATTAAACAGGGATTAGCATGCAGAATTGCACACAAATCTCTGTTTTTCAGAGCACAAATTACATAACTGAGTCCCTAGAATGTTAGTATTACAAAACAAAGAATAGTTTTAATTTTATACCATTTGATTTACTATTAGTGCTTATCCTCACCACTAGCTCACTTTTTACTATCAACTGAACTGCAGTATAGTAACACACACATAGAAGAGTAGCCTTCCCAACTAATTGTAGCTGACCAATGCACAATCACACACCACCAGATACATTGTTACAATCATATTCAAACTCTCATGCATACAGCACACATACATTGCACAACAGCCCAACCCATGCCTTCTATTTTTTTGTTTTCAACAGACCCCACAGAATGCCTACCAGAAAGCAAGTCCGTAGAAAACAATGCAGAAATAGAGCAAATGAAAATAAAAATGTCCAAAATAAGCATCCATCTCTAGCAGAGGTTGTACAAAAAGTTCAAACAAAACAGCTAATACAATACAGTCATTTAGCAAAACTAAACAATCTTCCAGTACAGACACTTTGCCTCCTCTATCAAAATGTAAAAAAAAACAGAAAATGATTAACAGAAATACAGGTACCACTACTACTAAAACTGCTCCTATATATCTTGACATAGCAGGAAGTAACCATACCAAAAAAAGAATATTAACAAAAATGTTCCACCACAGAGTCCTTCAGAATCGTATAAAATCAGGAGACAAATCATGCACAACCCTTAAAAACTACCGTAGAAAACTAATCTTAGAAGCTTTGATAGACAGTGCAATCCTTCTCAAAAGAAAGTTATTTATTTTAGTGTTAAACAGAATGAAACCACTAACAAAACTAACTACTAAATTACAAAAAAAAGCTTCTCAATAAACAGAATGTCAACAAAAATAACTTCTTAAATATCTGTGGAGGTGGATGGAGTCACACCACAAGCACAGAACCATATGCCAATGAAGATGCATATAAACAAAATCAAACAAACACAATTGCCATTCATAGCAGTGGACGAGGTTATGAAAAACTTAATAATACCATAATGGAACAAGAAATGTCCTTGCAAGAATATCTCCAAAGAACTCAGAATCAATTCTCTATTTGACTGAACCAGAATGTCCAGTATATAAATGTCCATGCACGTCAATGTGTAACATTGCCAAAAAATCTTTCCAATCTTTACGCCAGTTCCTCAATCAATATGTGAAAGGCAAAGACAAAATCAAAATAAAACTGCAGCAAAATATGGATACTTGTCCAGTGTGCAAATACACAGGACTGCAAGGACATTCATTGGCCTGCATTTCAGGACCTATTTGCAAAAGCAGCTTTCATCATATCAAAATGATTTCAACACATCATTCAACTATAAGAAATCTAGTGTATAAAGTGTAATATGCTTAAAGTTCCATTTAAATAACACTCTGATACAGCCAAAGACCTACTCGAAGAAATCAACCATATCCAGAGTAAATATTTTGGAAGTGAAAACCACTTACAAAATGCAATAGCTTTACAACAGACTAGCAACAATTCTGCACATGGCAACCTTCTACTACACACATACAAAAAATAAATACTAAAATTCAAAAGTACATCAGCTGAAATACCAAACCATGTGTGTGTGTGTTGCCGCAGAACGTTTTATAAAAATAGCACAAAAACTATAGACATAACATCCAATTAGAAGACAATGAAGATTCCAAATGGTTTGAATTAGCTCTCTACCTTATAGCAGAAAACAAATATGAAATAACTGACCCCTTAACAGTTTGCAGCAACTGCAATACAAAACTTGACAACAATCAAACTCCTTCACTTGCTATCACAAATAATTTGGAATTATTCCCTCTGCCAAAACCCCTGCAACAACTCAATTTATATGAGAGCATCATAATTCAAACAGTACACCTATTCCAAGCAATACTACGCCTTCAACCAAAAACAGCAAAATTACCTCCCTCTGAATTGGTGAAAGGCATTCACGGCAAAGTAGTATATTTACCATTAGATCTAAAAGAAAATGTGCACACTCTGTGAGTGAAACGTCCAATAGAACAATCTTTAATTGTCATAGTAAATGGTGTACCTACAAAAGACAAAAAAAAATTGACAAAAACTGGTAGATTTGCATAAAGTTAGACAAGCCTTGCAATATCTAATAAACAATAATGAATACTACAAAGGCTTGAATATTGAAGAACACTTAAGAGAAACAACTGAAATAATACAAGAGTCACCAGAAACTGGTCAATTTGAATTTCTAGATCCTGCTACACTATCCAATATTTTAGACCATTATAAAATTCATCCATTACACTCTAAAGACACCATAGATGATGCGCTAAAAACGTACCAAATGCGTCAAACAAAGGGATCACCAATCAGCATATGGAAAAAAAGTATAGAAGCATGTGCTTTTCCTTTACTCTTTCCTACTGGCAAAGGATAACAGCATCAGAATATCGCTCATTACGAATGTATTCTGAAGATCCCAGATTTAGACAAAATGTGGAATACATATTCCACCTACTCTTTGAAAGTGAACTAGCAACTCTATGTTACTGAGTTGCACACACATTAAAATCAGGAACCCACTTTTAAAATATGTCACCTACGCAATTACTACAAAAAGTGCAAGAAAAAGATGAAGTTTTACAATGAAGCATTACAAATCTGTTAGCAAACATGCGTGGTGCTAAAGAGTACTGGTTCCGACGTCACAGAGATGTACGTTGCATGATAAGAAACCTTGGCCCATCCACTTGGTTTGTTACATTAAGTTGTGCAGAATATGCATGGGAAGATCTACATGATTTCCTACACATATCAAACAAAAACAAAACAAACATAGATATACTAACACCTGGAGAACTTTGCTCTCTAGATCCTGTTAATGTTTCAAGATATTTCCATCACTGCTTCATTGCTATGCTATACCTTATTTGTAGTAAAACTGTTCCTCCCCTCGGAGAAGTGCAACACTTCTTTTGGAGAAAAGAATACCAAGCCAGAGGAGCATCACATATCCACATGCTTTTATGGATTAAAGATGCTCCTAAATTTGGTCAAGACAGTGATGCCACTGTGTTACAGTTTATCAAAAAAATATGTCACTTTTGAAATTCCATCAGAAGCAACAAATAATGATCTTCATGCAAAAATTGTACAATTTCAAAGACACAAATCTGGCAAATAGTGTTGTCACAAATACAAAAACAAAGGAAAATACTACAGCAAATGCCGTTTTGGTTTCCCTAGACCGATTACAGAAATAGGTGAAGTGAACAACTTCATGTCTTCAGTTAGACATAGTGTTAAAGGTAAATCACCTAAAAATACATATTACATAAAAAGAACAGAAGAAGCAAAATATATCAATGATTACAATCTAATCATTGCCCTATTGTGGAATTCAAACATAGATGTGCAGTACATTGCAGACAAATCCACTGCAGTTGCACGATATGTTACAGCCTACTTAACAAAAGCAGAAAAAACAGAGCTTCAAGACCTCTGAAATGACCTGTCATCAGACAAAACACTGTCTCAGAAATTGTACAGATTGGGCATAAAAATGCTCTCCCATAGAGAATGTGGCTGCTATGAAGCTGTAGATTGTTTAACTGGTATTGCTTTGTATGGAAAATCTGAAAATATAGTATGGCTAAGTCTTCGTCCTGCCAAATCTAGAAAAAGATTTCTCAAATCATACGACGAAATAGAAACAATAGCCAAAAATGATCCGAACAGCCAAGACATTTTAAACAACAATTAAATAGACAGAAACTACCCAAACAGAAGTACCACTTTGGAAACCATGTGTCTATACCACAAAGCCCAAAACTTCACATACAAAAATACTATAAAACCAGATGGAAAAAAAAGGTAGATACAGAGTGACAAATTGTGAAGGCAGCTTAATAAAACTTACCAAACCAAGTTGAATTAATCATATCAAATTGTCATTAAAAACTCCTCAACATAAAGAACTATATTACATGTCCCTGCTACAACTCTTTAAACCATGCAGAAAAGAAGAAGAGTTACTAGATAACTATGACTCCTATAAAGACGCTTTAAAAGCAAATGAAAGCACTATCACTGATGTAAACCTTACACAGTACAAAACAATGTTACACAATGAACAGCAAAATGAAGAAGAACTCCAGGCTCAACTAGATAAGGACACTCCTGACAGTAGTCAACCTTCTGTAACAGGAAGCCAAGAACAACTGGGACAGCCATTAATATCAAATGAGGCAGAATTAGCTATGACAGAAGTAGAAAATGCCATGTGTCAGTATGAAGATACAGAAGACGTAAGTACACTACAATCAAAACTAAACAATGAGCAGTGTAGCAGTTTTCAAAATGTAACAAAAGAAATTGCACATGGTGTACAACATGACAATAAAGAATGTACCTGTCAAAATTACAAACCTATACTATTATACGTCAGTGGTGAAGCTGGTTCAGGCAAAACATTCTTAATCAAAATCATCAGCAAGTTCCTTCAACAATTGACAAACAAAAACTGTCAGCTGTTGTAACTGCCCCGACAGGATTAGCTGCCTTCAACATAGGGGGTGTGACCTTACATCGATTACTACTCCTAGCAGTAGAACACCAAAACAAATTGGAATATTACAAATTTTCTACAGAAGCTGCAATGGAACTACGCGGAGTGTTAAAACAAATGAAAATGCTACTAATAGATGAAGTGAGCATGGTCTCCAACCTAATGTTTGCTTTGATTCCCCTCAGATTACAAGAAGTACTTAAAACCAACTATGAAGAGCTCTTTTGAGGAAAACATATTATTGTTTTCAGAGATCTTCTTCAATTGACACCAGTGAAAGGTGAACCAATGTTTAAAAACTTAGGACACAAACTCTGCCGGAAAACTATTGGTAGCATAGGAAATGTCAACCTTTGGCAACATTTCCAATACAGAGATTTAACAGAAAATATGCGACAGTCTACAGACCTCACCTACGCCAACATTTTAAAAAGTGTTAGAGTTGGTGTACTATCTCAAGAAGCACAAGCAATATTATAAATGCGGCACATCCATGCACTTTATGGGCATAACTCATGTGCTATTGATGTTATGGAACAATTAGCACACAAGAATATCAATTGTATGGCCTTAATGCCAACTCCTGTAAGCTGTTCCAAATTCAATGAAACAATGTTGAAAAAAGAAATGCAACCAATAATTGAAATTTTCGCAACAGACTTACTGGACGTACATGGTATGACACTACCCATGTGTGAACAAGCCACAATAAGACTAAGGCCCTCATTACAAGTCCGGCGGTGGACCATGGTGCTATTAGCACCATGGTCCATGCCGGATTCCGCCATGGTGGATGGCGGAATTACCGCCCCATTCCAAGGTGAGTGGGGCGGTAATTCCCCATTCACCATTTGCCCTTCCCCGTTCCCATTTTTGCCCCATAGGGCATATGGGGATGGGGAAGGCGCTAATTACGGCACCGTAAATTACGGTGCCATAATTAGCACCAAGGTCGCTTAGGGCCTTGGACTTTAACGCCTGCATAAAGCAGGCGTTAAAGTGTGAATCAGGCATTAAGGGTTAACGGCGACGACTGCGCCGTTAAACCCTTAACGCCTGACTTGTAATGAGGGCCTAAATACCTTAGAAAATTCTATCTCCAACACAGCTGGTTTGGAAAAAATATTAAAATTATCCTTAAACTGTAGAGTAATGCTTAAACGTAAGCTTGACGTGGAGCAAGGACTAGTTAATGGAGCACTGGGTACAGTTGTTGGCTTTCAAACATACCCACGTGACAATAACATTCAGTTTGTCAATATTCTCTTTGACAAACTTTCAGAAATAAAAAGGATAGGCTGCTCAACAGCTCAATTCCTTCTCTTCAAAGACATGTATGTACGCAGAGAACAATTTTCTCTAACTCTAGCATACTCAGTCACCATTCATAAATCACAAGGTCTTACCATAGACAAAGCATTGATAGATATTGGTAACATAGTCTTTAAAGATGGCATGAGCAACGTAGCACTATCACACTTACGGAAACTTGACGGTCTATTTCTAATCAACTTTGATGCAAATAAAGTAAACGCTGATATCTTGCATTTTAGAATACAATAGACTACGTTCTCTATACACCCCCATCTAAAAACAGATCCTGTTCCAAAAAAAAGAAAACGTTGTAAAAGAAAAACAATTCAAACAGAAATGCAGCAGGATATCTCTGCAAATCCTCCAAAGAGACTAAAAGAAACAAATACTTCATCAATTACCACAACCAAAGAAGAACCTATTACTCAAAGTAACTCAGGTACTTCTTCAAAGAAGCAACAAACACTCCGAAAAAATGACTTGGACACAGACCTATCTGGTCCATTCAAATTTTGAAATATAACTGGTGTAAGTTGCTATGCAAATGCAGCAATGAATATTCTATTCCAATTACCACCAATTGTTGAGAACATTTACTTAAACAGTTCAGACCAATTGTGTTTGCAAATGTTAGTACTTCATAGAAACGCAACAAATAATCCTGACAACTCGTATAGTGTTCATGGAATAAGACAAGAATTAAACTACTGTGCTGGAATGGTGAAATTCACTATAAAATCACAAGAAGATCCACAAGAATTTCTAATGCACTTACTACAAGTACTGGAAAACAAAAACATACCTATAAATGAAATCTTCCAGATTTCATAAATGTGGAAACATACATGCACTCTCTGCAACAATGTGACACAGGAACAAATCCCTAATGAACGCTTCGTGTATATATCCATAACTAATTGCGAATCCGTTCCATTTCAGCAACTTGTACAAAATGCAAACCATTGTAGGTTATGTACCACCTGCAATTCAGATAATCTCTCCACCATACTAATACAAACACATAGTACATACATAATACTAATGCTTCTACGTTACAATGCAGATGGTACCAAAAACAACTGCAAACTGACTGGATTCACACATGGTCAAGTATCACTTGGTAACAAAACCTTCACACCAATAGTTATAATCTACCACGCAGGAGTCACAACCAATGCAGGTCACTGCACTGCATATATTAAAAAGAAATGTGGTTGGTTCGAATGTAATGACAGTACCATTACTCTAAAGCAAAGATTACCGGCAAATCTTACAAACGCTTATTTAATATACTTAAAACCAAAATTTAATAACTAATATCTACTTAAACATTAACAAAACTTCAATTAAATAACTATAAACTGTTTCAATACGCCAAAAGGTATCTAACTGCCCCAACATTCTACAACAACCAAACAGATAAAAGAATACCACTAAATTATAACATAAAATAGACAATTAGAGTACGCCAACAGGTATCTAACTGCCCCAATATTTTGCAACAACCAAACAAATAAATCAATACCACTAAATTATAAGAAAAAAAGACAGTTAGAATACGCCAACAGGTATCTAACTGCTCCAAAAATGTGCACCAAGCCAACAGATGGAACATTAGTTAAATACAGCAAGTGAACACTAAAAACAAACAAACAAATAGACTATAGCATAACAAAAAAGGGTTTTTTATCTGCCACACAGGAGGCACAACCAATGCAGGTCACTACACTGCATATTTTAAAGAGAAATGTGGATGGTTTGAATGTAATAATAGTACCATTATTCGAAATCAGAGATTACCAGCAAATCTTACAAACAATTCTTTAATCTTCTTAAAACCAAAATTTTATAACTAATATGTACTTAAACATTAACAAAACTTCAATTGAAAAACTATAAACTGTTAGAATACGTCAACAGATATCTAACTGCCCCAAGATTCTATAACAACCAAACAGATAAATAAATACCACTAAATTATAACAATAAACAAAAAGTTAGAATACGCCAACAGGTATCTAACTGCCCCAAGATTTTCAACAAGCAAACAGATAAAATAATACCACTAAATTATAACAAAAAATAAACAGTTACAATACGCCAACAGGTATCTAACTGCTCCATAAATATGTAACAAACCAACAGATAGAACATTAGCAAGAAACAACAAGTGAACTCTGAAAACAAACAAACAAATAGACTGTAGCATAACAAAAAAAAGTTTTTTTTAATCCTACATGGATTATTTTTCCCACAGACTCAATGATTAGAAAAACAAACACAGAAACTGAGCAAATAGCACAGTACACTGGTCTGTAATCTACTAAATATGAGGGTCAAAATGAATAAACAATGTCTATTATCCAATGCTATAAATCCTTACAAACTACCAATACTAACATGATTGTTTCTTTTATCACAGAAATTGATAAAGAATGTATGTCCTGCAGTTACCAAACCAAACAGTAAGTATATTACAATAAATACAACTCATAAATACTGCTCCATAACACAACAACTAAAACAGTGCATATAACGTCAGTCTTGAATGCATGGCCCATGCACCCAAGACTCTAGAACCTGGCCACAACCACTGCAGCATTTCACACCCATGAAAGCTTATAACTTCGGTACTTATAACTTTGGTCTTGCATAGACCCTGGCCACAACCACCACATACACCCAAGACTCTAGGCCCTCACCACAACCACCATATGCAACCAAGACTTTAGGCCCTCTCCACAACCACCAAATGCACCCAAGACTCTAGGCCTTCCCACAACCACCCCATCATATCACACCCATAGATCACACACATGTTTGATTCTATGGGTGTGATCTATGGGTGTGATATGCTGCAGTGGTTGTGGCCAGGACCTAGAGTCTTGGGTGCATGGCTGAAGGCATAGGCAAACATTTTAGCCATACCATATGGCCTTTTTAATGTCCATCTGTGTTCTTAGAACAGTTTGAACTTGCCGGCGAACAGTACGGACAGGTATAGTGTCCTTAGGACATATCAATTTTCATTTAATTACAGACATCCCGGACACCGTGTGTGTTCGTAGAACAGTATCACTTTGCCTGCGAACAGTACGGACAGGTATAGTGTCCTTAGGACATCCCCATATGGGTCGATTACGGAGATCGAGGACAGCGTGTCTGTCCGCGGACACAACGAACACAACAGCGGTGCCTACCACCTAAATAGATACAATATTTGAACCATCTCTTACCCCCCCACATCGCAAAATAATCTTACACACCAACACACTATTTTTCACTGCGCTGATACAAGATGGCGGGCACTTCCAAAAATCTCACGCATGCCACGCTCTCCACCATCCACTCGGCGAACACACCGCATATCCGCAGACATGACGTAAGTCGATTAGCTAATCAGGAGTCCGCGGAGCGAACAGGGAAGTGTGTCCGCGGACAGAACATAGATATCACTAATCTGTTTTGACCTACTTTTTGGTCATTTTTTTAAAAACTACTGGATGGATTTTCACCAAATTTACAAAAGCACGCTTTCGGGACCAAGCCGCTGCTCCTGCCGCAAATTTGGTGAAAATCCATCCAGCGGTTTGGGCTGTAGGCGTGAGCAACGTTTTTTCCCCATTCAGACATTTTGGGACCCCCCCTATAACTTTGCCCCACCTAGACCAAACCTCACCAAACTTGCAAAGAAATTCAAAGTGCACCATATACCTTTTTTGCAAAGTTTGGTGAGGCTTCGTCCAGGGATTCGTCCAGGGAGAGCGAAGCTATAAGCCGCCCAAAAAGTGCTCTTCCTATGGAAACAGCAACTTAACCATAACTACACGCCACTAACGTGGCTGTGTAATTCAGTGAAAAAACTTTGTTAAACATAGGTTAACCCTTTAAGTGCCACCAACGAGCCGGCTCGTCAGTGGAAAGCGCTCCTGGTTTGGCACTCTGCTTTGCTCGATCCCTGCAATGCAGGGATCGAGCAAAACTGTAATCCAACCCCTGGGCTCACTGCCAGGGGGCTGGATTACCTTCAGTTTCACGTCGGCGTGCGTAAAGCACGTCAGCGTGAAACTGAAAGTAAAATCACTGGCATTTTCGGCTGCTGCAGTGAAAGAAAGAAGGTAAGAGCCCTTCTTTCTCCGCATCGATCTCTGGCTGTATTTCAAGCCGGAGAGCGAGGCGGGTATCGTTGGAAAGGGGAGATTCTCCCCTTTCCAACGATACCCATTGTGTGGCATTGCTGCCCACGGATCGGGCTCAGGGCGTGCGATCCGCGGGCAGCAATATCGCCAGATCAATACGGATCCATTTGTGACGCAGGGGGAGGGGGACTGCTTACTAGGTAAGGAACCCCCTTCCCCCCGTGACCCCAAAGCATGGGGCCACAGCGCCAGAGACCCCTGGGGGCAGATGATCACTGCCCCAAGGGGTGAAAACTAAAACAAAAAAAACAAAAAAACAGGGAAGGGGGGAGGTGGGAAGGGGTTTGGGGCCCTGGGGCCCACTAGACCACCAGGGATATGGCAAAAAGTCCCGATGAAAAAGTTACCTCACATGTGTGGGTGCACCTACCGGGGGCGCAAAAGGAAAAGGGTAACCCGCTGGTAACCCCAAGCCTTTCGTCACAGCACAATTTGTTCATGTGGGCAACCTACAGATTTGGGCCTAGGGTTTTGAAGCCAGCAAGGAAAACAGGGAACCCGATGCATTTCCCAAAAGAGGACACCCGTGGGAATGCGCAGAGGTCTAACTTGTGCGAAGCTGCCCAGAATTTATTACCCAGAACCCCAGACAAAGTGAATATTGTGTTTTTTCCCCACCAAATATCACAATTTGTCGGGATTGTGGCTAATAAAAACTGGGGCAATTTGCACAAGGCAGACCTCTGTGGATTCCCATGGGTGTCCTCTTTTTGGAAATGCATGGGGTTCCCTGTTTTCCTTGGTGGCTTGGACACCCGAGGCCCATATCTGTATGTTGTGCCGGTCAGCAGAGCGTCTGAAATTCCGGTCTGAAAACAGACTTGGGGTTACTTGTGTTTTAGGCTTTACCCTTGGCGGCCAGGTAGGTGCACCCACACATGTGAGGTACTATTTTCATCGGGACACCTGTGGGAAGGCGGGACTGTAGGCCATGTGTTTTTGGGGCATGTTTCGATTGGTGAGCCGAGCGAAATGTACGGAAAATGCGTTTTTTTTTCCCACATTTCAGACTTTGCGGCAGTGTCTGGGTAATAAATTCTGGGGCGATGTGCGCAAATCATACCTCTGCGGATTCCCACGAGTGTCTTCTTTTTGGAAATGCATGGGGTTCCCTGTTTTCCTTGGTGGCTTGGACACCCGAGGCACATATCTGTATGTTGTGCCGGTCGGCAGAGCGTCTGAAATTCCGGTCTGAAAACAGACTTGGGGTTAATTGTATTTTAGGCTCTCCCCTTGGCGGCCAGGAAGGTGCACCCACACATGTGATGTACTGTTTTCATCGGGACACCTGTGGGAACGCGGGCCGGTAGGCCATGTGTTGTTGGGGATGTGTTTCGATGGGTGAGCCGAGTGAAATGTGCGGAAAATGTGTTTTTTTCCCGACATTTTGGACTTTTCGGGGGTGTCTGGGTAATACATTCTGGGGCGATGTGCGCAAATCATACCTCTGCGGATTCCCATGGGTGTCCTCTTTTCAGAAATGCATGGGGTTCCCTGTTTTCTTTGGTGGCTTGGACACCCGAGGCCCATATCTGTATGTTGTGCCGGTCGGCAGAGCGTCTGAAATTCTGGTCTGAAAACAGACTTGGGGTTACTTGTGTTTTAGGCTTTCCCCTTGGTGGCCAGGTAGGTGCACCCACACATGTGAGGTGCCATTTTCATCGGGACACCTGTGGGAACGCGGGACGGTAGGCCAAGTGTTGTTGGGGGCGTGTTTCGATGGGTGAGTCAAGTGAAATGTGCGGAAAATGCATTTTTTCCCGACATTTCCGACTTTGCGGTGGTGTCTGGGTAATAAATTCCATCGTGATTTGCGCAAATCATACCTCTGCGGATTCCCACGATGTCCGGAATGTCTGGTTTTGCATGATGCACTGATCATTATTCAGTGGACAGCATGCCTGTCATACAGACACCCATGCAGATGCGCTTTGCGATTCCCGCCTGATGGGTGTCTGCGGACAGCCGTCAGGGTACTCAGGGTACGTCATAATTTGTCCTCACCCATGCAGCGTGACGATGATGTCTGTGAATGATGTCTATGGCCGCTAACAGTTTAAAAGTGTTTTTCCAGCCAATTTGGGGTGTTTCAGCAGTAACTTTACCATTGCATTGCTCCCTGACTCATTCAAGGTTGACCTG
Source organism: Ambystoma mexicanum (assembly GCF_040938575.1). NCBI lineage: Eukaryota > Metazoa > Chordata > Amphibia > Caudata > Ambystomatidae > Ambystoma > Ambystoma mexicanum. Next base: position 901,514,189 of record NC_090937.1, on the reverse strand, counting down.
GCAATTTTTTACAACTTTTCAAGGCCTATTTTTGACTCAGTGGTCCGGTGACAGTATGGCTGTCCATGGACGGTTCCTCTAAAAGGACCCACCCATTACATTCCCTCATTCTCAATCTGGCTTTCCAGGAAAGAGCATCTGCTTCACTGCTTTGCACATTTCTTTCGCAGAAGTTGTTCTTGGAGACCATGGCATCTCTAATGGCCATTGCTTCTTCTCAGCCACCCCCACCACCACAACCACCACCATCATCATCTGCAGGGCCGGTAGAGGGGAACAGGCACAGTGATGCAGAAGAGGAGAATCCAGAGGAAGAAGGGAATGAAGTGGAGGAAGTCCCTGTCAGAGTGAGTCCTGGGTCTGGCAAATTTTCAACCATAGGAAATGTCCTAACGGCTTGTGCAAGCAAGGTTTGTTGCACTCAGTGCAAAGTTGTACTCAGTCGCAGGAGACCTGGCTTGTATTCCCATGGGACTACTTCCATGAGGCACCACACCAAATTGAACCAAAAGTCTGCTCTGAGAAAGGTGATACCTTTCTCAAGGAAAAAACAGGTGGACTTCCTTCTCCTCATCATCTTTATCTGTTCCTGTCACCACAACAGATATTCCTTTGGGGCAGATGATCCCAGTGGCTGGTTCACAGGCAATACAAAATGCTGTTGACCCTTACCTTTTGAGGTATGTACTGCGAAGCACCGATCTTTAGGGGGTAGCAGTTTCAGAGAACTTTTGAGGCTGCGATCAAGGAGCATGTGAAACACTGCCACCGACCTGACTTAAGCCTGCCCAACTTCTTCCTCTCTCTACTTGCCACTTCATCCCTGTGGTTGATGCCCATTCCCTGCCTTCCCTACCTTGCCTCGTCTGAAAAAAAAGCCCAAAGAAAATAATTGAAAAAACACAAATAAAGTTATTTTAGGACCCAACTTTTACAGTTAAAAAATAGAAGTGAGAAAAAAGGTTAAAGGCCCTTGTGCAGCCTGCATAGTCCACAGACAGCAAGGTAGAAAATTCCAGGTGCACGCAAGCATTTTAAATCATTTTAATTGTTTTGCATTCAGAAAGGATGACTCTTAAAAGAGCCTTTTTGTGTTTTTGGCTTTTGTTTGTTTGTTTGTTTATTTATGTATAGCGTACACCAGACGCGAGGGTAACCGGGTGCGTTGTTCAAGAATACTTTAAGCTTTACAGGTTACACATGTTTACAGATTGCAGTTACTTGCATATAACAGTAACATAGTACAAGACAGTAAGGTAAATATACATTGTACAGGATATATACAGTTATATGGAGAGTAAGGAATATATACAGTTATATACAGGGTGTATGCGGAGTTCGTCTTGTTAGTCAGAGCTTATGTAGGCATAAGGCCGGTTTATAGATCATTTTCTTGAATCCATTTGATGCAGTTAGATCTGAAGTGTGAGTAGGATTGGGAAGATCTTAGGCAGGGCGGGAGGGAGTTCCACAGCTGGGCAGCTTTGACCGGGAAGCTGTTTCCTCCGGCAGTACTTAGTTTAAATGGGGGTACCACTAACTGGTTGGAGTATGCTTCTCTAATGGGTCTAGAGGAGGTTTTTATATTGAATCTTTCAGTTAGGTATTTGGTCGCTAGATCGTTAATACTTTTGAATGTTAAAGAGGCTGTCCTGATTTTAATTTTGTCCACTGTGGAAAGCCAGTTGGATTTTCTTCTAGCCTCTGAAATATGCTCTCTTCTTGGAATTCCTAGGGCAGCTCTAAGAGCATTGTTCTGTAGTGTTTGAATCTTTTGCAACGTGTGTTTATTAGACCCTAGATATAGTGTGTTGCAGTAGTCCAGTTTCGATAGCACTAAGGCTTGAGCAGGGTGAGGCAATTGGTGGTAGACAGGTATGGTTTTGCGGCTCTAATCAACTTGCAGGTGTATGCAGTGCTGGATGCCATTGCGCTCACCTGTTTTGTTAGGGAGAGGCAGGAGTCGAGGTAAAAACCTAACGTTTTTACCTCTTTTGCTACCTTAGTGGTGTTACCATCTATGACGAAAGAGGAGTATTTGTCTTTTAGTCTTTTGATGTTTTGTGTGTTCCCCAATATGATGAGTTCCGTTTTGTCATCATTCAGGCATAGTCCATGACTGGCCATCCATGCCTGAATGACGAGGTAGATCTTGTTCACCAAGGCCAAATCTTGTTCATAATCCCCCGAAAGAGGGATGAGAATCTGAGTGTCATCTGCATAGTTAGTGTAGGTGACACCCAGACTGTCCAGATCATCGAACAAGGGCTTCGTGAAAATGTTGTACATGGTGGGGGAGACACAGGAGCCCTGTGGGACTCCACATGTGATGGATACAGGGTCAGCTGCAGCAGAGGTAGAGAAGACCCTCATGGTTCTACCAGTTAGGAATGATTTGATCCATGCAATGGCATGTGTGGAGAAGTGGGCAGCTGTTTCTAGGTGGGTGCAAAGCACATCATGATCCACCAAGTTAAATACTGCAGAGAGATCCAGTATGAGGAGTAAGGCCCTCTTTCTGGAGTCCCTCAGCTCGTTGACCTGGGTTTTGAGATCGATGAGCGCAGTTTCAGTTCTGTGCTGGGGTCTGAAACCTGATTGTCTTGTGCCTAGAAGATGGTGCAACTCCAGGTGTTTTTGAATCTGTAAGTAGGCTACTCTGTCTAGGATTTTTAACAGGAAAGGTACCGTTGTGATAGGCCTATAGTTGGTCGGGATGAATGGGTCCAAGGTTTGCTTTTTAAGGAGGGGGAGGACCCAAGATTGTTTGAGATTATCTGGTATTGTGCCTGATACAAAAGAGGCATTGATGAGCTTGGAAATGAAAGGGGATAGGTCTCTGGCCGCGTCTTTTATTATTTGTCTCTGTTGGGGTTAGTCGCCAGGCAGATTCGCATTTGCGTTTTTCTATCCTTAGGGATTTAAGGTATGGAGTAAACCAGGTGTTTAGATGGGCTCTGGGCTTACATTTTCTCAATTTCAATGGGGCGATAGTATCTAGAGCTATGACCATGGAAGAGTTAAATCCCTTTACTAGTGTTGAGGTGTCCAGTGAATCAGGTAGGGAGTTTAAGGTAGGGAGGATAAGTGGTAGCAGTTTTTCGGTAGTTATACGTTTTTTATTTCTGGTTGGCAAGGGGGAAGCCAATGCAGTTTCGATGGGTTGGGCCATGTTAACATTTAAGAGGAAAGTTATCAGAGCATGATCTGTCCAGATTTGTGGAGTGATATTGACGATCATTACATTGCAATTATAGTCAGTAACCCAGTCAAGTATTCAGCCTTTTTCATGGGTGGGTTGTGAGATTTTTTGGGAGAAACCTAGTTCTGAAATGACATTAGTGATATTAGTTGCTTGCAGGTCTTTAAGGTCATTGTTGCCTAAATTTAAGTCTCCCAGAAGGATGGCTTGTGATGAGTTTTTTAGGTTGTTTGAAAGGATCGTGGAGATGTCATCCTCAAACATACCAATAGGGCCTGGTGGTCTGTAGATAAGGTGTATATTGATGGTTTGAGAGGGTGATATTAGGAGTTTAGCGGTTAATGATTTGCAGGATTGTGTAGTTGAACTTGCTTCAATTTTTAGGGTGAGATTATTTTTAGCAATAATAGCTAAGCCACCTCCTCGAGAATTGACTCTATCTTCTCTGAGTATGGTGTAATTGGGGGGTCAGGCAAGCATTAGGGCAGGTCCTGCAGCTTGGTGCAGCCAGGTTTCTGTTATGGCGAGGAGGTCATAATCTCCTGTTTGAATGAGATCCGCAATTTCAGTAGCATGTGCTATTAGTGACCTAGCATTAATAAGGGCACACTTCAATGGGGTGTTTAGTTTTGATATAGCCTGGTTGGCATTACTTTTCTTTTTTGATAGACTGTTATTAGCTTTGGAGTGGTTGTTTGTGAGGTTATTACGATGGAAGTCATTTTTTTGTGGGGGGGTGTTTCGTTTGTTGGCATTTGGTTTGAAATCTCTCCTATTACCAAAAGTATTGACCAGTCTGGCTATTGGTTCGTAGATTTTAGGTAATCTTGATCGTAGTTTGGTGTTTCTACTTACAGTGTCGCAAGGGAGGTTTGTTAGTGACTGGTAAGTGATGGGCGAATATATAGGCTGATGGACGGGCTCTAGGGAGAGAGTTAATTGCCACTCATCCAGGATTGGTGTTCCCTGGGATATGAGTTGCGGTTGGTGGTTTACTTTTGGCATTGTGGACCAGATGGTTGTCAGGTAAATAAGAGTGGAAATCATTCTAGACTAGAAGAGTGATTATTTGAATCTGGTGGGTGGCCACCAAAATGTTAGGCAGCTTTGTACTGGTAGGCAACTCGAGGTAGTTAGTATACCTGGTGTGGGCAAGTTGGGCTAGTATACGCTGGTGGATAGGCTAGTACACAATATGCAGTTCAAGGCACAATATGCAGCTTAGGTTTTGCAAGTTAGGCAGGTCTGGGCACGATCAGTTAATTTACACAAATCAGTTGAGCTAGTGCGCGGGATGCAGCTCAAGCTGTGGTAAGTGAGTTAATGCCAACGTGTGGGTTGGGAAGGACGCGATAGGCTGATGTGCAAAGATAGGTAATCTAATACGCAATATGTAGCTCAAGCGAAGTGAGGAGGGCTAATACTCACAGTGTGCAGTACTTGCTAATACTCTTGTGCGCAGGACAAGATAATAGAGGATGAACAGTACCCTGAATAATGAGTGGGAGTGTACATTATTTTAGCACATAGTCAGTTCGACATAGATGGATGATGCAGGTGTGTACTTTGCTAGTCTAGGCGGCATACAAAAGTGAGCATGGTGAGCAAATCATATGCATGCTAAGGCTGATACAATGTTGAGCATGATGACACTTAAAGTGATAACACGTAGTGACACATAGTTGCAAGTGATATACCAGGCATAAGTATTTTATATTTTATATTTTTTCATTTTTGGTTTTACAAACTTAGCTAAGAAAACATTTCACTGAATTTAATTATTTATTCTTATGTTCACAAAAGCTGCTGCAAAGCATTTTGCAGGTTTTCCACAAAAATCTGATTACCTACATAAGTTAGATGTACTCCATCTCTCAGAAAAATGTTGGCCCTATCAAATTTAATGTTCTCATTATGAAATGATATCAAGCCAACCTCTCAACCAAAAGCTCACACAGCTTTATTGAAGTTGTGCCTCGCTTTTTCCATTTGCGGACCAAATGAACTCCAACCCATCCACATCTGTCTCTGTGCAATGCGTGAAAAAATAATTTTCGAATTAGGGAACATTTCCTTCAACTTTCCCAATGTCTCCTTCATTGCAAACTGAAATGAAATTCCAGTCACATTCCCCAAACTGTCCCCTCCACAATGAACAATAATAATGTCTGGATGTTTCAATTGAACCATATTTGCACAAAATGGGAGCAAGTCCACCCACTTCATGTCACACACTCCATACCAGAACACTTCCAATTAAGTGAATCCAATATTTTTGGCTATTCCCCAATGCTCAGAATACACCTTCAACCAATAAACCCAAGAGTCCCCCAAATTCCAAACACTCTGCCTCCTGAGAGACATTGCCAGGGCATTTTCAATCCTCTCACAACATCTACTAAGAATAATCCTGCCGCCCTCTCTTCCAGTACATCACACCCAGGAAACCTGATTGGCTGATCTTCCGATGCCCGCAGACACCACGACTGTCCCCTTTCCCTGTCAGGCAACCTTAAAAGACGTGGATGTGGCACATGTAGTTCGGACTCTATGACTGAGATCAATTTTATTAATTTCCAGTTCAAGTCTTTACTACAATTGTCTCTGAGCAGTGCCCTTTTTTTATAGCAGAGTTCCTGGAATGATTTCTAGGGAGCGAGTACTAAATATGACAAAGATGTTTATTGTAAGGGATGGTACTGAGTTGCGAATAGAGGATGATGTTCTCTGTAAAGACAGGTGGTTGGTTGAGAGTTAAGAACTAAGTGCACTCCCAGGGTGTTATACAATGTTAAAGTATGTTCGGAGCAATAGAGAGCTTTTGAAAAAGCAGATACAGTGATAATGCATAATAACATTGATACAATTAGAAGGAAGTATTTTTATTCATACATTTCAAATGGCATGGGTAGAAGGGGTACAGAGAGCTAAATGAGGGAGAAATGGGTTAGGCAGAGAACAATGGATCAGGTCTTGATTATTTTCAAGGTGGAGCTGCAGCTCTGCGCCTATGGATGCTTCATTCCTCTGATTTTCACACAAGCTGGCCTTGCTAACTGCCCTGTTGAGTTCCTGCATCCAATCTGTGATGTCTTCCTATGCCTTCTGTTATGATAGAGGAAGCCAAGTATGATTTATTTTAATCCCTCCAAAATTCTCCAAATGTGGCAAGTCATTAAGCATTACCACCCACATTTCCCATGCCTTTTACTTTGCCAATCCCCCAAAAGTGCCAAAGGTTAGCAGGTCATTATGCAACTCCTCCCACATGTTCCTGCCTTTTCCTATGCCAATGTCTATTGCCTTTTCAAGATTATATTTTACTTTAATTCTTATTACATTCTACTGAATGTAGTATAACCAGTGGTCGAAGTGAGCGGGAGCGGCTGGGAGCGGTGCTCCTCTACTTTTTAAAATTAAAAAGAAACCGTTCCAGAATGGTTTCGTTTTAAAATAAGTGTAGGAAGCAGTTGAAACTTGCACTTTCAGTGCACTGCACTGGACATTCCCTCAAACAGCAGGCAAATGTGTTTGGGGGTTTGTATTGTGTGTGGGAGGAGGCAGGGCAATGGGGTTTGTGAGGAGCAGGGGCAGGCCAGCAGGGAACATAGTTCCACTACTTCTTTTCTTACACTTCGACCACTGAGTATAACCAGGTGAAAATAAACACCAAATAAAAAATACTCTCTGTTTCAGGAATCAACAAATACAGATGAGACAGTTGGTGGATTTGGTAACTCCACGTAGACCTCACATTGTTAGGAAAGGCAACCTTGACTGGGACATACACAAAAGCATTATCAGAGGTCTCATAGTTGAATGTTGTTCCTGCAGCCAATATAATGGAAAAAAGGTTGAAAACACAGACAGTGGAATCATGACAGATAGGCAATCTTCCCAAATAGGGGTGAAGCCAAATCCAGGTACTCCTTGTTCTGCAATAACTATCTTCCCACAGAGGAAGGAGACCTCATTAGTACATCCGCACTGTGTAGAAAAGCTACATCTCTCCCACAGAGATTTGTGAAAATGTCCAGCATATAGAGCACTTGTGTGCCGACCATCTAAAAGTACCAGGTGAATAAATATCCCTTTCTAGCCATTCCTTTGCAACCAAAGTGTGAGTAAAATATACAATGTAGATCAGTGCAAACCCATGAAAATAAATGATTGCAAATGATAAGAGAACACTTTCTACAATAGTGTCCTATATATTCTCCCTTCTTAGCGATTTATTCAAAGGTGGCACCATAGGCCAATCATACTTATCACTTTCAGGGATCTCTACACCAAGTTATAAAGCTCCTCCCCTTTATTTTGTGTCAGCTGGTTTCAGCAATATTGCTTCTTAACTGCTTTCCCCAGGGCTTTGGTTAAAATAAGTATTCAAAATAAGCAAAGCTTGTAATGTATCTAATGCCATTGTCATTTATATAGTGTCTTTTACCACTGGTATTGTCCCTATGTGCCATAGGTTGACGCCCTCGGAGACATAAGTCCATGCATGCGAAAGTCTTTGGAGAGGTTTACAATGTGTGTGTGCATTTGAGCCAATACAAAGGTAGGTAGGGGTGGCCAAGTGCCTACCGAGCTGAAATGTGGATGGGTACTGAAAGGTAGCTCTCTGACCATATGAGAGTAAGAGAGACATTATGGGCCAATTCATGGAAAAGAGTGCATTAATACTGCAAGTGTTGTGTGCCGAGATCGACACTGCGCAAGCTTGCATGCAGTATGGCATGGGTGGTGAGTAGAGCAATCACTCTACTCCAGAAAACCCCTGCCACTCTATCCTACCTACCAATAACATAGAGTGCCATAATACTAGCATGTCCACTCTTAGATGGAATTGTGAATGTTAGCATGTCCACTCCTAGATGGAATTGTGAATGTTAGCATGTCCACTCTTAGATGGAATTGTGAATGTTAGCATGTCAACGCTTAGATGAAATTGTGAATGTTAGCATGTCCACTCCTAGATAGAATTGTGAATGTTAACATGTCCACTCCTAGATGGAATTGTGAATGTTAGCATGTCCACTCTTAGATGGAATTGTGAATATTGGCCTGCGTCACATATAGATGGAATTGTGAATGTTAGCATGCGAAAGTTGCATTTAGAAAGTGTGCCCTACAGCCTCTCTGTGAATTTAGAAATGTGCCCAATAGCCTCTCTGTGAAAGTTGCATTTAGAAGTGTGCCCAATGTGCCCAAGACACTCTGGAAAGTTGCATTTAGAAGTGTACCCAATAGCCTCTCTGGAAAATTGATTTTAATAGTGCGCCCAGTAGCCTCTGTGAGGAAAATTGAATTTAGAAATGTGCCCAATAGCCTCGCTGTGAAAGTTGCATTTAGAAGTGTGCCCAATAGCCTCTCTGGTAAATTGAATCTAGAAGTGTTCCCAATAGCCTGCCCACTCTAACCTACATTTCAATGGCCGGCAGTATAACGTCAACGAATGATTGCTAGCATACGCCACACTTAGATGGAATCTCTAACAACCTCTCTATGAAAATTGAATCTAGAACTGTTCCCAATCGCATTTAGAAGTACGCCGGATAGCCCTCTGAGAAAGATACATTAGAATTGTTTGCATTTAGAAGCTGCCCCCAATTAGCCTCTCTGTGAAAGTTGAATTTAGAATTGTCCCCACCTGCATTAGAATTGTTCCCACCTGCATTTAGAAGTGTACTCAGTTGCATTTAGAGGCTGCACCCGATAGCCTCTCTGTGAAAGTTGAATTTAGATCTGTTACCACCGCATTAGAACTGTTCCCACCTCCATTTAGAAGTGTACCCAATTGCAGTTGGAAGTTGCGCCGGATAGCCTCTCTGAGAAAGTTGAATTACAATTGTTCCCTCTTGCATGTAGAAGTGTACCCAACGGCATTTAGAAGTGTACCCAATTGCATTTAGAAGCTGCACCCAATAGCCTCTCTGTGAAAGCTGAATTTAGAACTGTTCCCACTTGCATTTAGAAGTGTACCCAGTTGCACCTGAAAGTTGCACCCAATAGCCTCCCTGAGAAAGTTGAATTTAGAATTGTCCCCACCTGCTTTAGAATTGTACCCAATTGCATTTAGAAGCTGCGCCCAATAGCCTCTCTGCGAAAGTTGAATTTAGATCTGTTCCCACTTGCATCAGAATTGTTCCCACCTGCATTTAGAAGTGTACCCAATTGCATTTAGTAGTGTACTCAGTTGCATTTGGAGGCTGCGCCCGATAGCCTCCCTTTGAAAGTTGAATTCAGATCTGTTACCACCCGCATTAGAACTGTTCCCAGCTGCACCTAGAAGTGTACCCAATTGCAGTTGGAAGTTGCGCCGGGTAGCCTCTCTGAGAAAGTTGAATTAGAATTGTTCCCTCTTGCATGTAGAAGTGTACCCAATTGCATTCAGAAGCTGCACCCAATAGCCTCTCTGTGAAAGCTGAATTTAGAACTGTTCCCACTTGCATTTAGAAGTGTACCCAGTTGCACCTGAAAGTTTGCACCCAATAGCCTCTCTGTGAAAGTTGATTTTAGAATTGTTCCCACCTGCATTAGAAGTATACCCAATCTTATTTAGAAGTTACGCCCAATAGCCTCTCTGAGAAAGTTGAATTAAGAACTGTTCCCACTCGCAACTAGAACTGTACCCCGCACCCTCTCTGAGAAAGTTGAATTTAGAATTGTTACCTCTTGCAATTAGAAGTGTATCCAACGGCATTTTAGAAGTGTACCCAATTGCATTTAGAAGCTGCACCCAATAGCTTATATGAAAGATGAATTTAGAACTGTTCCCACCTGCACTTAGAAGTGTACCCAACAGCATTTTAGAAGTGTACCCAGTTACACTTGAAAGTTGCACCCAATAGCCTCTCTGTGAAAGTTGAATTCAGAATTGTTCCCAACAGCGTTTTAGAAGTGTACCCAGTTGCACTTGAAAGTTGCACCCAATAGCCTCTCTGTGAAAGTTGAATTCAGAATTGTTCCCACCTGCATTAGAAATATTCCATTTTATTTAGAAGCTGCGCCCAATTAGCCTCTCTGAGAAAGTTGAATTAAGAACTGTTCCTACCTGCATCTAGAACTGTACCCTGCACCCTCTCTGTGAAAGTTGAATTCAGAATTGTTCCCACCTGCATTAGAATTATACCCAATTTTATTTAGAAGCTGCGCCCAATTAGCCTCTCTAAGAACGTTGAATTAAGAACTGTTCCTACCTGCATCTAGAACTGTACCCTGCACCCTCTCTGTGAAAGTTGAATTCAGAATTGTTCCCACCTGCATTAGAATTATAGCCAATTTTATTTAGAAGCTGCGCCCAATTAGCCTCTCTGAGAAAGTTGAATTAAGAACTGTTCCTACCTGCATCTAGAACTGTACCCTGCACCCTCTCTGAGAAAGTTGAATTTAGGACTGTTCCCACCTGCATTTAGAAGTATACCCAACTACATTTGAAGTTGCGCTCATTAGCCTCTCTGAAAAGTTGCTCAACTCAGTAGTATACCCAACTGCATTTAGAAAGTGTACCCAATTGCATTTAGAACCGTACCAAGTTGCACTTAGAAGTATACCCAATTGCTTAGAAGAACCAATTAGTCCTTGACTAGTTGAGCCCAAAAGTGTAACTATAAGTGTGAGTCACCGACCCTAGAACCACAATCAGAAAACCCTCCTAAATCAACCCAAATCTCACACCAATCATGAGCCCACCAACTCCACCAGTGTCCGTCAGAAACGACTCCCATGGACCCCCTCCACTCTCCGATCTGCCCTCCTCCCCCCTCCCAAGACAACCCACCATCCTCCGCAATCCCTGCCAGCACCCTCACCAAACACCAAGCCAGGGGGGCACAATGGCGTGCCAACCACCCCAAGACCACTCATCTCCTGAACCCCACTGCCGACCCGCCAGCACTGCCTATGCCCGCTCCCCCCACTACCATACCCCACCCTGCAATCACCCACCCCCCGCCTTGCCATCATACCCCTGCCACCTTCCCCCCCGACTGCCCCTTTCCCCTCCCTAAAAACTGTGCGCCTAGCCCTAGCGTGAACCGAAGCTGCCTCCGTCTCCCCCTCTGACCCCCCCTACCCTCTCTCTCACACCAATCGCAGCAAAGAAAGCGTGCGGACTGGACGAGTGTGCGGACTGGACGAGTGTGCGGACTGGACGAGTGTGCGGACTGGACGAGGGTGTGAACTAGACGATGATAGTGACTGGACGAATGTGTGGAGCGGACGAGTATGAGGAACGGACGAATATGTGCGGACTGGACGAGTGTGCGGACCGGATGAGCGTGTGAACTAGACGATGATAATGCCTGGACGAATGTGTGGAACGGACGAGTATGAGGAACGGACGATACTTAATATGCTTTGGAATGAAGGAAACACTTGAAAACACGCTTACTCTCCCCCTTACACCACCACTCATCTATAACACAGAGATACTATGACACCATTCGGTATAACTGTTCTCATATCTACATCTCCCGCTTACTCCACATCACTCTAAGTAATCATTGCTGGTTTCACCCCCCCCAGCCAGGCGTTCTCCTCAGGCCTAATGCAGCTACACTCGTTCTGGGTAAAACCGACCAGAGCGAACACATACTCCTGACCTCTCAACCACCACACCTACAGCTAAGAAGCAGCTACCACTCGATTTCCGCACCAGCTGCACACATACCTGGTGCGCACACACACTTTTGGACTCCCTCTACTCTCTCTACTGACCTGAACTTCGGTTCCCAAGGGCGTTCAACCTACCAGCGCCTTCAGACCATACCAATGGTATATAAGGCGCTATATAAATACAAAATAACATAACATAACATAACATAAAAAATGCATGCCCGCCTCTTCATCAAATTGTCTGTGCAAAGTAACCATATATGCAAGTCATGTCTGAAACATCCCCAACAGTGTGTGGGGTCCCCCGCAAGCAGGCCTGCATCTCGAGGACCTTGCACGGGGTCCCTCGTAACTGTAACCGGCACCCCAAGGTCATGCGTACAGTTTCATGCAAAGCATTTATTTCCTGGTCAAACTGCATGTGAACCCCCGGAAACACTCCCTGCACCCCGATACGCTGTGTACGTGCACCTCTAAGTTTGATCGGACCACCTTACGTGTGCACACACCCTTAAATCTGACCTGCAAACTCACCTCCAGAGTTATGATTCCTCCATGCAAGTCCATATGCATGCTTCCGGGTGGGAGAGGTTTTGAGGGAACTGCATGCGCATGTTGCAGGCAAGAGTTGCACGGTCACATCCATGTGCTGCTGGTCCGAAATTGTATCATTGGGGATAGCTGCATTCCTATGTCGGGAGTGTTCTGCAATGTGTCTTAGAGTAGTGCATGTAGTGGGTGGGCACTGAGAGGTAGTCAGGGGAGAGAATGAGAGTAGGAGAAACATTATGTGTGCAGCCAGATTGAATTTTATCGTGGATGGGGGATAGCTACAATCTTATGACAAAGGTGTTCTGAAATGTGTCTTAGAATGGAGCATGTAGTGAATGGGTGCTGAGAGGTAGTTTGGATACTATGTGAGTGCAGGAGACTCATTATGTGTGCAGCTATACCGTTTTTATGGCAGAAGTGTTGTGCCATGTGTCTTAGTGTAGTGAAGGCGGTGGATGGGTGCTGAGAGGTAGTCTCCAGAGTCTGCAAGAGTGGAAGTATCAGTTATGTGTGCAGCTAGACCAAATTTTTATTGTGGGGGATGGCAGCGTTCTTATGGCAGGTGTGTTGTGCAATGTGTCTTAGAGTAGTGCATGCAATGGGTGGATGTTGAGCAGTGGTCGGAAGAGAGTTTTAAAGCAGGAGAAAACATGGGTGTAGGTAGACCGAATTTTCACAATCATGAAAAGTAATCTGAACAAAACATGACAGCCTTTTATTTAACAGAAGACCTGTAAGTGTCTCTAAATCTTCTGCAGCTAGACAGTGCTGCTGTGCTGCTGCTGCTTTTCCAGGTCCACCACAACAGGTACAGCTGTAAAAAGAGGCATCCTTCCACCACCGGCTAATACATATTTTAATATTGGATTGCCTTTCAAAAACATGTCAACAGGACAGCCATCACCTCCTTCAAACTTAATATACTGTGTCTAAATAAACAGTTTCCATTTCTCAAAGGGATTCAACTTCTTACTTAACTCTCTTGATGACCTGCACAAACATAATTGATGATTTCAGTTTTCAATTCCTTTTCTATTGAAACAAAAAGGACAAAGCTCACCGAACACACATGTTCTTCTACTTCTAGCTGCATTGGATCAGCGAGAGCACACATTGGAAAAAAGGAAAGCAGTACAGTACAAGAAGAAAGCAAATTATAGGTGTAAGGCAATCACTGCACCTATCTAATGTTGTAGGTGCTTGCCATCACTTTAAAATCAGATCGGTCTGTAAAAGATCACAAACAAGTTTGCAGATCTTCCCGCCTTTGAACTTCATTCCCACCTCTCTAAATAAATGGTTTGGTTTAATCCGCTTCTGACTTAACTTCATTGGTGTCCAACACAAAACTAGTTGGTACGTGCAATTGTTTAATTAGAAAAAGTAAGATGCACACTAAACATATACAAAGGCAGTACAGGCAAATGCAATAGATGGCTCTCATTTTGCAAAATAGAAAGCAGCATAAAAAGAAAATAAAATGTAGGCATTTTATGGAAAGCAACTTCTTAAGAAACGCTTGTACTTTTATTGGAATGTGAAATAAATTAAAACATATAATCAGGCATCAACATGCTAGAAATGGTTAATGATCTACTTAAGGTGCAGAGACAAGATTTGACAAGGATGTGAGTACAGACGATCATCATGTTGCCCCCCATCATCGCCCCAACTCAAATGCTTTCCCAAGTAATTGACAAAAGAGAAATCATATTGTTGTTTGTACTTATCTAACCCCGCAGCGTCACTTTCATTTCTCTGCAATATTTTAGGCTTAGAGCCTGTAATCCTTGGTCGAGGTATAGGACAAGTTGTTACTTACATACAGATCATATTGCAGCATGGGTGCAATTCTTCCTATTATCAATCAAAACGAGGCTGTGAACACAAAGACCACCAAGTTGTGCCCTGATCCCTGAAATAAAATACTATCCCCAAGCAGTCAATTGACAACTAAAGAAATGCTCTTCCATTTTAAGAGAGAAGTGGTTTATTTTTGTACTTTTCCAATCCAAGCAAGTAGCATCACCATCCCTAGCAGTCAATTGACATCCAAAGAATAAAGTAAAAAGAGATCATTTATTGTTTTTCTACTTAACCTATCAAGCAGCATCACCTTCACTTCTTAGAAATATGTTAGGCCGTGAGCTTGTAACTCTAGTCCATATGTATGAAAAGTATTCCAGACAAAGCTGTAGGTCCGAAACCTGGATATCATTTTGGAGCATGGGAGCAATGCTTACTGTTATTCCGGCCCACCATAGGGCAAAAAATCCAGCACAGCTGTGAACACAAAAAGACCAACAACCAATGAGCATCTACTTCTACCCAACTCAAATACTAGCCCAAGCAATCTGTAGAAAACAGAATCATTCCCAATGTTTTTAACATACAGAGAAATGGTATTGTTTTTTTGTACATATCCAAATTTGTAGCATTGTCTTCATTCCTTTTAAATATTTGGGATAGGTAACCTGTAAACCTTGATCCAGCTGTATGACAAGTATTCCAAGCAAAGATGTAGGGCCCAATCCTAGAGATCTGTACTACACTATGGTTGCATGTCTTACTGTTAAAATAGCAAATTTCAGGATTGTGTTTTCAGTTCCACCACTGGGCCACAAGTCACACAGGGGTGTGACCACAAAAGACCAATTACCTGTGGCCATCCTTCTCCCCCAGCTCAAACAGTTTGCTAAGGAAATGGGGAAATTTTGGAACTTGTCTAACCGCATAGTATCACAGTGTTGCTTTTTTTCTCTTAAATATTTTAGTCCAAGTGCCTGTAACTCCTGGTTGAGCTGTATGACAAGTATTCCAAGCAAAACTGTAAGATCCAAACCTAGAATTCATATCAGGGCACAGGTGCAAATCTAACTATTACCAAAGAAATGTTCAGGACAATTGCAGGAACAAGATTTGCATGAGGCTTTGAACTAAAAAAATAACAAGTTGTACCCTGACCACCCCACTCCAAATCAAGTACTCTCACCAAGAACCCAATTGAGAAACAGAATTCCTCCACTTTTTTTACACAGTGAGAGATTGTATTGTTCATGTACTTATCTAACCACATAGCTTTGTAGTGTTGCTTTCCCTTCAATTATATCTTTTGGGCTAAAGACCTGTAAGCCGTGGTCCAGCTGTTATGACCAATATACCAAGCAAAGATCAGGAGTCAAACCTAGGGATTGTTTTGCAGCATCCAGGCCCATCTCAGGCACAAGATGTTCACAACAATGTGAACATGTAAGAAGAAGTTGTGCCTCTACTTGTCCCCCAACTCAAATACTATCCCGAGAAATCAATTGACAAACAATATAAAGAGGAATTGTAATGTATTTTGTACTCCTTCCAAATTGCATCTCAACAAGCGCTTTCCCTTCACTAAAATATTTTGGGCCTGTAATCCTTGGTCTAGCTGTATGATATGTATTTCAATCGTAAATTTTAGGTGCAAACCTGGAGACCAAAATACAGCATGGGTGCAAATCTTACTGCTGCCAAAGCATTTATTCAGGATTGTCGCTCTAGGTCACATCCCTTCATCAATTATTTAGGAATTGTTCTGTTCCATCTTTCTTATTGCTGCTATTCATGCCACCCATTCAGGACGTTGAAGAATACTGCAAGACAATCTTGTAGATGTTCCAGATTCAGTGGTTTTGTGCAAGCTTTTTTAACCTATTTTGTCATTCGCACCCCAACTTGCAATTCATGGCTGTTCAAATGGTATGTCAAGTCGTTGACATATTATTGGGTCTTCAGTGAAACTAGTACTGTTGCAGTTGTGTATTTTTATTATCCACTATTCCTCGCTTTTTATGAAAGCATTTTTTCATGTATAAAATTAGTTTATTCACTTGTATGACTGTTCTTAGCTTGCTTGAAAAGGAAATATTACACATTTTAGCCAATGCTCATCATCATTAACATTAGGTATTTTGTTGTCAGAATAGTTATTGGCTTAAACATCATCGATAGAATTCTTAGCAGTGAATGTTGTCTAACAATTCCAATGATGTTATGTTTTTTTCAAATAATGTACCTGGTTGCTGCAGGAACTGGCAGCTGTTGTTGGTATGATCCCGTGGGATTGGCTTGGCCAAAATACTGTCCCGTATAAATGCCCTCTTATCAGGCAAACACACTGAAAATATCAAGGTATTTGTGTAGGGGAATCCGCTGCAAGTATTAATACATGTTGGAAGGGCCAATATTTTAAAACTTGTGATTTTTTCAAGAGCCACAATGACAGTGTGAAATTTGCATCTGTCCTAAAACGATGACACCCCGCAGAACAAAGCTTCCAGACATCTTGCCTCTGAATCAGATTGATTACAATGATGAGGGTTCTGCTGGAAAACCAGCAGTACTTCATCTGAAAGAACAAAATAGTGCATGAAAAAAGAGTAAAGAGAGGGCCTTTTAACAAGCAATGGACTTACACGATCCCATACAGCTGCAGCCAGTTGACAAAGTACACGGTTAAGCAGTTAGATTGCCCAAACACAATGGTCAATTGATCAGTGCAGAGCAAATGCGATGTAAATTAATGGCAGAGGAATATATCACTATTCCAATAGTTAATTTACTCTCATCCACTTGCCTAGTTAATTTAATTTGTACACTGTAATTAAGTCAACAAAAAAATCAATCAGGCTTTATTGGAATTGGTGTGGCGGTTGCAATTCGCTCATGTTAGACTTGCACGATGTTTACCTTGATGCTTTAGCCGACAATAGCCTACCTGAGCTTCATATATTTCAGTATTTGCTAGCATGTGATCCTTTTTTTGTTGTTGATTTGACCACATTGTATATTTCATGATCAGGCTAATGTCTACATCTTCGGATATACGAAAATCGATGGTCAGGTCATTATCCCTGTCACACTGAAAGCATTCTAACGTTACCTAACTACTATGACAATGTACTAACTCCCTCCCTAGTATTTGTGTTTGATTAACTACTGTTGCTTTATAGTAGCCCCCCATTTTTTTTCTTCTTTTTCTGCGCTTATCAGACTACCCAGTCTGCCGCCCTAAACACTGCAGTTGACACTTGCCGGCTGCACTACCACTGTTTATTGCCTCAATGTTCTATTTATTATTTATTCTGCTCTCCTCTGCTCCGCACCTTCCACTCTCCCTCTTCCATGCACTTTTTCCCTTTTTCCCTTTCCCATGCACTTGCGCGTTCTCAATGTCACTGGGCCTAGTAAGATCGCTGTTGTGTTGTGTTCTCCCCTGTTCCCCTCCCTTGCCTAGTCACGCTCTGAAACACTTGTGTACGAGCGCGATACAAATAAAATATCATATCATATCATAAGTAATGATATTCTGAAAGCTATAAACAAAATCCAATGAAAATCTATTCCTTGGGACTATTTGAAAGTTTTAAGAATTCTGGCAGTGAGGCAGAAAAAAAACCATATATTTCTTTCTACCTATAGTCATAGACGCCATTGATGCTTAAGCTGATTTACAAGGAGTAACATCTCCCTACGAATCCAGTGACTTTTTTCAGAAATGTTCATAATTTTCTAAGGACAAGTTGTTCCACAGTTTAAGTGTAGTAAATACATACGGGGTAATTCATGGAATAAATGTTCGACGAAAAGGGGAGTACAAGCGTGAAAATCGCAGCGCATGCGTGCCAAAGCCGTGCATGCAGCCGTTGATTGATTCATGGAACGCGCTGCGCTAGTAAAAGCTGGGATGTGCGCCAAATCTGTGGATGGCACACGCGGGCGCACACGTCACTAAACGGCGTACACTGCGCTCACAGGGAACGCGCACATAGCGTAGTGCACACAAGAAAAATGGACGGAACACGGGGTGTAAAACGCATGAAAATGTGGGCATTACGAGGAAGTACAGGAGGTAAATGCTCGCAACGCCCACACGTGCGTTAACAACACGTATTCATGGTATCGAACAGGGGAAAAGCGTGCGCCAAAAAAGACGCGCTAATCCGGAAACACGTACTCCGGCAGGAAGCAGGTGTATGCGGCGCCGCGCAGCATAAAAGTATGCGCAAACAACAAACAAGCTCAGATGCTACAATGAATATACCGTTCCTCGCAGCAGTGGTCGTGGGACACCGCAGGAGGAGGATAGCCAGGCCCCGCATTTTTTCACCCAGGACCAGCCTTTTTGGGATGCCTGATGACCAGTTGTATGGGAGGTACAGGTTTCCACCACACATAATCCTAGACCTGGTGAGGGAGTGGGAGAATGACCTCGCATCTCCCACCCTGTGCTCGCAAGCACTGAGCCCCTTGGAAAAGGTGCTCAATGTACTGCACTTCTTGGCTACTGGTTCATTTCAGCGGACAAGTGCCATAGTGGGGGGTGTGTCACAGGCCATGCAGTTACGCTGCCTACACCAGGTGTTGGCCATCATGACTGCACGCCCCTCAGTCCGCAGGCACATATGCATGCCCAGAACACCTGCAGAAAGGCAGGCTGTTGTCCAGCAATTTTACGGGGTGGCACACTTCCCCAAAGTCCTAGGTGCCATTGATTGCACCCATGTGGCTCTACATCCACCGAGGGCCACAGAGCATATCTATCGTAACTGCAAGCATTGGCATTCCATCAACGTGCAGGTTGTATGTGATTCCAAGGGAATCATCACCTCAGTATATGCCAACTATCCAGGGTCCAGCCATGATAGTTTCCTATTCAGAATGTCACCCCTAACCCGGGACCTGGAAGGTGACGGCATGGCGACACATGGCTTATTGGTGAGTATAAATGCCTCTGCACATGCATGCATGTCACAAACTGAGAAATTGAAAAAGCCCACTAATGAAAACCATTATCACCTCCCCAGGAGACAGTGCCTACCCGCTGAGCACCCACATGATGACGCCAATTCGGAACCCCACCACACCACCCGAGGTAAGATACAACACAGCCCATATTGCAACCTGGGGCATAGTGGAGCGCACATTCGGAGTGCTCAAGTCACGCTTTCGGTCCCTTGACCGCTCTGGTGGGCAGCTACTATATTCGCCCCCAGTAGTGTGCAGGATCATAGTGGCAGCATGTGTCCTGCACAACGTTGCAACCCGGCGTGGTGTGCCAGTGGACATGGTGGTGTCCCCACATCCCCAACCACATGCACGGCCGCTGCACATGGGTGGTGAAAGGGCACATGGTGAGGCAGCCCGGACCCAGCTTGTGGCAAATTACTTCACCTAAAATCCCACCCCTGCGGAGTGCACACAGGCCTGGCACATACCAGCTCACAATCAATGATGATGACAAAAGGGACAGTCAACTGTCACAACCATACCAGCCTGAGATTGTTCACCTGGAAGTGCTACATTGTGTGCATCCCTAGCTACTCAAAGACACCCAATACTGTGTCACAAAAAGGCACAAATTCATGCAGCATGAAGGACTACCCCCTTGCAAAATACCACATCAAAATAGTGGCATGTCACCCAACACCTCCCCAACACACCATGGCATGGCATGCAATGTGAAAGCAACCAAATGAATGCACAACACATGACACAAGTATCACAAACTGCACTGTCCTAAATGGAAACAGGCCACAGACAATTTGCTCTCAATAATGAATCCAAAAACAACACACATGAACAAATACTTACCAGCAAGAGAAAACATCAGTACATGGTCAAACAGTGGCAATATATCACAATAAAAAACAAAAGTAGTGCAAGTGTCACAACCTGACTAAGGCAGCACATCGACCCCACATTGACCCCTTCCAACTGCAGATTGTTGCTGGAAGGCAAATGTATCAGTGGGCTTGTTAAGACATGAAGAAGGTACATGTATATAAGGAAAAAATCATGGATGTAGAACCATACATAAATCCACCATGCAGTGGAGATTTCTACAACAATACCCACTAGGGATGTATACACAGTTTTGACTACAGACTGTCCACACAACATATGGGAGCCCAATGTCACTGTGTAAGTTACTGTCACTTGGTCACACCCTTTGTAAGCCCATGGAAAGGGGAAGCAGGAGGGGTGTGTGTGTCAGGAACCCAAGCATCTAACCCAAAGACAGGACAAGCCTGCATGTGCCCAGCTGGAATACACAGTGGATGCATACGGGAGCCACACAAAGCAACACACTGTTAAATATATATATATATATATATAAAAAATGGCCATGTGTGGTCCATGGGGGGGGCACCCAGAGGGATGAGGTACAGGGTGCACCCCAACACCCACATGCGTGGATGTTGAGAAAAAACAAAAACACCTCCATGGGCTCATGGGCTCATGGCCTGCACGGCTACCCTACAGTGGGAGAACTGCCGTAGCTGTCATCACCCTGTGGTGGTACATCAGAAGGTGGCCGTGATATAGGAGGCAGACCACGCAAAACCCTGGCATGCTCCTCCATGGCAGCAAGCATGTGGGTGTGAAAGGTTTGGTTCTGCAGGACAATGGTACAGAGATCCCCATGCAGCACCTCACGGGTAGCATGCATTTCTGCCTCCATGGCCTCGCATGATGCCCGGATCTCCTGACGGGTTGCCTGGAGCTCAGCTGACAGTGTACGTGTCAGCTGCTCCAGCTGCTGTTCTGCCCTTGTGCTCCGGGACACCTCAAGTTCACTCACAGTATCTCTGAGGGGCCTGTGTTCTAACCTGAGGGCTTCCCTGTAGGCCTGTGACTCTACAGATATGGCTGTGTGCAGAGTCTCCAGTCCAGCCCATCGGTCCCTGTCGGACGCCAACATGTCTTCCCTGTGTGAGTGGCAAATGGAGTCTGTTGCCTGCTGCTGGAGCTCCATCTGCCTTTCAGGGGGGGAGAATGGAAGTGGCTACCCTATCCATTGCCTGAGCCATCATTTCACACGATGCCCCCAGTTGTGCTGCTATACTGTGCATGGAGTTCTCCCACACAGTATTGCCTGGTGGCGCACGGCCACTGCGTTGGCGGGCACCACACCTGTTTGGGGAAAAGTGATGTGTACCTTGCTGTGCTGGCACTGCCTGAGGCTGCAGGACTGCATTCCTCCTTTGATCTGCTGGCCCAGGAGCAAATATTGTGGAGTATGACCCTGCATCCGTAACCGCCACAGGTGGACTTTCCAACACTGAAATCCCCATAGAGGGGTCTACCCCCAGTGCAGGTGGGTTGGACAGAACAGCATCCCTGCCAGAAACTACCACCTGCGACGGCACATATGTCTCAATGTCCGATTCAGCACCTGATTCATAGAGGTCTCCGGAGGTGTACCCAGAGACACCCGTGGACAGTATGGCCTGTATGAGTAATGGGTTTTCACCCACCACCACCCCACGTTCTCCACTGGTGCCCGGTTGTGGCTGTGAGTCCTCCTGGGTCTGCCCCATCTCCTCTTCCTCAACAGCATCAAGTGCCTCATCATCTGCAAAAATATGAAAGATAACAAATGGAAACAGGCATGAGCACCATAGCACACACATATAGGCATGACGAGGCAGAGATCCAGTTCAGAAATTACACATGTCCCACTTGACAATAACTCTGGCATGCATGCACTGTCAATGAGTTGGAAGGGGAGGCAAAAACCACATACTGATGACTGCAAGATGGAAAACCAACACATGTGCTGCATGCTGGACAGCAGTCGCATCGAACATTAGCCTGTGAGTGGCATGGACAATCCACATACATCACACATGCCAGAACAGAGACGGTACGTACCATAGCCATGGCAGATTTGACAAGGACGTCCAGATGATAGCAAATCAGTACTGTGACCCATCCATGTGAGATGGATATCATGAAATAAAACATGTAAAAAAAGTGAGAAAACATGCATGTGCCACACGCTGCAACAAAGCCAGTGATCACTGATGAGGTGATGGCAGGCACATGGCTACATCAATGGTTGGTCACTTTGACATGAGAGGATACAATTGTCATGTTCAACATTCAAACAGGGCCCCAAAATGATAGTGAGCAGGCCATGTGTAGGTGCACATTACTCAATCAGCCCGACTGTACAAATCTTTCCCCTAATAAGTCAATAAATGTGGGCCATTGTGTGGAGTAATCTATGACACATGTATGTCACATTTGGGACAGTAGGCCACAAAAATGTCTTGTAAATATGCTAATCATTTCATCAATCAGGCTGAATGAAGAGGAAAACAATATGAACAATGTTGTGGCAAGAGGACAGCTGAAGGCCAAGTGGATTAATCATGTGAAAAAAGTGAACTGTGATCAGAAGGGATACTGTGAAATGAAAACACAAGGCCGGGGAATGGTTTTGAGGGACCACATGTGTGAGCATAGCAGTCATGACTAGACAGCCTCACCTGGCACTCAATCAGAACACATCACCCAAGCAACATACACATGGATTGCACACACATGCATGGTCACTCACCGGACATTGCTTCAAGATCTGGTAGGTTTCCCACGCCTTGGATTTGTTCCTCTGTGATGAATGTTCCAGCGACAGACTCATGTTCATTGAGTTGTTCCTCCTCTGGTGGAGACCCACCACCAGTCACCAGGGTAGAGGCATGATTTAAAGCCAGCTTGTTCTTTGCTCTGCGTTTCAGGTCATTCCAGCGCTTAGAGCAATCATCAGCTGTGCGCTTCACAAATCCAAGGGAAGTAATGTGGTCCGCGATGGTCTGCCAGTGGGCCCTACATTGAGCAGTCATAGTCTTGCACCCTGCAGTCACCACCATTTCACGGCCATGGGCCGACACATAGCCCACAAGTGCATCTAGTTCTGCATCATTGAAACGAGGCTTCCTTGGCATGCCGGCGTGGGTAGCCGTGTCTGGGTTCCCAGCCTGTACTGCAAGAGCACCCTTCTTCCTCTGGGAAGGTGGTGCGGACCCTGAGTGGCTTATGCTGCTCTTGCTGGTAGGGGCAGAAGCGCATGTGGACTGGACACTGGAAGTTTCCACAGGCACGATGACCAAAGGTCTCACTGCAGGCATTAGCTGCTGGGTGATGTTGGCAGGACCAACCTTGTGTGATGGACTTGGACCGACACTGTCCTTGCTGGGAGACTCAGAGCTGGGGTGGATTGAGCTGCAGCTGCCCCTGCAGCCTCCTCACCCTGGCTACTTGGGGCAGCAGAGGACATTGCTGCCCCAGATTCACGTGGCCTGGTGACAGCAACTTTCACCAACACATGTGGCTTAGACTTGGTGACACGGAAGTCAGCATGTGAGTCATCCTGTGCCGGTTCAGTTGACAATATGGGCCGGTTTAACAAGGGCTGAGCTTGGATGTGTCAGCTACATCTCCCCAAACCATTGGGGGCAGGGGGTACAGGTGTCCCTGATTGGTCCTCCACACACTGGCCTCTTGGGCCACCCTGCACATCCTGGCCACGTCCACTACCACGCCCACCTCTTTGAGGTCGGCCACCTTTGCCTCACTTACTGCTTGGTCGCCTCCCAACCATGGCACTGATGTTGTTGTGCACATGGGAGTTGCAGTAAACAATTGTCCTTGGCAATTGGGGTGAAAGGGGTAGGGTACTAGATGGAATTCATACCCTAGTGCTCTAGCAAGGCTGTCTGTGACCCCTGGGGGAAGATGACGGTTCACGCAACGCTCAGGCACCCCGAAAACAATATTTAACGTGCACGTAACCCCTGGTAGAGCACGTGCGTGGAAAAATGAACCCGCACTACGCTGTAGCACCCAGAAACACAAAAATAAGCGTACGCGTGGTACACGCAGCCTACAATGACCTCTGAACGGGTACGCGATAGACATGGGCAACCAAAGTTGGAAAATACGTGCGAGACTCACCATCTGCCTGGAAAAAGAACGTGAAAAAGATGAGCGTGTGTGTGTTGGCAACACCCCCACCAAAAGAAGAATTGAACGCTGCCTGAGTAAACAGGGAGTACGAACTGGAATCATTGTGAAGTTATCGCGTATGAACTGACAAGAAGTACAAGAATCACCCGCTCACTCTCCACAAAAAGCATGTACAAGAAAATGGCATCCTTCGCATACCTTTTAACCCTGCCCACATGTGCCACGTCACTTACGCGCTTATGCGCCAAGGGCCTTTCCTCGAATTACACGCTGACGTGCAGTTTTTTCACGTGCCAAATCACTCTGTATCAAGTTCGCCATGCAACAACACACGGAAGACCATGCTTCTGCCCAGAAGGCCATTTTCCTGCCCCCCAGAGCCCCAAGCACGCTCCCACCTGCAATCTGCTGCTGCCTGCCTGCTGCCCACGTGCCCTGCTATTTGGTGCCTGCACGTCAGCCATCTTCAGGGGTGCAGTTGCTGTGACCACCCCTGCTGGAACAGAAGACTCCCAACTGGGATACCATCGCTCCACAGCCCAGCCCCAGGACCCAGTTGCCCACCCACACCTGCCTCTGGGGTTGCCATGTCGGACACAACCCCAAGCCAGAGAGGCAGAGGGCTACCAGCTTCAGTGCCAGTGAAGTTGGTATCCTGGTGGAGCAAGTCCTGAGGCAGTATGATGCCCTCTTTGGAGGTTTGCGCGCCGACAATGAAGGACAGAAGAGGATCTGGATGTACATCGTGACTGCCATCAACGAGGAGTGGGTGGCAGTCCTCGACATTCAACATGTCCGGAAGCGCTGGGAGGACTTCAGGTCCAGGACCCTCAACAAGTCCCGGCACCCCTTGAAGGCAGCGGATGCCAAGGGGTGCCGGGTTCTCCTAACCAAACAACCAAATGTTGGTCCTGGAATGTATACGCCCAGCGCTCCACCTCCAGGCCCTTGAGAGGCAGACCCGTCTGGAGTCGAGCGGTAAGTGTACATGTGTACTGATTGGACACTGTGCATGTTGAGATGTGGCAGGAGTG
Organism: Ambystoma mexicanum; assembly: GCF_040938575.1. Classification (NCBI taxonomy): domain Eukaryota; kingdom Metazoa; phylum Chordata; class Amphibia; order Caudata; family Ambystomatidae; genus Ambystoma; species Ambystoma mexicanum. The sequence goes on along the minus strand of NC_090937.1, from coordinate 901,488,995 downwards.
TACAGGTTGTACATATGTCTGTGTAGGGCCATGCATGCATGTGTATGTACAGGGAAATGAGCCTGCTGCATGTGAGTCCTCTCATGTGTGAGACACATCTATGGTGTATGTCTTGGTAAGCATGCTTGGCAAATGCAGGTGTGGGTGCAGACATTTTTGAAATTCTGTGTATGTACTGTGGCATGGTTGCAGTGTCACACATGGATGCTGCTTCCACCTGCATGAATCTGCACTATGTACATTTGCATGTGTGTGTATTTGACAAGTGTGCAACTGTGATACACCATGGATGCATGCGACACTGACATGTAGGAGGCTTATTGCCAGATGTGACATGGATGGGGATGTTATCACAGCGACAGGTGGTGGAGATGTACAGATGCATGTATGTCTGGTGGCGTGTGTGCATGTGTTCTGCACTCCCCGTGTTGCATGTGACGTCAGGCTCACCTTCGGTTGCTCATGCTGTTGTTTGTGTATGGATGGTGCTGCCTGGTGCAACATTCCTGTAGATGTGCTCATGTGTGTGAGTTGAAATGACATGTATGTTGGAGAGTGTGATGCCATGTTTGAAGTTTGACACTGCCACTCATGTACAACTGTCATGTGTTTATCAGACCATTGGCCCTGATGCCTGTGTTCTATCTCTCCCTGTCTGCAGCCTCAACTGATGAAGAGGGCGGAGACGGTGCTGTGGAGCAAAGCGGCAGGGATCGCACCTCCAGCCGGAGACGCAAGGCCCAGCTCCCCCCCCATGTTGTCATCTCGTCGGGGAGTTAGGAGTCTGGTGCCGTGTCCGTGGCCACAGCTACCGAGGGTAGGTCCAAGAGGTGGTGGTCGGAGGTGGACTCCGCGGCAGCAGAAGGGGCAGCTGAGACCCCACAGGGTCCGATGGAGGAAGATGGCACAGAGTCATCCAGGTTGGTGGGGGGTTTGTTTGAGGAGGATGTGGAAGGGACAAACACGGGGTCTGGGGGGGATTCCACTGCTGCTAGTGGTGCAGTCCAGGGGCAGGGACAGGAGGCAGAACAGGCTGCCGCGAAGGTGCCTGTGTGTATTCCTGTCCCCAATCCTGTGACTGCATCATCCCGCACCAGCAGGGATGCCTACGTCCAGACCCGTTTTCAGGGAGGTGATGAGCACACAACAACTGGCCTTCCTCTCCCTGCTGACGTGGCAATCCAGGACCGGGTTGAGTCTGTCCTGGCTGGTATGGCGTTGCGTCAACGGGGCATGCAAGGTGACCTGCAGTGTTTTCGTGAAGATGCTGCACGTCATCTTGGATGCCTCTTTGACCATGTTGACCTACTGTGACGGGTCACCAGGACTGGATTCCTCCGTCTGCTGGTCCTTCTTCCGACCCCCTCCTCAGCTGAACCCCCTATGCGCCAGTCGTACTCTGTGCCATCTTCTGGCCCATGTATCACCTGGGTACCCTGTGGAGCTGCCTCTGACCCAGCGGCCAGGCTGGTGGAGGACACATCCCTGCCACAGTCGGGAGTCGGAGGTCCAGTAGCGGTGGCCACACCAACAACTGCACCCCAGCAGGAAGAGGACATGCAGGCATCAAGAGCGAGGGCACATGCACAGCAGCAGCAGACTCAAGGTTGGAGCGATGATGGCTCAGGGCCATCAATATCAGAGGGGTAGGCATCGACGGAGGGCAGGAGGATGCTGGATTGGGAGTGTCTTCCATGTGGCAGCTGTTGGGCCAGCACATAGATGCAGAGCGGCGGCGGGTGGAAGAGGCACGGCTCACTATAGTCAGGGCGGAGAACTCCATGCACAGGGCACTGAGGCGTGCCGAGTGCCTCGATGCAATTCTCATGGAGTTGGACACTGCGTTATCCCTGCGAAACCTCGGGGCCATTGAACAGGCCCGCCTCCAGGACATAGAACAGGAGTTTGATGATGCCCTGGCCCAGGAAATCGGCAAGAGAGCCGTAGGACTTGCCTGCCACCATTGTATATAGTTAGTTAGTGTTAGGTTTCATTTATGTTTTTCTTTCATTTGGGGCGCTTGGACTATGTCCCACCTTTTTGTAGACAGTTCTTCATTAGGTCGTTTTTTTTTAGGTTTCATTTCAATGGTTGGGCTCATGGACCCTGGATTTTTTATTTGTATATAGTTGAACAGTGGATTTATCGTCATTGTATTTTATTTTTCACCATGGAGCAATGGATTTTACTTATTTCTTTCCCTTTGGATTTGCTTTGTTGGACGGTGACTTTGGACACATTTTCTTTTGGATTTATTTGGATTCTGATTTCATATTTTCTTTCATTTTGGAACATGCTGCATTTTATTTCTTATTTCCATTATTGTGTGTTTTCATTTCATTCAATTCATTTTGTGTTGAATACATTTTTGTTTCATACTTCAATGGGTGGTATTCTCTCATTGGTTTCATGTATGTCACGATGTGGGTTTTCATTTGTTGATGTACATACATGCCATTTGGGTTGTTTCATGTAATGGGCATTCCAATGTGTGGTGGATGTAATACTTGGTTGGTTCTTTGGGCAGGGGTGGTGTGCGGTGGGATTTGGGTGGCCATGAGGGCTATGATTGTGGATCATGATGATGTGTTGGGGTGGACATGCGACGGGGCCTGCTGGCAGGTGCCTGTCACTGCCGGGTGGGTGGGGGTACATGAGGAAATGGGTCGGGCCTGCTGGCAGGTGCCTATCACTGCTGGGTGGGTGGGGGTGCAGGGGGACATGAGTCAGGGCCTGCTGGCAGGTGCCCCTCACTGCCGAGTGGGTGGGGGTGCAGGGGGAAATGAGTCAGGGCCTGCTGGCAAGTGCCTGTCACTGCTGGGTGGGTGGGGGTACAGGGGGACATGAGTTGGGGTCTGCTGGCAGGTGCCTCTCACTTCCGGGTGAGGGCGGGGGTGCAGGAGGACATAAATCGGGCCTGCTGGCAGGTGCCTGTCACTGCTGGGTGGGTGGGGTTGCAGGGGGACATGAGTCAGTGCTCACTGGTGCATGGTGACATGTGGGCTGGCTGGGGGGCATACCCAGGGTGGATGGGCTACCTGCAGGGCATGCCCAAGGTGGATGGGCTGCCTGGGGTGCAGGGTAGTCCCCTGTGGTGTGGGCTGCCTGCAGGGCCTGGGGAGGGGCGGAGAGGGCACACCTGGGAGGACCCACACAGCCAATTTGCGTGTGATACTTCCTGCGCACCCCCAAGATACGCGTACCCCGCTCGCCCAAGTCCTATCACGTGTGATTCTCCCCGTGCACCCCTCAGAATACATGTACCCTGCTCGCCCAGCAAAATCACATGTAATACTCCCCGCGCACCCCCAAAATACATGTACCCCACTCGCACAAGGCCTATCGCGTGTGATTCTCCCTGTGCACCCCTCAGAATACACGTACCCCGCTTGCCCAGTGAAATCACGTGTAATACTCCCTGCGCACCCCAAAATACATGCACCCCACTTGCACAAGGCCTATCGCGTGTGATACTCCCTGCGGAACCCTCAGAATAAACGTACCCAGCTCACACAAGGCCTATCGCATGTGATACTCCCCGCGCACCCCCAAGATACACGTACCCCGCTCGCCCAAGTCCTATCGCGTGTGATTCTCCCGCGCACCCCTCAGAATACACGTAAACCGCTCGCCCAGCAAAATCACGTGTAATAATCCCCACGCACCCCCAAAATACATGTACCCCGCTCGCACAAGGCCTATCGCGTGTGATTTTCCCTGCGCACCCCTCAGAATACACGTACCCCGCTTGCCCAGTGAAATCATGTGTAATACTCCCTGCGCACCCCAAAATACATGCACCCCACTTGCACAAGGCCTACTGCATGTGATACTCCCCGCGGAACCCTCAGAATAAACGTACCCAGCTCACACAAGGCCTATGGCATGTGATACTCCCCGCGCACCCCCAAAATACACATTCCCCGCTCGCACAAGACCTATCACGTGTGATTCTCCCCGCGCACCCCTCAGAATACACGTACCCCGCTCGCCCAGCAAAATCACGTGTAATACTCCCTGCGCACCCCCAAAATACATGTACCCCGCTCGCACAAGGCCTATCGCGTGTGATTCTCCCTGCGCACCCCTCAGAATACACGTACCCCGCTTGCCCAGTGAAATCACGTGTAATACTCCCTGCGCACCCCAAAATACATGCACCCCACTTGCACAAGGCCTATCGCGTGTGATACTCCCCGTGGAACCCTCAGAATAAACGTACCCAGCTCACACAAGGCCTATCGCATGTGATACTCCCCGCGCACCCCCAAGATACACGTACCCCGCTCGCCCAAGTCCTATCACGTGTGATTCTCCCGCGCACCCCTCAGAATACACGTAAACCGCTCGCCCAGCAAAATCACGTGTAATAATCCCCGCGCACCCCCAAAATACATGTACCCCGCTCGCACAAGGCCTATCGCGTGTGATTTTCCCTGCGCACCCCTCAGAATACACGTACCCCGCTTGCCCAGTGAAATCACTTGTAATACTCCCTGCGCACCCAAAATACATGCACCCAACTTGCACAAGGCCTATCGCGTGTGATACTCCCCGCGGAACCCTCAGAATAAACGTACCCAGCTCACACAAGGCCTATCGCATGTGATACTCCCCGCGCACCCCAAAGATACACGTACCCCGCTCGCCCAAGTCTTATCGTGTGTGATTCTCCCCGCGCACCCCTTAGAATACACGTACCCCGCTCGCCCAGCAAAATCACGTGTAATACTCCCGCGCACCCCCAAAATACATGTACCCCGCTCGCACAAGGCCTATCGCGTGTGATTCTCCCTGCGCACCCCTCAGAATACACGTACCCCGCTTGCCCAGTGAAATCACGTGTAATACTCCCTGCGCACCCCAAAATACATGCACCCCACTTGCACAAGGCCTCTCGCGTGTGATACTCCCCGCAGAACCCTCAGAATAAACGTATCCAGCTCACACAAGGCCTATCGCATGTGATACTCCCTGCGCACCCCCAAAATACCAAAATACACATTCCCCGCTCGCACAAGACCTATCACGTGTGATTCTCCCCGCGCACCCCTCAGAATCCATGTACCCCGCTCGCCCAGCAAAATCACGTGTAATACTCCCCGCGCACCCCCAAAATACATGTACCCCGCTCGCACAAGGCCTTTCGCGTGTGATTCTCCCTGCGCACCCCTCAGAATACACGTACCCCGCTTGCCCAGTGAAATCACGTGTAATACTCCCTGCGCACCCCAAAATACATGCACCCCACTTGCACAAGGCCTATCGCGTGTGATACTCCCCACGGAACCCTCCGAATAAACGTACCCAGCTCACACAAGGCCTATCGCATGTGAAACTCCCCGCGCACCCCCAAGATACACGTACCCCACCCGCCCAAGTCCTATCGCGTGTGATTCTCCCTGCGCACCCCTCAGAATACACGTACCCCTCTCGCCCAGCAAAATCACGTGTAATACTCCCCGCGCACCCCCAAAATACATGTACCCCGCTCGCACAAGGCCTATCGCGTGTGATTCTCCCTGCGCACCCCTCAGAATACACGTACCCCGCTTGCCCAGTGAAATCACGTGTAATACTCCCTGCGCACCCCAAAATACATGCACCCCACTTGCACAAGGCCTATCGCGTGTGATACTCCCCACGGAACCCTCTGAATAAACGTACCCAGCTCACACAAGGCCTATCGCATGTGATACTCCCCGCGCACCCCCAAGATACACTTACCCCACCCGCCCAAGTCCTATCGCGTGTGATTCTCCCTGCGCACCCCTCAGAATACACAGACCCCGCTCTCCCAGCTAAATCGTGTGTGAAACTGCATGCGCACCCCTCAGAACACAAGTAACCCGCTCGCCCAGTGAAATCGCGTGTAATACTCCCCGTGCACCCCTAAAATACACGTACCCCACTTGCACAAGGCCTATCACGTGTGATACTCCCTGCGCACCCCCAAGATACATGTACCCTGCTCGCACAAGGCCTATCGCGTGTGATACTCCCCACGCACCCCTGAGAATACCCGATCCCGCTCGCACAAGGCCTATCGCGTGTGATACTCCCTGCGCACCCCCAAAATACACGTACCCCACTCGCACAAGGCTTATCATGTGTGATACTCCCCGCGAACCCCCAAGATACACATACCGCTCGCACAAGGCCTATCCGTGTGATAGTCCCTGTGCACCCCCAAGATACACGTACCTCGCTTGCCCAGCAAAATCACGTGTAGTACTCCCCGCGCTCCCCCAAAATACACGTACCCAGCTCACACAAGGCCTATCACGTGTAATACTCCCCGCGCACCCCCAAAATACACGTTCACCGCTCGCACAAGGCCTATCGCGTGTGATTCTCCCCGCGCACCCCTCAGAATACACGTACCCTGCTTGCCCAGTGAAATCACGTGTAATACTCCCTGCGCACCCCAAAATACATGCACCCCACTTGCACAAAGCCTATCGCGTGTGATACTCCCCGCGGAACCCTCAGAATAAACGTACCCAGCTCACACAAGGCCTATCGCATGTGATACTCCCCGTGCACCCCCTAGATACACGTACCCCGCTCGCCCAAGTCCTATTGCATGTGATTCTCCCTGCGCACCCCTCAGAATACATGGACCCCGCTCGCCCAGCTAAATCGTGTGTGAAACTGCACGCGCACCCCTCAGAATACACGTACCCCGCTCGCCCAGCAAAATCACGTGTAATACTCCCCGCGCACCCCCAAAATACGTGTACCCCACTTGCACAAGGCATATCATGTGTGATACTCCCTGCGCACCCCCAAGATACATGTACCCCGCTTGCCCAGTGAAATCACGTGTAATACTCCCCGCGCACCCCAAAATACATGTACCCCACTTGCACAAGGTCTATCGCGTGTGATACTCCCCACGGAACCCTCCGAATAAACGTACCCAGCTCACACAAGGCCTATCGCATGTGATACTCCCCGCGCACCCCCAAGATACACGTACCCCACCCGCCCAAGTCCTATCGCGTGTGATTCTCCCTGTGCACCCCTCAGAATACACGGACCCCGCTCGCCCAGCCAAATCGTGTGTGAAACTGCATGAGCACCCCTCAGAATACAAGTAACCTGCTCGCCCAGCGAAATCGCGTGTAATACTCCCTGCGCACCCCTAAAATACACGTACCCCACTTGCACAAGGCCTATCACGTGTGATACTCCCTGCGCACCCCCAAGATACATGTACCCTGCTCGCACAAGGCCTATCGCGTGTGATACTCCCCACGCACCCCTGAGAATACCCGTACCCCGCTCGCACAAGGCCTATCGCGTGTGATACTCCCCGCGCACCCCCAAAATACACGTACCCCACTCGCACAAGGCTTATCGTGTGTGATACTCCCCGCGCACCCCCAAGATACACGTACCCGCTCGCACAGGGCCTATCCGTGTGATAGTCCCTGTGCACCCCCAAGATACACGTACCCCGCTTGCCCAGCAAAATCACGTGTAATACTCCCCGCGCTCCCCCAAAATACACGTACCCCGCTCACAGAAGGCCTATCACTTGTAATACTCCCCGCGCACCCCCAAAATACACGTTCACCGCTCTCACAAGGCCTATCGCGTGTGATTCTCCCCGCGCACCCCTCAGAATACACGTACCCCGCTCGCCCAGCAAAATCACGTGTAATACTCCCCCCGCACCCCCAAAATACATGTACCCCGCTCGCACAAGGCCTATCGCGTGTGATTCTCCCTGCGCACCCCTCAGAATACACGTACCCCGCTTGCCCAGTGAAATCACGTGTAATACTCCCTGCGCACCCCAAAATACATGCACCCCACTTGCACAAGGCCTATCGCGTGTGATACTCCCCGTGGAACCCTCAGAATAAACGTACCCAGCTCACACAAGGCCTATCGCATGTGATACTCCCCGCGCACCCCCAAGATACACGTACCCCGCTCGCCCAAGTCCTATCACGTGTGATTCTCCCGCGCACCCCTCAGAATACACGTAAACCGCTCGCCCAGCAAAATCACGTGTAATAATCCCCGCGCACCCCCAAAATACATGTACCCCGCTCGCACAAGGCCTATCGCGTGTGATTTTCCCTGCGCACCCCTCAGAATACACGTACCCCGCTTGCCCAGTGAAATCACTTGTAATACTCCCTGCGCACCCAAAATACATGCACCCAACTTGCACAAGGCCTATCGCGTGTGATACTCCCCGCGGAACCCTCAGAATAAACGTACCCAGCTCACACAAGGCCTATCGCATGTGATACTCCCCGCGCACCCCAAAGATACACGTACCCCACTCGCCCAAGTCTTATCGCGTGTGATTCTCCCCGCGCACCCCTTAGAATACACGTACCCCGCTCGCCCAGCAAAATCACGTGTAATACTCCCGCGCACCCCCAAAATACATGTACCCCGCTCGCACAAGGCCTATCGCGTGTGATTCTCCCTGCGCACCCCTCAGAATACACGTACCCCGCTTGCCCAGTGAAATCACGTGTAATACTCCCTGCGCACCCCAAAATACATGCACCCCACTTGCACAAGGCCTCTCGCGTGTGATACTCCCCGCGGAACCCTCAGAATAAACGTATCCAGCTCACACAAGGCCTATCGCATGTGATACTCCCTGCGCACCCCCAAAATACCAAAATACACATTCCCCGCTCGCACAAGACCTATCACGTGTGATTCTCCCCGCGCACCCCTCAGAATCCATGTACCCCGCTCGCCCAGCAAAATCACGTGTAATACTCCCCGCGCACCCCCAAAATACATGTACCCCGCTCGCACAAGGCCTTTCGCGTGTGATTCTCCCTGCGCACCCCTCAGAATACACGTACCCCGCTTGCCCAGTGAAATCACGTGTAATACTCCCTGCGCACCCCAAAATACATGCACCCCACTTGCACAAGGCCTATCGCGTGTGATACTCCCCACGGAACCCTCCGAATAAACGTACCCAGCTCACACAAGGCCTATCGCATGTGAAACTCCCCGCGCACCCCCAAGATACACGTACCCCACCCGCCCAAGTCCTATCGCGTGTGATTCTCCCTGCGCACCCCTCAGAATACACGTACCCCTCTCGCCCAGCAAAATCACGTGTAATACTCCCCGCGCACCCCCAAAATACATGTACCCCGCTCGCACAAGGCCTATCGCGTGTGATTCTCCCTGCGCACCCCTCAGAATACACGTACCCCGCTTGCCCAGTGAAATCACGTGTAATACTCCCTGCGCACCCCAAAATACATGCACCCCACTTGCACAAGGCCTATCGCGTGTGATACTCCCCACGGAACCCTCTGAATAAACGTACCCAGCTCACACAAGGCCTATCGCATGTGATACTCCCCGCGCACCCCCAAGATACACTTACCCCACCCGCCCAAGTCCTATCGCGTGTGATTCTCCCTGCGCACCCCTCAGAATACACAGACCCCGCTCTCCCAGCTAAATTGTGTGTGAAACTGCATGCGCACCCCTCAGAACACAAGTAACCCGCTCGCCCAGTGAAATCGCGTGTAATACTCCCCGTGCACCCCTAAAATACACGTACCCCACTTGCACAAGGCCTATCACGTGTGATACTGCCTGCGCACCCCCAAGATACATGTACCCTGCTCGCACAAGGCCTATCGCGTGTGATACTCCCCACGCACCCCTGAGAATACCCGATCCCGCTCGCACAAGGCCTATCGCGTGTGATACTCCCTGCGCACCCCCAAAATACACGTACCCCACTCGCACAAGGCTTATCATGTGTGATACTCCCCGCGAACCCCCAAGATACACATACCGCTCGCACAAGGCCTATCCGTGTGATAGTCCCTGTGCACCCCCAAGATACACGTACCTCGCTTGCCCAGCAAAATCACGTGTAGTACTCCCCGCGCTCCCCCAAAATACACGTACCCAGCTCACACAAGGCCTATCACGTGTAATACTCCCCGCGCACCCCCAAAATACACGTTCACCGCTCGCACAAGGCCTATCGCGTGTGATTCTCCCCGCGCACCCCTCAGAATACACGTACCCTGCTTGCCCAGTGAAATCACGTGTAATACTCCCTGCGCACCCCAAAATACATGCACCCCACTTGCACAAAGCCTATCGCGTGTGATACTCCCCGCGGAACCCTCAGAATAAACGTACCCAGCTCACACAAGGCCTATCGCATGTGATACTCCCCGTGCACCCCCTAGATACACGTACCCCGCTCGCCCAAGTCCTATTGCATGTGATTCTCCCTGCGCACCCCTCAGAATACATGGACCCCGCTCGCCCAGCCAAATCGTGTGTGAAACTGCACGCGCACCCCTCAGAATACACGTACCCCGCTCGCCCAGCAAAATCACGTGTAATACTCCCCGCGCACCCCCAAAATACGTGTACCCCACTTGCACAAGGCATATCATGTGTGATACTCCCTGCGCACCCCCAAGATACATGTACCCCGCTTGCCCAGTGAAATCACGTGTAATACTCCCCGCGCACCCCAAAATACATGTACCCCACTTGCACAAGGTCTATCGCGTGTGATACTCCCCACGGAACCCTCCGAATAAACGTACCCAGCTCACACAAGGCCTATCGCATGTGATACTCCCCGCGCACCCCCAAGATACACGTACCCCACCCGCCCAAGTCCTATCGCGTGTGATTCTCCCTGTGCACCCCTCAGAATACACGGACCCCGCTCGCCCAGCCAAATCGTGTGTGAAACTGCATGAGCACCCCTCAGAATACAAGTAACCTGCTCGCCCAGCGAAATCGCGTGTAATACTCCCTGCGCACCCCTAAAATACACGTACCCCACTTGCACAAGGCCTATCACGTGTGATACTCCCTGCGCACCCCCAAGATACATGTACCCTGCTCGCACAAGGCCTATCGCGTGTGATACTCCCCACGCACCCCTGAGAATACCCGTACCCCGCTCGCACAAGGCCTATCGCGTGTGATACTCCCCGCGCACCCCCAAAATACACGTACCCCACTCGCACAAGGCTTATCGTGTGTGATACTCCCCGCGCACCCCCAAGATACACGTACCCGCTCGCACAGGGCCTATCCGTGTGATAGTCCCTGTGCACCCCCAAGATACACGTACCCCGCTTGCCCAGCAAAATCACGTGTAATACTCCCCGCGCTCCCCCAAAATACACGTACCCCGCTCACAGAAGGCCTATCACTTGTAATACTCCCCGCGCACCCCCAAAATACACGTTCACCGCTCTCACAAGGCCTATCGCGTGTGATTCTCCCCGCGCACCCCTCAGAATACACGTACCCCGCTCGCCCAGCAAAATCACGTGTAATACTCCCCCCGCACCCCCAAAATACATGTACCCCGCTCGCACAAGGCCTATCGCGTGTGATTCTCCCTGCGCACCCCTCAGAATACACGTACCCCGCTTGCCCAGTGAAATCACGTGTAATACTCCCTGCGCACCCCAAAATACATGCACCCCACTTGCACAAGGCCTATCGCGTGTAATACTCCCCGCGGAACCCTCAGAATAAACGTACCCAGCTCACACAAGGCCTATCGCATGTGATACTCCCCGCGCACCCCCAAAATACACATTCCCCGCTCGCACAAGACCTATCACGTGTGATTCTCCCCGCGCACCCCTCAGAATACACGTACCACGCTCGCCCATCAAAATCACGTGTAATACTCCCCGCGCACCCCCAAAATACATGTACCCCGCTGGCACAAGGCCTATCGCGTGTGATTCTCCCTGCGCACCCCTCAGAATACACATAACCCGCTTGCCCAGTGAAATCACATGTAATACTCCCTGCGCACCCCAAAATACATGCACCCCACTTGCACAAGGCCTATCGCGTGTGATACTCCCCGCGGAACCCTCAGAATAAACGTACCCAGCTCACACAAGGCCTATCGCATGTGATACTCCCCGCGCACCCCCAAGATACACGTACCCCGCTCGCCCAAGTCTTATTGTGTGTGATTCTCCCCGCGCACCCCTCAGAATACACGTACCCCTCTCGCCCAGCAAAATCACGTGTAATACTCCCCGCGCACCCCCAAAATACATGTACCCCGCTCGCACAAGGCCTATCGCGTGTGATTCTCCCTGCGCACCCCTCAGAATACACGTACCCCGCTTGCCCAGTGAAATCACGTGTAATACTCCCTGCGCACCCCAAAATACATGCACCCCACTTGCACAAGGCCTATCGCGTGTGATACTCCCCACGGAACCCTCTGAATAAACGTACCCAGCTCACACAAGGCCTATCGCATGTGATACTCCCCGCGCACCCCCAAGATACACTTACCCCACCCGCCCAAGTCCTATCGCGTGTGATTCTCCCTGCGCACCTCTCAGAATACACAGACCCCGCTCTCCCAGCTAAATCGTGTGTGAAACTGCATGCGCACCCTTCAGAACACAAGTAACCCGCTCGCCCAGTGAAATCGCGTGTAATACTCCCCGTGCACCCCTAAAATACACGTACCCCACTTGCACAAGGCCTATCACGTGTGATACTCCCTGCGCACCCCCAAGATACATGTACCCTGCTCGCACAAGGCCTATCGCGTGTGATACTCCCCACGCACCCCTGAGAATACCCGATCCCGCTCGCACAAGGCCTATCGCGTGTGATACTCCCTGCGCACCCCCAAAATACACGTACCCCACTCGCACAAGGCTTATCATGTGTGATACTCCCCGCGAACCCCCAAGATACACATACCGCTCGCACAAGGCCTATCCGTGTGATAGTCCCTGTGCACCCCCAAGATACACGTACCTCGCTTGCCCAGCAAAATCACGTGTAGTACTCCCCGCGCTCCCCCAAAATACACGTACCCAGCTCACACAAGGCCTATCACGTGTAATACTCCCCGCGCACCCCCAAAATACACGTTCACCGCTCGCACAAGGCCTATCGCGTGTGATTCTCCCCGCGCACCCCTCAGAATACACGTACCCTGCTTGCCCAGTGAAATCACGTGTAATACTCCCTGCGCACCCCAAAATACATGCACCCCACTTGCACAAAGCCTATCGCGTGTGATACTCCCCGCGGAACCCTCAGAATAAACGTACCCAGCTCACACAAGGCCTATCGCATGTGATACTCCCCGTGCACCCCCTAGATACACGTACCCCGCTCGCCCAAGTCCTATTGCATGTGATTCTCCCTGCGCACCCCTCAGAATACATGGACCCCGCTCGCCCAGCTAAATCGTGTGTGAAACTGCACGCGCACCCCTCAGAATACACGTACCCCGCTCGCCCAGCAAAATCACGTGTAATACTCCCCGCGCACCCCCAAAATACGTGTACCCCACTTGCACAAGGCATATCATGTGTGATACTCCCTGCGCACCCCCAAGATACATGTACCCCGCTTGCCCAGTGAAATCACGTGTAATACTCCCCGCGCACCCCAAAATACATGTACCCCACTTGCACAAGGTCTATCGCGTGTGATACTCCCCACGGAACCCTCCGAATAAACGTACCCAGCTCACACAAGGCCTATCGCATGTGATACTCCCCGCGCACCCCCAAGATACACGTACCCCACCCGCCCAAGTCCTATCGCGTGTGATTCTCCCTGTGCACCCCTCAGAATACACGGACCCCGCTCGCCCAGCCAAATCGTGTGTGAAACTGCATGAGCACCCCTCAGAATACAAGTAACCTGCTCGCCCAGCGAAATCGCGTGTAATACTCCCTGCGCACCCCTAAAATACACGTACCCCACTTGCACAAGGCCTATCACGTGTGATACTCCCTGCGCACCCCCAAGATACATGTACCCTGCTCGCACAAGGCCTATCGCGTGTGATACTCCCCACGCACCCCTGAGAATACCCGTACCCCGCTCGCACAAGGCCTATCGCGTGTGATACTCCCCGCGCACCCCCAAAATACACGTACCCCACTCGCACAAGGCTTATCGTGTGTGATACTCCCCGCGCACCCCCAAGATACACGTACCCGCTCGCACAGGGCCTATCCGTGTGATAGTCCCTGTGCACCCCCAAGATACACGTACCCCGCTTGCCCAGCAAAATCACGTGTAATACTCCCCGCGCTCCCCCAAAATACACGTACCCCGCTCACAGAAGGCCTATCACTTGTAATACTCCCCGCGCACCCCCAAAATACACGTTCACCGCTCTCACAAGGCCTATCGCGTGTGATTCTCCCCGCGCACCCCTCAGAATACACGTACCCCGCTCGCCCAGCAAAATCACGTGTAATACTCCCCCCGCACCCCCAAAATACATGTACCCCGCTCGCACAAGGCCTATCGCGTGTGATTCCCCCTGCGCACCCCTCAGAATACACGTACCCCGCTTGCCCAGTGAAATCACGTGTAATACTCCCTGCGCACCCCAAAATACATGCACCCCACTTGCACAAGGCCTATCGCGTGTGATACTCCCCGTGGAACCCTCAGAATAAACGTACCCAGCTCACACAAGGCCTATCGCATGTGATACTCCCCGCGCACCCCCAAGATACACGTACCCCGCTCGCCCAAGTCCTATCACGTGTGATTCTCCCGCGCACCCCTCAGAATACACGTAAACCGCTCGCCCAGCAAAATCACGTGTAATAATCCCCGCGCACCCCCAAAATACATGTACCCCGCTCGCACAAGGCCTATCGCGTGTGATTTTCCCTGCGCACCCCTCAGAATACACGTACCCCGCTTGCCCAGTGAAATCACTTGTAATACTCCCTGCGCACCCAAAATACATGCACCCAACTTGCACAAGGCCTATCGCGTGTGATACTCCCCGCGGAACCCTCAGAATAAACGTACCCAGCTCACACAAGGCCTATCGCATGTGATACTCCCCGCGCACCCCAAAGATACACGTACCCCGCTCGCCCAAGTCTTATCGCGTGTGATTCTCCCCGCGCACCCCTTAGAATACACGTACCCCGCTCGCCCAGCAAAATCACGTGTAATACTCCCGCGCACCCCCAAAATACATGTACCCCGCTCGCACAAGGCCTATCGCGTGTGATTCTCCCTGCGCACCCCTCAGAATACACGTACCCCGCTTGCCCAGTGAAATCACGTGTAATACTCCCTGCGCACCCCAAAATACATGCACCCCACTTGCACAAGGCCTCTCGCGTGTGATACTCCCCGCGGAACCCTCAGAATAAACGTATCCAGCTCACACAAGGCCTATCGCATGTGATACTCCCTGCGCACCCCCAAAATACCAAAATACACATTCCCCGCTCGCACAAGACCTATCACGTGTGATTCTCCCCGCGCACCCCTCAGAATCCATGTACCCCGCTCGCCCAGCAAAATCACGTGTAATACTCCCCGCGCACCCCCAAAATACATGTACCCCGCTCGCACAAGGCCTTTCGCGTGTGATTCTCCCTGCGCACCCCTCAGAATACACGTACCCCGCTTGCCCAGTGAAATCACGTGTAATACTCCCTGCGCACCCCAAAATACATGCACCCCACTTGCACAAGGCCTATCGCGTGTGATACTCCCCACGGAACCCTCCGAATAAACGTACCCAGCTCACACAAGGCCTATCGCATGTGAAACTCCCCGCGCACCCCCAAGATACACGTACCCCACCCGCCCAAGTCCTATCGCGTGTGATTCTCCCTGCGCACCCCTCAGAATACACGTACCCCTCTCGCCCAGCAAAATCACGTGTAATACTCCCCGCGCACCCCCAAAATACATGTACCCCGCTCGCACAAGGCCTATCGCGTGTGATTCTCCCTGCGCACCCCTCAGAATACACGTACCCCGCTTGCCCAGTGAAATCACGTGTAATACTCCCTGCGCACCCCAAAATACATGCACCCCACTTGCACAAGGCCTATCGCGTGTGATACTCCCCACGGAACCCTCTGAATAAACGTACCCAGCTCACACAAGGCCTATCGCATGTGATACTCCCCGCGCACCCCCAAGATACACTTACCCCACCCGCCCAAGTCCTATCGCGTGTGATTCTCCCTGCGCACCCCTCAGAATACACAGACCCCGCTCTCCCAGCTAAATTGTGTGTGAAACTGCATGCGCACCCCTCAGAACACAAGTAACCCGCTCGCCCAGTGAAATCGCGTGTAATACTCCCCGTGCACCCCTAAAATACACGTACCCCACTTGCACAAGGCCTATCACGTGTGATACTGCCTGCGCACCCCCAAGATACATGTACCCTGCTCGCACAAGGCCTATCGCGTGTGATACTCCCCACGCACCCCTGAGAATACCCGATCCCGCTCGCACAAGGCCTATCGCGTGTGATACTCCCTGCGCACCCCCAAAATACACGTACCCCACTCGCACAAGGCTTATCATGTGTGATACTCCCCGCGAACCCCCAAGATACACATACCGCTCGCACAAGGCCTATCCGTGTGATAGTCCCTGTGCACCCCCAAGATACACGTACCTCGCTTGCCCAGCAAAATCACGTGTAGTACTCCCCGCGCTCCCCCAAAATACACGTACCCAGCTCACACAAGGCCTATCACGTGTAATACTCCCCGCGCACCCCCAAAATACACGTTCACCGCTCGCACAAGGCCTATCGCGTGTGATTCTCCCCGCGCACCCCTCAGAATACACGTACCCTGCTTGCCCAGTGAAATCACGTGTAATACTCCCTGCGCACCCCAAAATACATGCACCCCACTTGCACAAAGCCTATCGCGTGTGATACTCCCCGCGGAACCCTCAGAATAAACGTACCCAGCTCACACAAGGCCTATCGCATGTGATACTCCCCGTGCACCCCCTAGATACACGTACCCCGCTCGCCCAAGTCCTATTGCATGTGATTCTCCCTGCGCACCCCTCAGAATACATGGACCCCGCTCGCCCAGCTAAATCGTGTGTGAAACTGCACGCGCACCCCTCAGAATACACGTACCCCGCTCGCCCAGCAAAATCACGTGTAATACTCCCCGCGCACCCCCAAAATACGTGTACCCCACTTGCACAAGGCATATCATGTGTGATACTCCCTGCGCACCCCCAAGATACATGTACCCCGCTTGCCCAGTGAAATCACGTGTAATACTCCCCGCGCACCCCAAAATACATGTACCCCACTTGCACAAGGTCTATCGCGTGTGATACTCCCCACGGAACCCTCCGAATAAACGTACCCAGCTCACACAAGGCCTATCGCATGTGATACTCCCCGCGCACCCCCAAGATACACGTACCCCACCCGCCCAAGTCCTATCGCGTGTGATTCTCCCTGTGCACCCCTCAGAATACACGGACCCCGCTCGCCCAGCCAAATCGTGTGTGAAACTGCATGAGCACCCCTCAGAATACAAGTAACCTGCTCGCCCAGCGAAATCGCGTGTAATACTCCCTGCGCACCCCTAAAATACACGTACCCCACTTGCACAAGGCCTATCACGTGTGATACTCCCTGCGCACCCCCAAGATACATGTACCCTGCTCGCACAAGGCCTATCGCGTGTGATACTCCCCACGCACCCCTGAGAATACCCGTACCCCGCTCGCACAAGGCCTATCGCGTGTGATACTCCCCGCGCACCCCCAAAATACACGTACCCCACTCGCACAAGGCTTATCGTGTGTGATACTCCCCGCGCACCCCCAAGATACACGTACCCGCTCGCACAGGGCCTATCCGTGTGATAGTCCCTGTGCACCCCCAAGATACACGTACCCCGCTTGCCCAGCAAAATCACGTGTAATACTCCCCGCGCTCCCCCAAAATACACGTACCCCGCTCACAGAAGGCCTATCACTTGTAATACTCCCCGCGCACCCCCAAAATACACGTTCACCGCTCTCACAAGGCCTATCGCGTGTGATTCTCCCCGCGCACCCCTCAGAATACACGTACCCCGCTCGCCCAGCAAAATCACGTGTAATACTCCCCCCGCACCCCCAAAATACATGTACCCCGCTCGCACAAGGCCTATCGCGTGTGATTCTCCCTGCGCACCCCTCAGAATACACGTACCCCGCTTGCCCAGTGAAATCACGTGTAATACTCCCTGCGCACCCCAAAATACATGCACCCCACTTGCACAAGGCCTATCGCGTGTAATACTCCCCGCGGAACCCTCAGAATAAACGTACCCAGCTCACACAAGGCCTATCGCATGTGATACTCCCCGCGCACCCCCAAAATACACATTCCCCGCTCGCACAAGACCTATCACGTGTGATTCTCCCCGCGCACCCCTCAGAATACACGTACCACGCTCGCCCATCAAAATCACGTGTAATACTCCCCGCGCACCCCCAAAATACATGTACCCCGCTGGCACAAGGCCTATCGCGTGTGATTCTCCCTGCGCACCCCTCAGAATACACATAACCCGCTTGCCCAGTGAAATCACATGTAATACTCCCTGCGCACCCCAAAATACATGCACCCCACTTGCACAAGGCCTATCGCGTGTGATACTCCCCGCGGAACCCTCAGAATAAACGTACCCAGCTCACACAAGGCCTATCGCATGTGATACTCCCCGCGCACCCCCAAGATACACGTACCCCGCTCGCCCAAGTCTTATCGTGTGTGATTCTCCCCGCGCACCCCTCAGAATACACGTACCCCGCTCGCCCAGCAAAATCACGTGTAATACTCCCCGCGCACCCTCAAAATACATGTACCCCGCTCGCACAAGGCCCATCGCGTGTGATTCTCCCTGCGCACCCCTCAGAATACACGTACCCCGCTTGCCCAGTGAAATCACGTGTAATACTCCCTGCGCACCCCAAAATACATGCACCCCACTTGCACAAGGCCTATCGCGTGTGATACTCCCCGCGGAACCCTCAGAATAAACGTACCCAGCTCACACAAGGCCTATCGCATGTGATACTCCCCGTGCACCCCCTAGATACATGTACCCCGCTCGCCCAAGTCCTATCGCGTGTAATTCTCCCTGCGCACCCCTCAGAATACAAGGACCCCGCTCACCCAGCTAAATCGTGTGTGAAACTGCATGCGCACCCCTCAGAATACACGTACCCCGCTCGCACAGCGAAATCACGTTTAATACTCCCCGCGCACCCCCAAAATACATGTACCCCACTTGCACAAGGCATATCATGTGTGATACTCCCTGCGCACCCCCAAGATACATGTACCCTGCTCGCACAAGGCCTATCGCGTGTGATACTCCCCACACACCCCTCAGAATACACGTACCCCGCTCGAACCAGGCCTATCGCGTGTGATACTCCCCGCGCACCCCCAAGATACACGTACCCCACTCGCACAAGGCTTTTCGTGTGTGTGATACTCCCCGCGCACCCCCAAGATACACGTACCCGCTCGCACAAGGCCTATCCGTGTGATAGTCCCTGTGCACTCCCAAGATACACGTACCCCGCTTGCCCAGCAAAATCACGTGTAATACTCCCCGCGCTCCCCCAAAATACACGTACCCCGCTCACACAAGGCCTATCACTTGTAATACTCCCCGCGCTCCCCCAAAATACACGTACCCCGCTCACACAAGGCCTATCGTGTGTGATACTCCCCGTGCACCACTCAGAATACACGTACCCCGCTCACCCAGGGCCTATCGCGTGTGAAACTTCCCACGCACCACCCCAATGCACTGTCCCTGCCCTGTGAACTGGTGCATGGTTAGCGCGGCCCTTTGCGCTGCATTGGGGATTTCAATGCCTTATCCTTGCACAAGGGATGTTCTTGGGGGCGTAACTGACACTGCGGGATGTTCTCTGTGCCAGCACTGAAAATGGATTTTAATATTCCATGAATACGCGGTGCGCCAGAATGCTGTTTAGCGTACACGGCTGGTGCACGCTGGCACACGCTGCCTCTCTGCGCTGCTCGCGTGCGCTGCCTCTGCGCTGAAATCTATGAATTACCCTGATAGTAAAATCATGTTTTTGAGCAACACAATTTACCATGAAAACCTGTTTCTCAGCACTATTGCTATGAGATAATACAAAGCATAACATAACAAGACAAAGACGAAACACAGGACACGTCTAAAAATCACAACCCGTTCAGCGTATAATACAAATGAAGGACTAGATTATTTTAAAACAAAATATTCGGTGGAAGTGCAATCTTGATTACAAATCACGTGTTAAAAGACTGTGCTGATTATTTCTCCGAAAGTGCGTGTTAGGCAGAAACCTGTGCAGTTCCCTTAGGGACCACTGCAAAAGATTTAAGACTACAGGTGTTGGCAGTAAACCCATTGGTAGCAGTCCGCACCACCCAGATTTACCTGGTAGCTGTGGCTTAGCAGTCAGACCTCCCTCAAGAAGAGTTAGGCAGTATGCAAAGTATACACAATAGGCACTCAGATACAATAATACAAGCAAACACTGACCAGAGCTTTGGTATCAAAGAATATAATTATTTATTTAAAAACACACAGTTGAAACACTCCAGCACTCTTATTGTAAAATATTCTAAACACAGTTACTATGGTAATATATACACCCCTTTTTCTTTATCAGATAAGTCACTGTAAAACACCACTTATTTTCATACAGAGGTGAGCGCTTAACTAGATGGCACTCCAATAAGTTTGTGAGAAAGGGAGGGAAAAAGACAGAATATGAAATGGTACACCCCTCTAAGATTCAGGAACACGGTTAGCAAGGCAGAGAGCAAAAAGTCACTGGTGAGCCAAAGTCCAAAGGCTGGGCCCACTCTTAGAGAGAGCAGAGCACAAATGCGCCCAAGATCACACAGTTACACTATGCTTAGAAAGTCTTGCAGAGGGTTCAAAAAGGGTTTAGAGAGGCTTTAAGAATGTTTAGCCATGGTGTCCCAGACTAACCCAGGTTCGAAAGCCGGGGGCTAAATTTACCCCGTACAGTCGGTAGCAAGGGAAGCCAGGCGGGACACGGTACCTTAAGTGGGATGGATCCTCCACCGGTGGCAGTTGTTCCTGGTAGTGGGTGCAAGTCGCATCGTCGTCCAGGGGAAGAGAAGATCTCGACTTGGAGGAAAGTTGAAGGTCGTTGCACTACCAGGGAAGAAACCAGCCGCGGAGTCTTCCGGTTAAAGGTGGTACCTTTGTTTCGCGGTTGTGGTAAAATGTGGTATCCCGGTTGCCGGGGTGCTTGGCACGGGCAAGGCGGCCACGAGATACGTCGGGAAAGTGAAAAGATGGTGAAACTGGTTATCCCCACCAGTCAAAGGAAGAAGACTCTCCGGCGGGAGATCTCCTCTGTCGTTGGGAAAAGTGGTGAGGCAGTCCAGCAGGGCTCCACCGGTGGTGGTGTCGTGGCAGGTCGGCTCAGCTTCTCCCTTGTCGGATTCTTAGGTCCTGTGGCGACTTCTGAAGTTCCAGTCCCCAAAGCCCTGCTTTTATGCAGCAAACCCCCATTCACGCAGCCTAGCTGTCACTCAAACATGCTAAG
Source organism: Ambystoma mexicanum (assembly GCF_040938575.1). Lineage (NCBI taxonomy): Eukaryota > Metazoa > Chordata > Amphibia > Caudata > Ambystomatidae > Ambystoma > Ambystoma mexicanum. The sequence continues at coordinate 901,467,581 of NC_090937.1, read as the reverse complement.
TGGTGAGCCGACCGGCTCACCACTTGAGCCAATCAGGATGGAGTGCGACTTGAGTTGCCTAGGCAACTCAGTCCAGGGTGCCTACATTTCCCTCCACCCCTCCTAGGTACCCCAGACAGAGTGGCACCACTTTGGAGGGCTTCTGCGGAGAAGCCCGCCAAAAAGTGGAACAAAGGCTCGACTTGGGTTGGAGTCACAGAAGTGAACACAAACGCCATTTTAGAATCAAGTTTTGGCAAAAAATACCAACCGGAGAATTAATATTAATTAAATAAACCTGCGGTATGTTCGAGGCTACCGTAAATAATTAAATAAAGATAGTAGCCTAAAACAATGGGAAATCCCATAGGAAAATATTTGGTTCAATATAAAAAGTAGTATCCACTGCCACCAGCCAAAACTCGATCAGGGGGGACGGAGACGTGCCCCCTCGACTAACAGACCCTGGGGCAATCGAATTGCCCCAGCCAGTACGTCCACAATATGATGGTTTGTACTGGTTCTGTTCAGAATGTAAGACTAGTAAAGTCAATGGTGACTTTACATGCCCTGGGAGACAGTAGTCAGTCCCAGGGTATGGAGTCTATACTGGGGGGTCACTATGACACCCCTGTGACACTGCACTGAGGGTGCTGTGTAACACACATCACAAAAACACATGAAGCCCTATGGAGTAAAAGACCCTATAGCCCATTAAACACATCTAGATTCAAAGAAACACACTCAAATCATGCCCAAGAGTGAGGGTAAAAGAGTCTCACTCTTGGCAGGAGAAACAAATAAACCCTAAAAAATCCAGCAAAGCTGCTGGGGGACTCACTAGGTTAGGAAATTCAGCCTAAACAGAGAATTCTCCCTAGCACTCGCCCCCCCCAGACTAAGGGACAGGAGGATTTAATCCACTCCTGGATGAACCTCATACCCCTAGTCGATGACATACATGCTAGAGAGTCCATCAGCATTTTGATGGTGACACCCTGACCTGTGCTCAATGGTGAAATCAAACCCTTGCAGGCAGATTGACCATCTCAATAGTTTGAGATTTTCTCCCTTCATTTGCATTAACCATCTCAAGGGTTGGTGGTCAGTCTGAATGACAAAAGTAGAACCATACAAGTATGGCCTAAACTTCTTCGGTGCCCACACAATAGCAAAGCATTCTCTTTCTATTGTTGCCCACCTTGTCTCAGGATCCTTCAGCTTACGGCTGATGAAGCAAATGGGGTGCTCCCTACCCTTCTCATCCAGATGGCTTAGGACTGCACCTATACCTACATTGGAAGCATCAGTTTGTACAATGAAAGTTTGGTGGTAGTCAGGAGCTCTCAATACTGGAGCTTGGCAAACAGCTTTCTTCAGTTTTTCAAAGGCCTGACTGCACTCTCATTCCATTTGACCTTTTTAGGGAATTTTGGAGAGGAGATTACATTCAGTGGAGAAGCTATGGTCCCATAGTTCTCAATGAAATTCCTGTAGTACCCAGTGAGGCCTAGGAAGGCTCTCACTTGGGTTTGCGTAGTAGGTGTTGTCCAATTTCGCACAGCTTCAATCCTGCTGAGCAAAGGCCTTATTTCTCCACCTCCTACCTCATGCCCAAGGTAGACCACCTTACTTTGACCTATCTGGCATTTACTTGCCTTGATAGTCAAATTGGCCTGTCCAAGAGCCTGCAAAACATGTCCTAGGTGGTTCACATGATCCTCCCAGGAGTGGCTGAAGACTGCAATGTCATCCAAGTATGCCATGCAGAAGTCCTCCATCCCAGCTAGAACTTGGTTCACCATCCTTTGGAATGTAGCAGGTGCATTGTTTAATCCAAAAGGCATGAGCTTAAACTGGTACAAGCCAACTGGGGTGGAAAATGCAGTTTTCTCCTTGGCATGGTCTGTCAAGGCTATTTGCCAATAGCCTGACGTAAGGTCAAATGTGCTGAGGTACTTGGCTGCACCAAGTTTATCCACCAACTCATCTGTCCTGGGTAAAGGGTGGGCATCAGTCTTGGTGACTGCATTAAGAGCTCTATAGTCCACACAGAATCTCAAGTCTTTGGGCCCTGCCTTTGGTACTAACACCACTGGGCTAGACCATGGACTAGTAGAGGGTTCTATTACCCCGAGATCAAGCATCTTCTTGACCTCCCCCTTGATATGGGTTCTCACATTTTCTGACATTCGGTATCCTCTGCTTTTGACTGGCAGACAGTCACCAGTGAGTATCTCGTGCTGTCCCCAAGGGGTCAAGCCTGGTGAGAGTGAGAACAGGGAGGCAAACTGATTTAACATAGATTTGCACTCCTCTTGTTGCTCAGGTGTCAGATCTGAAGAGAGATTGACTCCTTCAAATTTTTCATCTAAAGGTACACCTCTGAGGAGATCAGGGAGAGACTCACTCTCTTCTTCCTCTGCTGCTGAAGCCAGAAGCAAGGCTCCTACTTCAGGTCTGGAGATGTACGCTTTCAGTCGGTCGGTGTGGAAGACTCTAGGAGCTTCCCTGGGTCTGCCCAGATCCACCAGATAGTTAACCTCTCCAAGTTTTCCCACAACTTTGAAGGGTCCCATCCATTTGTCTTGCAAGGCCCTTTGCCTTGTTGGGAGCATAACGAGAACTAGCTGGTCTTGAGTGAACTCAACCATGTTAGCCTTTTGATCATGCCAATGCTTGACCAAAGCTTGTCCAGCTTTCAGATTATCACTAGCTTCTGCCATCATGTGTGACATTCTCCTTTGGAGACCTATCACATAGTCAGTCACTCTGACAGGCTTGAGGGGACGAGCGCCTTCCAACCCCTCCTTAATCAGGGCCAATGGACCTCTGACCGGATGGCCATAGAGAAGTTCAAAGGGAGAATAACCTACTCCCTCCTGAGGGACTTCTCTATAAGCAAAGAGAAGGCATGGCAGTAGAAGGTCCCACTTTCTTTTCAGAGGTTCCTCTAAAGCACCTATCATGCTCTTCATGGTTCTGTTAAATCTTTCTACCAGCCCATTGGTTTGGGGGTGGTAGGCGGTTGAGAACTTGTAAGTAACTCCACAGGTTTTCCACATGGCTTTCATAGAGTGGGACTAAAAGTTTGACCCCCTGTCGGATATTACTTCCTTAGGAAACCCAACCTTGGATAAAAATACCAAGTAGGGCCTTAGCCACAGCCGGAGCTGTAACAGTTCTCATAGGTATTGCCTCAGGGTATCTAGTAGCATGGTCTACTACAACAAGGATAAACCTGTTGCCTGAGGAGGTAGGGGGATCAAGGGGACCAACAATGTCAATCCCTACCCTCTCAAATGGGACTTCCACAACTGGGAGAGGCACTAATGATGCCACATTCTTGGTGCCAACCTTACCAGAAGTTTGGCAGGTATGGCAGCTCTTGCAAAACTTATCTTCTTCGGCCCCCATTTTTGGCCAGTAGAAGTAGAGTGAGAGGCTTTCCTTGGTCTTCTTGAAACTCAAGTGACCAGCCAAAGGAATCTCGTGGGCTAAGTGCAAGAACTGTTGTCTGTTTTCTTGAGGTACTACAAGGCGTTTGTAGTCTCCAGGTTCAGACTCAGTTGGTTCACTGTAGAAGAGGCCATCTTCCCAATGCAACCTATACTTCCCAGGCTCTTGCCCATCAGCCTGAGCAGCTGCCTGTTGGCAGAGACCCTCCAGAGTTGGACGTTCTCTTTGTCCCTTACGGAAAGCTGCCCTGCTGGGCCCACCTTCTGCTAGTAAAGACTGCAGCTCAGGATGGTCCTCAGGGTCTAGATCTCCAATAAGTTCTTGGCCTCCCACTAGCTCTTCTTCAGAGTCTAGTTCAAACATACAGGGTTGTATCTCCCTCTCAGCCTCAGCTGGAGGTGGAGTTACAGGTGTAACTGCTGGAAGCACTGGAGTGCTTGCTGCTGACTTTTTCCTAGGAGTCTTGGGTTGCCCCTTTGCTCCGGATCTGGTAGTTACTGCAGTGAGTTGCTCCAGTGGTAAAGGAGTGATCTCTGTCATCATCTCCTGAGATAACCCTCTCAGGGTTTTCTCTCTTGCAGGTTTTGTGAGCTCCTGTAACCTTTTACTAGGTGGTCTGGGGGTATGTGACACAACTCCAAGAGCTTTTAGGTAATTACCCAACAGAACCCTACCTGGCACTTCACATTGTACACTGACAGGCATTTTTACAGCCATGTCATTACACTGGAAGAGAACTGGTAACTGGGGACACATCTGCACAGCCCCTCCAGCTAACTTGGTGAGGCATTTGGGTGCCTTAGCAACATCCTCTGCCTTGAAAAATGATTCATCCACCACAGTTATGCTGGCCCCAGTGTCTCTAATGGCAGGAGTCTCCTGACCATTTACCTGGACACTGTCTTTATAATACTCTTTAGTATTATCTGGGATAGAATTATACACATCTAAATTCTGTTGTTCCCACAACCCCAGAGAGACTAAAGAAACACTGGCTGAGACTCCAATGGGTTCATCAGCCAGCAGTAGAAAGTTTCCACTTACCATTGGGACTTCCTCTTCTGGAGCGAAGGCTAAGGAGGCAAGTTGGATCCCTGAAGGTTTACCCTTGCATCTGGGATCTCCTTTCACATGGTCAGTAGAGCCACAAACAAAGCATTTACCAAATGCCTTCTGGAATGGAGGCTTGTTCTGACCTCCCTCTGGTTTGGCACCAGAGGAGACACTATTCTGCTGTGGTTTCCCTGGTGGCTTATCCTTCTGGTTTTGTTTGGGGCCCTCTTTGGAATTTGCAGTATTAGAATTCTCTTTGGAGTCCTTTTTAGGCTGTTTCCCCTCATCCTTTTTCTGAGTTACCCCAGAATCCTTGTGAGTGGCCCCGTTGGCAACCCACAAGTCAGCAGCCTTAGCTAGTTTTCGGGAATCTAATTCCTTTGAATCAGCCAAGTGCTGTCTGAGCTCAGGAGAGCAGGCATCATAAATTGACTCCAACATAAAAAGATTTGTCATACCTTCATAAGTGTTCACTTTGTAACCCTTAATCCATCCCTCTAAGTTTTTCAACCCTTCACTCACCCAGGTAGCCCAAGGGGTACCATCATGCTTTTTGAGGGTTCTAAACCTCTTAAGATACTGGGAAGGGGTCTTCCCAAACCTAGCTATCAGAGCTAGTTTTACACATTCATACTCTTTCCTATTCTCCTCCCCCAACTCCATTACCACATCAGTTGCAACAGGGGGAAGCCTAGAGAACAACCAGGTGAGTAAGTCATTTCCTGTGATGTTCTGGAGCTCATGATTATATTCAAACAGAGACAACCAATCCAACACATCCAACTTAGGCTCATACATACCAACCAATTCTTTAGGCATCCGGGGTCTTTTAGGACTGGAACTTCTAGAGGAGCCAGAGAGAGAAGCATTTTCGACAGATAATTTCTTCATTTCTAGCTCATGCTTGAGCTCCATTTCCCTTAGCCTTAGTTCTTGATTCATGTCCTGATGTCTCTGTTCAGCCAGAGTATTCAGTCTCTCGAACTCTAGTTCAAGTTTCATTTTCTCTAATTTGAGATATTGAGGACTTAGTGTGGGACTTGGTAAAGGCCCAGTAGGTAAAGCAGGTAGAGCAGACAGAGGCCTAGGGGGGACAGTCACAGCAGCCTCACCCTCCTCTTCTGACTCTTCCTTAAGATTATCAATATTTTGATAAATATCAATTTCTATACTGTGAACTACATTTTCTGGCATTGTAGGTCCCTCAGACCCATCATCCAGACTTTGTTTAGCTAACGACCTTTCTATTAATTCCATTTGCTTGCCTTTAGTCAGGAGGTTCTTATGCTTACATAATACTCTTAAACAATCAGCAGTTTTTGTAGCAAGGGACTCTTGACTATAAGTTTCCATAGTTGACATGTTAGAAAGAGTACTTTTACAGTGCTAAGCTTTGTGGTTAGTTGTACTAAGGTATCCTGAAGCACTCTAAAGTGTATACTCAATACAAATCCCACCGCTGTACACCAGTGTTAGGCAGAAACCTGTGCCGTTCCCTTAGGGACCACTGCAAAAGATTTAAGACTACAAGTGTTGACAGTAAACCCACTTGGTAGCAGTCCGCACCACCCAGATTTACCTGGTAGCTGTGGCTGAGCAGTAGGACTTCCCTCAAGAAGAGTTAGGCAGTATGCAGAGTATACTCAATAGGCACTCAGGTACAATAATACAAGCAAACACTGACCAGAGCTTTGGTATCAAAGTATATCATTATTTATTTAAAAACACACAGTTGAAACACTCCAGCACTCTTATTGTAAAATATTCTAAACACAGTTACTATTGTAATATATACACCCCTTTTTCCTTATCAGATAAGTCACTGTAAAACACCACTTATTTTCATACAGAGGTGAGCGCTTAACTAGATGGCACTCCAATAAGTTTGTGAGAAAGGGAGGGAAAAAGACAGAATATGAAATGGTACACCCCTCTAAGATTCAGCAACATGGTTAGGAAGGCAGAGAGCAAAAAATCACTGGTGAGAACAAAGTCCAAAGGCTGGGCCCACTCTTAGAGAGAGCAGAGCACAAATGCGCCCAAGATCACACAGTTACACTATGCTTAGAAAGTCTTGCAGAGGGTTCAAAAAGGGTTTAGAGAGGCTTTAAGAAAGTTTAGCCAGGGTGTCCCAGACTAACCCAGGTTCGAAAGCCGGGGGCTAAATTTACCCCGTACAGTCGGTAGCAAGGGAAGCCAGGTGGGACACGGTACCTTAAGTGGGAAGGATCCTCCAGCGGTGGCAGTTGTTCCTGATAGTGGGTGCAAGTCACGTCGTTGTCCAGGGGAAGAGAGGATCTCGACTTGGAGGAAAGATGAAGGTTGTTGCACTACCAGGGAAGAAACCAGCCGCAGAGTCTTCCAGTTAAAGGTGGTACCTTTGTTTTGCGTCGTGGTAAAACATGGTATCCTGGTTGCCGGGGTGCTTGGCATTGGCAAGGCGGCCACGAGATACGTCGGGAAAGCGAAAAGACGGTGAAACTGGTTATCCCCACCAGTCAAAGGAAGAAGACTCTCCGGCGGGAGATCTCCTCTGTCGTTGGGAAAAGTGGTGAGGCAGTCCAGCAGGGCTCCACCGGTGGTGGTGTCGTGGCAGGTCGGCTCAGCTTCTCCCTCGTCGGATTCTTAGGTCCTGTGGCGACTTCTGAAGTTCCAGTCCCCAAAGCCCTGCTTTTATGCAGCAAACCCCCATTCACTCAGCCTAGCTGTCACTCAAACATGCTAAGTGGTGAGCCGACCGGCTCACCACTTGGGCCAATCAGGATGGAGTACGACTTGAGTTGCCTAGGCAACTCAGTCCAGGGTGCCTAAATTTCCTTGCACCCCTCCTAAGTACCCCAGACAGAGTGGCACCACTTTGGAGGGCTTCTGTGGAGAAGCCCGCCAAAAAGTGGAACAAAGGCTCGACTTGGGTTGGAGTCACAGAAGAGAACACAAACGCCATTTTAGAATCAAGTTTTGGCAAAAAATACCAACCGGAGAATTAATATTAATTAAATAAACCGGCAGTATGTTCGAGGCTACCGTAAATAATTAAATAAAGATAGTAGCCTAAAACAATGGGAAATCCCAAAGGAAAATATTTGCGGTTGTATATAAAAAGTAGTATCCACTGCCACCAGCCAAAACTCAATCAGGGGGGACGGAGACGTGCCCCCTCGACTAACAGACCCTGGGGCAATCGAATTGCCCCAGCCAGTACGTCCACAATATGATGGTTTGTACTGGTTCTGTTCAGAATTTAAGACTAGTAAAGTCAATGGTGACTTTACATGCCCTGGGAGACAGTAGTCAGTCCCAGGGTATTGAGTCTATACTGGGGGGTCACTATGACACCCCTGTGTCACTGCACTGAGGGTGCTGTGTAACACACATCACAAAAACACATGAAGCCCTATGGAGTAAAAGACCCCATAGCCCATTAAACACATCTAGATGCAAAGAAACACACTCAAATCATGCCCAAGAGTGAGGGTAAAAGAGTCTCACTCTTGGCAGGAGAAGAAAATAAACCCCAAAAAATCCAGCAAAGCTGCTGGGGGACTCACTAGGTTAGGAAATTCAGCCTAAACACAGAATTCTCCCTAACAGTGCGTATTGATTAGAATATGGTGAATTGCTGGCTCAAAAATACACTTCAAAATGAACATAAACCTCTTTTTGGAAGCATAGTTGCAAGTTGTTTGTCTAACACAATTGGCCAACATTGGGTCTCATTCTAATCCGTTCAGGTTTTGTTGACAGCTAAGCACCACAGGATTTGTGAAATTGCCAGTGTATTCACGCATCTCACACATCACAGGAACTTAAGGTGCCACGAGTCATCTGTGTTCCAATTAGACAGAACGATGACGATTCTGATGGATTGCAAATAAGTGGCAGCATTGCATTGCAAAAAGGTGTTGCTGCGTATGGCTTTGCTTTCACACATGGCATGAATGAAATGAAACGTCCGGTAAAGCGAGTGGCAGTGCTTGCATGTGATTATTCTCCATCCCACTGCAACTGTGTGCTTAATCATAATGGAACAGCATCCCCCCTAACTACTGGTCCCGGGATCGGATATGCAAAATCCTGGGCCCCTTCGGAGGCAATCGGAGAAGAGCTGTTTCCAGAGACTACAATGAAAACAGTAGATGTGTTTATCTGTGCCACCAATACGTAGGCACAAATGCAATCTCTCTGTTGACGGAATCAAAGGAAAGGGGGATAAGGAATGTTGGGGGGGCTGCTGCGGGTCACCGGGCAGCCCCCATACTCATGTCGGCGGGCATCCGACGGGACACACAGGTGCGGCGATCACGCTGCAAACTCATGGGTGGGGTCACCCCACCCGCTACGGACCACCTGAGCGCCATACTTGGCACAGCGGCCACGGCTCTGGAGGCACCCAGGCCGGGGTCACCACCCTAGACATGTTCACATGGCCAGGGAACCACACAGGGATGGCGTTGCCCGGCAGGGGTACCGTCCGGACGGCGTTGCCCGGCAGGGGCACCGTCCTCCCGCTGGGCCCCGTCCGTGGGCCCAGCGCATACTGCGCAGCACCAGCATGGTGCTCACAGGAACAACGCTGGAGCCAGTTTCCGTCTTGAATGACAAGCCGGAAGCAGCTCGTCTATTTTATTAACGTGGTCACATGGGGGACCCATGTGACCACAGCACACATACTGGAATATACCATGTCTCCCTACAGGGGTGACATGCAACACCACTCCATTTTTTATAACAACAAACAACAGAACCCCACACTACTAAAGTACCCGCTCTACTAGCTATTCACCACTTTATTAACCTGGGTGAGTGTTTCTACTATCACAAAATAACTTGAGGAACCACTAGCACCATGTTCCATATCCCGCCAACAGTGTCATTTTGAGCACGTACATGTCTGCCGGCTCCGAGTCTTCCTGGGGCGTTGGTGACACCGTCGTTCTTCCGCCCTCTTGACGATGTAGGAGACCGGGCTGAGCCCTCACTGGTGTTTGCCTTGGACCGACACACCAGTCACACAACGAGTGACCGGTAAAGCCGCCCCTGGGAGAGCCCAGGGGCCACATCGGTGAAGTCCACAAGTCTGCAGTGCCGCTGGAATGCAGATGTCGTGGCAGGATGTGTGGGCAAACGGGATAGGAGGGCGCACAAGCACTCATAAGAGCTGCAACCCTCCCTGTGGAAACACCACATTCACCACCACCATGCCCAGGTGGTACCTGGGCCCTTCCTTTTCTAGAGCCTTCCATTTGCTTGCTGCTCAGGAGGGGGCACAGGGCAGTCAGCCACTCCGGTTGAGGGCGCCTTCGGCTTGCATGCCCACATGTTCATTCAGATGGCTTCCCCCCACGGGGGCGAGCAGCAGCTCCCTTCATCTTTCCATTGCGGGCCCAGTTTGTGGTGGGCCCGCATCAACTTTTTTTCTACCGCGGCAGGCCCAGGTTGTTTGGGGGCTGCTACGGGCTTCCTTCTCCATCGTGGGCCCGGATTGGGATGGGCCCGGCTTCTGTTGAGGGAGGGGGCAGGCAGCTCCCCTCCGTGTCGCAGTTGGGGGAGGGGCAGCCGGGCATCTCCTCTGCCTGCTCCTCAGGGTGAGCACTCCATTGTCCTTGCGAGCCCAGCTGGTGCTGGGCCCGCCCCCTTTCCTTTCTCGTGGCGATGTTCACCGCTCCTCCCCTACGCGGGTCGCGCGTGGGGGAGGGGCAGCGCCTCCGTTGTTCCACTTGCAAGCCCAGTTGGTGTTGGGCCTGCCACAATTGTCCATTTTCTCATACTTTGCAGGCCACGTTTCCTCTGATTTTCTTTTTTTTTTTTTTTGCACGGGCCCAGTTGTTGTTGGGCCCGCCTCCATTGGGGGCCGCATCAGCTATCTGGGGCCCCCCTTTCTGGCAGCATTCCCCATCTCCGCGGGGCTGGCACCCATCGAGGCCAGCACGGCTACCGCGAGCCCCACGCGTGTTGCGGGTGGGGGAGGGGCCACCCCGATGCCATCCCTGACACCAGAGACCGCGCGGGCCCAGCCTCCTCACGCTACGCAGCCCGCGGGTGGGGGAGCGGCAGCGCTTCTTTGCTGCGGCGCAGCCACTCCCTGACTTCTTGGGGGCGTACCTCGCTTCCCCCTTGCGGGCTACAACCCGCGTTGTTCCCACCATGGTGGGGCCGTTTCTTCCTCCTCCGGGGCACACATGCCACCTACTCGTGTGGCCGATGCCGCAGGCACCCTCAATCCCCGCAGGGGGGGGCAGCTTCCTCCCTTCTGATGTTGGTGGGGGGGGCAGGAAACTCTCCATATGCTGTGATGCCGCTCACCTTACGGCGGCCGTCAACTCGGCTACCTCTTCCTCCTCTCCGATGCCAGGGAGAGGTCTCCTCCATGATGGGGGGAGGGGCGCAGCCACCCAAGCGGCTGAAGCCGCAGAATTCCTCCATCTCCCTCAGGGGACGGGCAGGCAGCTCGCCCACCATGATTCCTTCCTCTCGCGGGCCCAGTTGGTGTTGGGCCCGCCACGACATTTCTTTAATGCAGGCCCAGATGTAGATGGGCCCACCACACCATGATGTCTACAGGGCACGCAGGGCCAGTTCCTCATCACCGTTGTTGGGGGGGCTGCTCCGGGTCACGGGCAGCCCCCATACTCATGTCGGGGGGCACCCGACGGGACACACAGGTGCGGCGAACAGCTGCAAACTCATGGGTGGGGGTCACCCCACCCGCTCCGGACCACCGGAGCGCCGGGGCACCCGGCGCACAGCGGCCTCGGCTCTGGGGGCACCCAGGCTGGGGTCGCCACCCTAGCCATGTTCACATGGCCAGGGAACCACACAGGGACGGCATTGCCCGGCAGGGGCACCATCCGGACGGCGTTGCCTGGCAGGGGTACCGTCTGGACAGTGTCGCCTGGCAGGGGAACCGTCCTCCCTCTGGGCCCCGTCCGTGGGCCCAGCGCATACAGCGCAGCACCAGCATGGTGCTCACAGGAACGACGCTGGAGCCAGTTTCCGTCTTGACTGACGAGCCGGAAGCAGCTTGTCTATTTTATTAACATGGTCACATGGGGGACCCATGTGACCACAGCACACATACTGGAATATACCATGTCCCCCTACAGGGGTGACATGCAAAAAGGAACACAGGTGAGTCATGAAAAAAGCAAAGAGACAGAAATGTGCATTTGCGTTTATTTAACTATTGTGATGTTGTTTCAAGCACATGTGACACACAATAGAAGCAACCCAGAAGGCAGAGGCATTCCTTGGGTATGGTTCCTTTACAGTCGAGGTTGGATGTCTGAATACACGTGAACCAGTTAATGTAAAAGCAGTTTAGTGAGGAATTGTGGAGAGAGACTAAGGACAGGCATAATTAGGTTGAACAATAAGGGTTTAGGACCACACCATGTGATCAAGTCTAAATATTTGCTTTAAATACATAGGGTATTTTATGCTATGCTAAAGAGACTTATAGAGCACAAACACACACCTTGCAAAAGCCATCACAGCACTGTAACAAGCTCCACACAACAGAGCCACCCAAAAAGGCCACCCAGGTGGAAATTACTGGAGGACTGAGAACATCTTCACACCAACTGCAGATGATTACCAATCAGGCACAGGGATAGAGAAAGGCTATGCCGTAGTTTGGCTGCCAGCACAGAAAACGAACGGCCGCCCCATCTTTCATATTTAAATCTAGGATCACAAAACGTCCAGCAGAGGATGGCTGCAACGCTCTGGCAGGGATTAAAGGAAGAAATCTATCCTTGAAAGCATTTGGGTCACCAGATGGATAGCGTGGGGTTAGTTGTTGAGGGCCAGTGCCGGACTGGAGACAACCCCTGCTAGTAAGTGGAGCTTAAATGTCTAAAACAGTTCCATTGATGTGCTAACTTTAATGTCTGGGTGGGGCATTCCAGTTGAGGCGGGTTAGAGGTGAGAATGAGCAGAGGCATGAGCAGGTATGGGAGTGGGGGGGGCAGAAAATTCCAGGAGAGAGGAGGATTGCAGAGTTGAAGAGGGAGAGTAGAGAGAGATGTAGGTAGCAATGTAGAGGGTAGAAATACCAAAGAGATTAGTAGACAGGGGGCCTAATTATAACTCTGGCGGTAGCCGTGCCGGTAAAAATGGCAGGCTGCCGCCGGAGTTGTGTATTTTTTTCCAGCAGAAAAAATTACTCTCCATTCCCATTTGAGTCCCATAGGACTCAATGGGAATGGGGAAGAAGGTAGCACCGGCACCAAAGTCAAAGTCTACGAGCGGGAGCCTTTCCGCCTGCCAGGTCAGACCCAGCGGGCAGAAAGGCGCCTGGCCTGTAACCTTGTACTCTGCCGGTCCGGTAACAATGGTGCCGGTAAGCCTACGGGCACCGTTGTTACTGGACCGGCAGGGTTGTAATGAGGCACAAGGAGAAGGAATTTGATGGGAGAGGTTTTGAATGGAGAGCCATCTAGCATGGTGTCTGTTTCCAGAGTTGGAGTAGAATCTTGGTACGCTACAAAAGTAGAAGTATGACCAACTGATCTTGGCCGTTATCTCTCCTTATGTTACACCCGAGAGTGCATGTAGCAGAATTGAGATAATGTGAAGGGGAGCCAAAGTGTAGAGAGGAATACCTAGGATTAGGCTAGCACAGCAATCATGTTTGTTGTGCACAAGGGCAGGGATCGATGTGTTTACAGAGCGGTGTGTGAGCTGTTGATTGATCTGCCTTATATTGAGAAGGTTAAACCTAGCAGCAGTTGGAGTAGCTGCCATAAACCTTTGGGGATTTAGGTCACTGTTAAAGAGGACTCCAAGGCTTTGGACCTTGTGTGAAGGAGCAAGGAGTGCAGGACGGAAAGGGGGTAGGAGAGCAGAGAGGGTGTTGATGTTGCAGGCATATTGAAATATAACTTCAGTCTCATAAGAGTAACTTCAGGCAGTGTAATTACATCCAGTGAAAGGTGGTTATGGGACAGCTGGTGATACATACAGTGATAGCAGCGGTGAAGATGAAAAGCAGAAACATTTGTGGATGCCATTAGTGTTAGGCAGAACTATATGCAGTACCCTTTGGGAACACCACAAACAATTAAGACTACAAGTGACAGTACACATTCACCTTTGGTACAAGCAAGTACTACACAGTAAAGTGGCAGCAATGGCTGAGCAGCCAGACCTATCTCAAGAGCAAGTGAGCAGTATCAATAGTTACACAAAGGACAGCAATTACTATTGTTCAAACAAACACTGACTCAAAGTTTCTGAGTAAAAGAATATACATTTATTTACACATCAGTCATAAAACATTTCACTAAAGTAAAGCATTGAAAAATCACACTCTTAATACACCACACCACACCCAATAGATTCCGGACAAGTTAGGCTCAAAATGAAGTATGAGCAAAATGGCACTCCAACAATTTAAAAGGGAGGGAAAGACAAAGTTAGGTAAAACTTGAGCAGCACCAACAGGTAGGTAAACAGGGCAATCTAGAAAGAGGAACTACAGTGATGGAATCCAATAAAAAAGGCTTAAGGCCAAAGTCAATAGGACAAAATTCTTTTGCTCAAGATCACACAGTTCAGTGAAGTTCGCGGTTAAGTCTTTGCCAAGAGTTCCGGATGAAGTTGGTCAGCAGAGAAGTTAGTTTAAAGAGTAGAGAAGGACAAGCCCTCGGATTGGCGAAAGGTTTCACACACCTTCACCGCGGTTGAATGAAACAAACAACCGGATTCGCACAGTACCTTTAACTGGAGAAGAATCTGTAGTTGAGGCGGACGTTCCTGGCAGGTCCTGCAGGCTCACAGTTCCTGAAGAGACTGTGAGACTGAAACGAAGTAGGAGGACTGGAGGGTCCTGCACTGCCCAGGGAAGAAACCAGCAGCAGAGCAAAGCAACAAATAAAAGGTGTGCTCCTTAAACCCCAAGCATGGTCTGACCTTCCTGGCTATCCGGTTCACTGTATCTCTGTACAGCAAATTCGACCAGAGGAGGCAGGCCTGGCTTGCAGTTTGGGCGAACTGGTTGGTCCCACCAGCTCAGGGGAAGAAGATTCCGGGTAGAACTTTGTTGTTGGAGTCTGAAACAAATAATTCCTAGATATCCAGCAAAGCTGCTGAGGGACTCAGTAGGTAATGGGAATTAGCCATTCTGGAGAATGTTCTCTAACACTGCCCCCTCTCCCCCAGACTAAGGGACAGGAGGATTTAATCCACTCCTGGATTAATCTCTACCTCTAGTTGGTTAAAAACATCCTAGAGAGACCATCAGCATTTTGGTGGTGACATCCTGCTCTGTGCTCAATGGTGATATCAAACCCTTGCAGGCAGATTGACCATCTCAGAAGTTTTGGATTCTCCCCTTTCATTTGCATTAACCATCTTAAGGGTTGGTGGTCTGTCTGAATCACAAAAGTAGATCCATACAAGTATGTTCTAACCTTCTTCAGAGACCATTCAATGGCAAAACATTCACGCTCTATGGTTGCCCACCTTGTTTCTGGTTCCTTCAGTTTCCTACTGATGAAGTTGACTAAGGACTGCACCTATACCTGTATTAGAGGCATCTGTCTGCACAATGAAGGGTTGGTAATAATCAGGAGCTCTTAGGACTGGAGCTTGACAAAGGGCTTTCTTCAGGTTTTCAAAGGCTTGAGTGCACTCCTCATTCCATCTAACATTTTTAGGGGATTTTGGAGAGGAGATCACATGCAAGGGAGAAGGTCTGGTCCCATAGTTCTCTATGCAATTCCGGTAGTACCCAGTGAGAAATAGGAAAGCTCTCACTTGGGTTTGCGTAGTAGGGGTGGCCCAGTTTTTTACAGCTTTAACTTTGCTAGGCAATGGCCTTATTTCACCCCCTCCTACCTCATGACCAAGGTAGACCACATTGCTCTGATCAATTTGACATTTACTTGCCTTTATGGTCAGATGGGCCTGTTCTAGAGCCTGCAAAACATATCCTAAGTGATCAATATGTTCCTTACATATACAGCTGAACACTGCAATGTCATCCAAGTATGCCATGCAAAAGTCCTCCATCCCATTCAGAACCTGATTGACCATCCTTTGGAATGTAGCAGGTGCATTCTTTAATCCAAAAAGGTATAACCTTGAACTGGTAGAGGCCAGATGGGGTTGAGAATGCAGTTTTCTCCTTGGCATGGTCTGTCGGGGCTATTTGCCAATAGCCTGACGTCAGATCAAATGTACTGAGGTACTTGGCTGAACCAAGTCTAAACACCAGTTCATCTGTCCTGGGCAAAGGATGGCCATCAGTCTTAGTGACTGCATTTAGAGCTCTATAGTCCACACAGAATCTCAACTCCTTGGATCTTGCCTTTGGTACTAGAACAACTGGACTAGACCATGGACTTGTAGAGGGCTCTATAACACTGAGATCAAGTATCTTGTTGACCTCTCCTTTGATGTGGGATCTCACATGTTCTGATATTCTGTAACCTCTGCTTTTCACAGGTAGACAGTCACCAGTGAGAATATCATGCTGGCCTCAAGGGGTCAAGCCTGGTGATAGTGAAAACAGGGAGGCAAACTGATTTAACAGAGCTTTGCACTCCTCCTGTTTTTCAGAACTCAGTTGAGAAGAGAGATTAACTCCTTCTATTTTCTCATCCAAAGGTTGACCTCTGAGGAGGTCAGGTAGAGGTTCACCCTCCTCCTCCTCTTGAGCTAAATCTAGAAGCAATGCTCCCACTTCTGGTCTCTAGACATGTGCCTTCAAACGGTTGGTGTGAAAGACTCTAGGAGCCTCCGTAGGTCTTCCAAAGTCCACCAAATAGTTCACCTCTCCAGGTTTGGCCACAACCTTGAAGGGTCCTATCCATTTGTCCTGCAAGGCCTTCTGCCTTGTTGGCACCATAACTAATACAAGCCGGTCTTGAGTGAACTCAACCATGCTGGCCTTCTGGTCATGCCAATGTTTGACCAGAGCCTGATCTGCTTTTAAGTTATCACTAGCTTCTGCCATCATGTTTGAAATTCTCCTCCGGAGACCTATAAAATAGTCAGTCACTCTGACTGGCTTGGGGGAAGCAGCACTCTCCAACCCATCCTCAATCAGGGCCAATGGACCTCCGACTGGATGGCCATAGAGAAGTTTGGAGGGACTGTATCCAACTCCATCCTGAGGGACTTCCCTATAAGCAAAGAGAAGGCATGGCAGAAGGTCCCATTTTCTTTTAAGGGGTTCCTCTAAAGCACCTATCATACGCTTCATAGTATGATTAAACCTCTCTACCAGTCCATGTGTCTGTGGATGGTAGGCTGTAGAGAACTTGTAAGTGACACCACAGTTTTTCCACATGGCTTGCATGTAGTGGGACATACAATTGGATCCCCTGTCAGATATCACTTCCTTAGGAAACCCTACTCTGGTAAAAATACCAAGTAGAGCCTTAGCCACAGCCTGAGCTGTAACAGTTCTCATATGTATGGCTTCTGGGTATCTTGTAGCATGGTCTTCAACAACCAGGAGGAACCTGCTCTCTGAAGATGTGGGAGGGTCAAGGGGACCAACAAGGTTGATGCCCACCTCTCAAAAGGAACTCCCACCACTGGGTGAGGCACCAGGGGTGCCACATTCTTGGCTCCACTCTTACCAGAGGTTTGGCAAGTGTGACAGCTCCTACAGAATTTGTCAACTTCTGAACCCATCTTAGGCCAGTAGAAGTATAAGGAGAGCCTTTACTTGGTCTTTTTGAAACTCAAATGACCAGCCAAAGGTACCTCATGGGCCAACTGTAGGAACTGGAGTCTGTTGGCAAGGGGCACTACAATTATTTTGCAGTCCACAGGGCCAGGCTCAGTCGGTTCACTGTAGAAGAAGCCATCTTCCCAGCTTAACCTATGCTTTCCAACTTTTTGTCCATCAAGTTGGTTAGAAGCCTGTTGTCGAAGACCCTCAAGAGTAGGACACTCTCTTTGTCCTCTGCTGAAGTCTGCCCTGTTGGGCCCACCTTCTGCCAGTAAAGACTGCCGCTCAGGATGGTCAACAGGGTCAAGATCTCCAACCAAAACAGTGTCTTCTTCCAGATCTGACTCTTCAGAAACTGGCTCAACCACACATGGTTGTACCTCACACTCTGCCTCAGCATGTGGAGGAGACACAGGTGTGACTTTGGACAACCTTGGGGATGTCCTTGTTGTTAGCACTGGAGTGCTGTCTGACTTTTTCCTTGAGATCTTGGGTTTCCCCGTTGCCTCTTTCTTTCCAGAAATAGTACTGAGCACCACCTGTGGAGTGGGAGTGATAGTTTCCTCTATCAACTCCTCTGGAGAGCTTCTCAAGGTCCTCTCCCTTCCAGGCCTAGTGAGCTCCTGTCTCCTCTTACTGGTAGGCCTGGGGGTGCTTGACACAACTCCAAGAGTTTTCAGGTCATTACCCAACAGAACTCACCCAGGCACTTCACTCTGCACTCTTACAGGTATTTTGACAGTCATATCATTACACTGGATGAGAGCTGGTAACTGGGGAAGCATTTGCACAGGGCCTCCAGCTAACTTGGTGAGGTGTTTGGGTGCCTTATAAACATCCTCCACCTTGAAACATTATTTATCCACCACAGTTATGCTGGCTCCAGTGTCTCTAATGGCAGGAGTCTCCTGGCCATTCACAAGAACACACTATTTATAATACTCATTAGTATTATCTGGGATGGAATTATAGGCATCTAAATTATGTTGTTCCACAACCCCAGGGACACTAAATAAACACTAGCTGAGACTATCATGGGTTCATCATCCAGTAGGTGAAATGTTCCACTTGCCATAGGTACTTCTTCCTCTGGGGAGAAGGCTAAGGAGACAGTGTGACCCCTGAAGGTGTACCCTTACATCTGGGATCCCCTTTCACATGGTCAGTTGACCCACAAACATACCTTTTCCCAAATGTCTTGATGATTGGGGGTTTGTTCTGACCTCCATCTGGTTTGGATCCAGATGGTGCACTAGCCTGATACGGTTTCCCCAGTAGTTTACCATTATGTTGATGTGTGTGGCCCTCTTTTGGATTGGAGGTATTAGAATGCTCCTTGTTATCTTTCTTTGGCTGCTTTCCCTTATCCTTCTTCTGAGTTTCTCCAGAATCCTTGTTAGTAGCCCTGTTGGCAACCCACAAGTCAGCAGCCTTAGCTAACTTCTTGGGATATATCTCATTTGAATCAGACAAGTGCTGTCTGAGCTCAGGAGAGCATGCATCATAAATTGACTCAAACATGACAAGATTTCTCATACCTTCATAAGTGTTCACTCTGTAACCCTTAACCCAACCATCTACGTTTTTCAAACATTCACATACCCAAGTAGCCCATTGGGTACCATCATGCATTTTGAGGGTCCTAAAACTCTTAAGGTACTGGGAAGGGGTCTTCCCAAATCTAGCAAATAAAGCTATCTTCACACATTCATACTCCATCCTATCCACCTCCCCCAACTCCATCACAACATCATATGCAACAGTGGGTAGCCTAGACAAGAGCCAGGGAAGCAACTGATTCCTTGTAAGACCTTGAATCCCATGGTTATATTCAAACAGTGCCAACCAATCCAAAATATCAAGTTTAACCTCATACATACCCACAATTTATTTAGGCATATGGGGTCTCTTAGGACTGGAAGACCTAGAAGACTCTGGGAGGGAAGCATTTTCAAGAGATAATCTTTTAATTTCTAGTTCATGATTCAACTCCATTTCTCTGAGCTTAAGTCCTTGGTGATTTTTTTCAGTTTGAGCATTTAAACATTTGAATTCCAATTCAAGCCTCATCTTTTCTAGAGCAATGAATTCAGGACTGAGTGTAAGACCTGGTGGGGTCCCAGTGGACAAAGTTTGAGGTTGCTGAGCAGGTAAGGGAGCAGTTAGGCCCATATTATGAGACACGTCTACTTCCTCTAACTCATCAATAATAGGCATATTATCATCCTCATTATTTTCCACATTTGCTGAGGCACCAGGTATTTCAGACCTGCCCTCCAGACTTTGTTTCTCTAACAACTTTTCAATCAATTCAGACTTTTTGACTTTGGCAGAGAGATTCCTTTTTCTACACAGATTTTTTAGATAATGCACAGTGTAACTAAGGAGGGTCTCCTGACTGTAGCTTTCCATATCAAACTTGATTAATATTGCTTTTTAGTGATGTTTAGCCTTGGGGTTAGTTGATCCAAGGTAATAGCAGCACTCTAATTGTAATTACTATACTTGATACTCACTGCTGTACACCAGTGTTAGCCAGAACTATATGCAGTACCCTTTGGAAACATCACACACAATTAAGACTACAAGTGACAGTACAAATTCACCTTTGGTACAAGCATGTACTACACAGTAAAGTGGTAGTGAGGGCCGAACTGTCAGACTTATCTCTAGAGCAAGTGATCAGTATCAATAGTTACACAAAGGACAGCAACTACTATGGTTCAAACAAACACTGACTCAAGGTTTCTGAGTAAAAGAATATACATTTATTTACACATCAGTTATAAAACATTTCACTGAAGTAAAGCAGTTGAAAAATCACACTCTTAATACACCACACCCAATAGATTCTGGACAAGTTAGGCTCAAAATGAAGTATGAGCAAAATGCCACTCCAGCAATTTAAAAGGGAGGGAAAGACAAAGCTAGGTAAAAATTGAGCAGCACCAACAGGTAAGTAAGCAGGGCAATCTAGAAAGAGGAACTACAGTGATGGAATCAAATAAAAAATGCTTAGGGCCAAAGTCAATAGGACAAAAGTCGTTTGCTCAAGATCACACAGTTCAGGGTAGTTCGCGGTTAAGAAAAGTTAGTTTAAAGAGAAGAGAAGGACAAGCCCTCGGATTGGCGAAAGATTTCACACACCTTCATCATGGCTGAACGAAAAGAACAACCAGATTTGCACAGTACCTTTAACTGGAGAAGAAGCTGTAGCTGAGGCAGACGTTCCTGGCAGGTCCTGCAGGCTCACGGTTCCTGAAGCAACTGTCAGACTAACACGAAGTAGGAAGACTGGAGGGTCCTGCACTGCCTAGGGAAGAAACCAGGAGCAGAGCAAACCAACAAATAAAAGATCCACTCCTTAAAACCCAAGCAGGGTCCGACCTTCCTGGCTACCCGGTTCACTGTAGCTCTGTACAGCAAACTCGACCAGGAGGGAGTCCTGGCTTGCAGTTTGGGTGAACTGGTTGGTCCCATCAGCTCAGGGAAAGAAGATTCCTGGTTGGTCTTCTCTGTCATTGGAGTCTGAAGATTCTGGGTGGTTCAGTCATTGTAGGGGTCCACTTCTGTCAGCTCCTCATCAGTTCTTTTGTTCCAGTGGCAACTCTACCTTTCCAGACCCAGAGACCTGATTTTTATTCAGTTTTCCCCCATTCACACAGCCTGGCTGTCAATCACACAGCAGGGTAGCTGTCCCGCCAGGACAGTCACCTCAGCCAATCAGATCAGAGTGTGACATGGGTCTTCAAGGAGACCCTGTGCAGGGAGTCCTAAACCCTTCCCTCACATCCTGTCCCCCCCAGGCGCCTAAGGAGGGCTTCTGTGCAGAAGCCCGCGAAAGGACGGTGAACAAAGGAACCAACCTGGTTTGGCGCACATAGAAACACACGAGAAAGACTTTTACAAAAAGAAATGGTGAATATACCCAGCCGGAACTGTATAAAAAAGTTTATGGTCTAGCAGGTTTAAGTTGAAGGCTACCAAGATAACCTAAAACAATACCAAGGTTAGATAAGATATCAGCGGTAGGAAAAATAGGGTAGTTACCACTGCCACCAGCGAAGTCTTGATGAACAGGGAGTGAAACAATGCTCCAAGACAAAAAGGGATAAGTATTAACCCTTTCCAGTACTCTATGTAAGATAGTTTGTACTGGGTCTGTGGTTTTAAAAGACTAATAAAGTCAATGGCAACTTTACATGTTCTGGGAGACAGTAGTCAGTCCAGAAATTGAGTCTGAGTTGGGAAGCCTAAAAGACAACCCTGTGCCACTGCACTGAATGTGCTGTGTAACACACAGTAAAAAGATGATGCCTATGTAGTAGGTGGGGCTCCACAGTCCATGAACACAAGAAAATGTTAAATACACATAGCAAAACACATGTAAGAGTGGGAAAAAAAGGCTCACACTCTTACCAGGTGAAAAAAATAAATCCTAGAAATCCAGCAAAGCTGCTGATGGACTCTAAGGGAAATTAGCAATTCTAGAGAATTCTCCCTAACAATTAGCAAAGATATTTCAGTTAATGCCAAAGGATGGGTTTTCCCAAGAAGAAGGCGTAGAACATGAAGTGAAGAAGGCCAATTGCAGATCTTTGAGGAACAGCCACAGAAAAGCTTTTGGGAGGGACAGGGTTATGCTTATATGTAATGGAGAAGACCAATCAGAGAGAATAGAAGCCCCTCATTTGAGTGAGGCATCCTTAAGGACTATTGAGTAATGGGACTATAGGAGGCAGGGATAGACAGTGGCATCAAAGGCTGCTGGGAAGTCAAGTAGGGTGAGGATGAAGGGGAGGTGAGAGTGGTGAATGTGTGTTGGGAAGTTGCGGACATGGGTGAGAACAGCTTCAGTGGAGTGCCTGCCCCCTCACCCTGATTTGACTGCATCACAGAGAAAGTAGTCCTCAAGGTAGTTGGCAATGCAACTTTAGGCCACTCTCTCAAAGTTTTTAGAATGGTGAATTTCTCGGGGTCAGCTGCAGTTTTCTTGATTATGGAGATGTTGGTAGCCAGACATGGGTCCCTTGCCTGCTGGTCCTAGACACCCAAGCTACTCTTCACTGACGATGCCCAACAAAGCCAAAACATGTTTGGGTATGCTTGTCGTCTCGTCCAGAAGGGATGTGACCAAACAGTTCGAACTGGACAGCCCCTTTTAGGGTAGGACCAAGCCTGATTTACATATGGCCTTTCTCCTTTTGTAATGGCTTGGCAGACGGAGGACGATGGTCTGGGCGGTTGTCTTGAGCAATGGCAGAGGTTAAGGGTAATTCTAAACCTTCCAGCCATCACCTCTTTTATGTTGCTCTGGCCATTTTATAGCAGGCAGTTTACAGACCTGCAAAGAGGGAGGGATTAAAAATGAGAGAAATATATTAGGATGTGACAAGATGATCTCTTTAATTGTTTGTGACACAAAAATGACCGTAAGAGTGATGCAATTAATTGAGTGGAGGATGGATAAGAACAAGTGGAGGAGGTGGGGAGAAATGGGATAGTGAAGAGAGGGAGGAAGTGGGAGAGATAATAGGGTGGATGCAGGGTCACATAATGTTTTGAAGTAGGAGGAAAGGTCATTAGAAAAGAGACGCAATGAAAAATATTTTTGTGGGTGGCAAGCCTAGCCTGCAGTATAATAGAAGGTTTGAAGTGTGTGCGCTGAGTTATATTTTAAGGTGAGCATAAGATGAGGATTTGGCAAAACCGGGAGTGAAGGGAAGGCGAGAGCTTTTGAAGGCAGTGAGAAGAGTTGGAGAATGATCTGTGCATCACTTGCATAGGTAGGCATGATTGGTTGTCTTCTGCTGATGGGTGGTTGGGGGATCCGTGGTTGAGGTTTGGTGTATGAGGGTGTGAAGAAGTTAGCAGGATAGTGATAGTTGAAAGAGGTAGCCTGTGTGCTACTGAACGTTGTAAAAGTGAGTTTGATAGAGCGAGCAAGTGGAGGAAAGAGAACTTGTATGGATGACTTGTCTCAGCCTGTGTATGATTGCCATAGATTCAGGTTTGAAAGAAGGATAGGGGTTGAGACTGAGCTGAGGGAAAGATTAAGTAGATTTCAGTAGAGCAAAGTACTTTAATGTGAAAGACAATAACAATAGATCAAGGGAGTTCACATGGTTGTGGGTCAGAAAGTTTTGTAGGTTGCCACATTGGGGTCCAAGAAAATTAGTAAAGCTGTAATTGCTGGGCTTTGGTAATGTTGGGGTGGATGAGGTCGCATGATAGGACCATGAGGAGTCAACCAGGATTTAAATAACTCATAGGTCCTGTTCAAGGAAATATTATAGTTTTCAGGTGGGCAATAGATGTGGAGGATAAATAGCTGGGTGGAGCGAGAAGATTAACAGATATGTTTGAATGAAAAGCGGATACATTCAGAGGGGGAAATAGTGGCCAATGGCATACCTTTGCTGATTATTAGGCCAACACCACCTCAATGTTTCCTAAGTGCATGGGAGTTAGAAAATGGGCAACAGTCAATATGGGGGGTAGCTAAAGTGGCAGGGTCAAGGCATACGATCCAGGTTTCGGTGACAACCATCACTGAGAATTTGTGGTGATGGGAGTCAAAGTTGTCAGTGAGGAAAGACGTTTTCTTTCCGAGGCATTTGGCATTGCAGTGGTATGGGCAGAAGTCACTAGAGGAGGTTGTTTGTAACAATGTAGCTAAGTGAGTAGTAGAAGGAAGACCGACAGGGTAGATGAGGTTGGAGTGGGAAGCGTGTGAGGAAGAGAAATAACCATGGCACTGTTTCACTGTAGAGTGAAGGATCAAAATGGGAGCAGAGAGTCATAGCAAGACCAATGAAACAAAGAATAAAGGTAGGCAGAGTCCATGTGAGAGAGGGAGAGAAATTACATTTCAGGAGGAGAAGATATATGGTGCAGCGAGATGAGTAGGAGTGTAGTAGGGAGCAGGCCTTGGGAATGGATCACAGGTAGCACAGTGAGGTGAGAGGTGAACATTTCCTTGTCATTCACCCAGTAGGCTGATATTGACCAGAAATGCAACGCCAGAGCAGCTAGAACAGTAGTGGTCATTAGTATAATTTAACAGAACTTGTTTTTCATTCAGGTGCCCTAAGTCTGGGACGTATATTGAAATTCCGTTGATAAGCTGTGCTTGAAGGCTGCTACCAGTAGGATTGGGTGAAGATTTTTAATTTTTTATTGGATAGTTACATTAAGGTCACAAGTGGCAACATTTAAATGTACTTGTTCTGCAGTGACCGAGCAATTTAAGGCCTGTTCAAACAAAAGGATCTTGCTGCATGTCCCCTCTTTTGTACTTTCAAGATGATCTGATGACCTTGAAACTTGACCATTTTCACTTCTTCTGGCATTATCACTCCAGATCGCAAGAAAATCATCATCACCTAACTCTACAGTGCACCATGATGGGGGAGCCTTGTCAAGATTTAATGGCTACCTCCACTACGTGATCTTAAGTCACTTTTCGAACTGCAAGTTACGTGAAACCCATGCAAGAAAATCCGATTGGTGATGTTACTCACTTGCAAACTCTTCATTTCAACAAAACGATACGCACTGAAATGGGCAGTCCGAAAAGTGCTAGAATATTGCAGGAGGAGCAGCACAAACCATTCATACTATGGCTTTACACAGTGTTCATGCTGAGCGTGTAATAAAGTATATAAGAGACAGTGAATCTCAATATATATGTTATTGATGATACCTGCATTAGCTTTAGACATGGAATATTATTTCGTGAATACATATATCGGATAAGGAAACACTTCAGATTGCTTCTGGTATATAATAATTGGAAAGTAAGTGTCATTTTACTACAGCAACTAGCAGTTACTGTCACAAGTGTTACAACAATCTGATACACATCTATAACTCTACCAATTCGAGTGAATATCTTTGAACGTTCTCTTAGACAACAGTCGTCTGGCATGTGTAGGAAGATTTGCTTGTCTCTAACAGTTTATTATTTTCTTTTATTGGACTTTCAGCTAAGGCATGTTCAGACCTAGGACTGTGTCACTGAACTATGCAATGTATTTTTTTTAGTCATCCAAATAGAAATTGACATATCCAGCATTGAACATCTTTATGTATAACTTTAAAATCACAGCAATATGAATCGATTATGGTATAATATCTATGATATACATTATGTAATACATAGACTACAACCTATATGACACAGCCATTTTCATCTACACCCATAAACCAGCATTTCATGTAACATTGATATCCGACAAAGTAAACCTTTGTCGGGCAAAGCAAGTTACTCATTTCTAGAACAGAGGAAACAGAAAAACAGGTTAGGCTGCCAACAATGAAAGGACATTAAAGGTTTATTTCCTTAATCACAGCCTACACTATGGGTACCCACATATATATCAGCACGAATTCATTCTTCCATTCGCAATACACATTCCTAATTATTTGTTGCGATGAATCTCATGAGGTAGTGACTGCATTTGCCTCTAGATATTTGCAAGGGGCAGAGAAGAATTATCCTACAATTTAGCTGGAAGCATGAGCATGTTTTTTGGCTATGTGCCATTTCAAATTATATTGGTGGGGTGTTCAATTTGTGTTGAAGACGGAGCATAAGCCTTAGGTGCATGCTCTGGTGGGGAAGACAATTGCTTCCTCACCCAGGATAAACCGTTCTGTTCTGGCCTTACAACAGTAGAATTTGTCTATTGTGTATACACCTGGTGTAGGTAATGTGGTTGTGGATGTTTGTCCCATCTCCCCATAGAGTGTGCACACAGGTTGTCTGTTTAGCAGCAAACCATGGTTGCACAGGTGACCAAGGGAGGTGTTCTGGAGTTGGAGAGATGGCGAGAAGAGAGTGCAGCACATTTTGAGTTGAGTACATCACTTACTGAAAAAAGGGATGGCCTAGGCATTCCTCAGGGGTCAGTGCACATTTCAATCAACCGCGTGATGAACTGTGGGTGGAAGGCGACACACTATGTAAAGAGGAGAACATTGTTCCTCCCAAGTGAATGAGGCTTGCAATTCTTGAGGTGGCTCAGAAGGGTCATTTAGGGTGCCGTATGACCAAGAGCAGGAGAAGGGAGGCGTATTGGTGACTAGGCATGGATGCTGAGGCAGAGTATTTGGTAGATAATTATCTGCTGTGTGCGGTGAGCAACAAGTCGCATGTTGCAGTAGAGCCACCTTTGTGTCCTGTCAAAATACCAATCAGCCCTGTGAAAAACTAGCACTGGACATCATTGACCCACTGCCATAATGCTATCAGAGCAAGAGATGTATGCCCATCACGATGGATTACCATAGTAAATGGCCATATGTACAATGGGCAGATGATGTAACAGCTAAGTTAGTAGTAGCATTTTGGATGGTGTTTTTAGGAAGGAAGGGTTTCCGTCTGTAGTATTGACTGACAATAGTGTTCAATTTCAGTTTAAGGTGCTTGAAGAATATCTATGGAGTGCAGGGGTGAAGCATGATACTACGGCCCTATGTTGTCCAAGGCAGAATGGACTGTTGGAGAGATTAATTTGAGTTATGAACGGGATCCTACAATTAGCCCTTATGGCGAAATTGGATGTGGTGGTATCTGTGAGGGACATGGTGCGGGCTTTCAGGACCACACTGCACTCCACTACCGTAGTGTCCCTGTTTGTGTCCTTAAGGGGGTAAAAACAGTTAGCAAATTGTCACCTGAATGGCTGGGTATCTCATGTCCGGTTAAGGTGAAGAGAGAGAAACTCATTCATAGAGTGGAGAAGTGCCAGGAGAGGTATAATAAAGGGTTTGAGGGAAGGAAATGGGTATACATAGAATCATTTCACATAGGTGATTAGGTATGCATGAGGAATTTAAGAGCGAGAGGGAAAAGTATCCCGTATTTGTTGAGCCCCAAATGGTTAAAGCACATTTTTGGGAAACAATGGGTGATGAGACAACTGGTTAAGTGCCATGAGGCAGAGTGGAGAGTTTGTGAGAAATGGAAAGGAGTAGAAGGAATGATGAGTGTTGTGATTGTGAGTGAGCTTGGGGAGAATAAAATGCAACCTGTCCATTCAGGAATTGAAGTGACTGAGAGTTGACATTCTTGCATAGTAGGTGATGTAAGATTGGGTGTGCCATCAGGGACTTCTTTTGTTTCTGGGGCTGTTGTAGAACCTGGGGTGTTGCAGGAGAAGCAGTGAACAATGATGACATCATGTGGAGAACTGAGGACGGGAACAATAGAGAACTGTTGGAATCAAGTCAGGGAGACGGTTTGGTGAAAGCTGATGGAACGAGGAGGAGTGCATGGGTGCGCAGTGTTCCCACCAAGTTGAAGGACTATGCACTGAGTTTGTTCTCTAATGGAGAAGGCCAGTAGAGAAGAGTCCACACCTCCTCTGTAGTTGCACAATGGCTCTGATTCCCAGCAATGTGGGATTTTAACCATGATCAAGGCTGGTGTGGGGCAAGGGAGCAGAGCCATTGCAGGGACGCTAAGCAGGAAGGATGCGATGCCGGTCTTAGTAAGGAGTGTATTTACTAAATAAAGGTGTGTTCACCTTACCTGCTCTCTGTGTTCTTCTACTGGGGTCCGAGAGCCGAACCACAACACAAAACCTTATCTGATTAACTTGGACAAACTGTTTCACAGCAAGATCGTCTTCCTTGGTTATGATTGTATAGTCCATGGGCAATATAGTATGCACAATTTTGAATGGGTCATGCCATGATGGACAGAATTTAGAGTGCTTGGTTTTGCCTTTTGCGAAAATTAATGTATGCATTTGATCAGCTACCTCAGTTTGTCTGTAAAAATGCATGTTGTAAATTCTTCCTTACATTTTCCACATATTAATGGATTGTGGACACATGTAGCAATAAGTAGCGATTTGTCCTGTATAATAAATGTTGGGTCAGAACCACCTAGCCATGATTAATTCATGTGGGCTGAGATTTGCAGTTTTTGATGATGTTGCCCTTATGGCCACAAATACTAATGGAAGTCGCAAGTCCAAACTTGTTCCAGCTTCAGCCACAAAACTCTCAAGTATATCAATAAGAGTTCTATTGCAGTGTTCCACCCACCACTGTAGGCTGGCTGATATGCAATATGCAGCTTGAAAGGTACTCTAAAGAGGATTTATGGGTTTGGTGCTAGACGCCAAAGGAAAAGCAAGCTGTATGTGTTTTTTGTGACAGGCACATTTAGCAGGTGTGACCAATAGCAGGCTGAAGGCAAGGGCAAGAGAGGCAGGATTTAACAGGCAGCAAGGTATGGGGTCATCATCCAGGAGCTGGTAGTATGGGGGTGCTTATCAGTACAATGCAATGGCCCATTTCCCAGGACCGGGATTCAAACCTTTGTTGCTTTGCATTGTCTTGCCTCTAAGAGAAATGCGTTGCCTCAGAGCTATCCTCCCAGTTTTGGCGTTAGCATGAATGCACAATCATGTAATATTGAAAGTCACTGGGTCACAAGATTACTTTTATTCTGTCCATATCTCACCTCCACAGGGAATCCTTGTAATGCCAATGCCCATGAGATGATCCTTAATTGGGATAGGCTTCCTGACCTGATCCTCTTACTTTGCAAAAAGTGTAGAGGCTGATGTGCAGTTTCAATAATCACCCACTCTCCCTGAATACAAGGGTGGACTGGCCTAGAGGGAATTCTGGAGATTCCCCATAGGCCTCTGCACCCTGGGCCTCTTTTGTGTCGTATTTCAAAATGTTCCCATTGGAAAAGTGTTGGGCTTGCTGAAAATGTGTAATTTGTGGCCACTTTCTAAATTATTTCCAGGGCCTCTATTGGTTCCCAGTCCATCCCTGCCTGAATAATGGGATGAAAATGTTGTAATTTCCAAATGGTTGTCAAACAATGCCTTCTCACAGTCATTAAACTTTGTGTCTACCTGTGATAATGTATTGATGTCATAGGAAATAACCATATTACTTGGAAAAACTGCTGACATACATAGATTTGTAAATGCGATTTCTAGGAAGAAATCTTGATTCTTCCATGGGTAAGTTAAACATGGGGACCTTGCCTGACAGTCTTTTAATGTAGCTACCCCTTCAAGTTGTTCCTGTCCCCATTTCCAAGGGACACCTTGTTTCAACACCTAAATTAATGGTTGTGTGATTTCTGCATAATCCTCTATACATTTTATTTTGTAACTTGTCATACCTAATACACTTTTCAAACCGTTCACATTGGTCGAATACTTTGTTTTTTTAATAGCTTCAACTTTTTTCTTTCAGGTTAAAACCTTCTTACGTGATCTCAGGTCCAAAGAAATTGGTTATATGTCTTATTTCAATGAAATTATATTTTATGGTCTTATTTTTAATGAGGAATTCATCCACATAAACTACTGTCCCTCTTTGCTTATTCAGCACAATTCCAAATTCAATCCAGCTATAAATAACCCTTTGTGCCCATCGCCTTTGGATCCAGATCCTGGGGGTGGACCAGTGCTGGAGGATCACCCGGGTGAGGCGTCTTCAGGGAGTGGGGGTGAGGCAACTGATGATGAGACGGAGTATTCCCCCCTTTGCCATACCCATGTTTTATCCTATTTTATAAGATTTTCCAATATCCCAACCCTCTCCCTTTCTGCACAAACAATGGACCAAGGGTGAGGGTGACTGAGAGTTGAGAGGCTAACCATTACGTTTCTCGTTGGACATGTCCGGCTAATCGGGTCAGGCAAAGTCAGGCAATTGACTTTAAGCACATACATTTGATAACCATTAGCTCACCCCACATGGAAAAAAGGCGGAGCATAGAGACACACTCTGAGCAAGGTGGAACACAAGGAGGAGCAGATCTTCTGGGGTGAAGGCAAACCCACTGGAACAGAACGACTGATCGAGGGACAAGAGAAAAGGGTAGGGAAACCCAGGAGATCCCTGCAGGAGGTTGTTGACTCCGAAAAGCCAGGAAAGATACACGGAGAATGCCAAGTACTAGTCAAGAAAACTGCTTTGTGTTTCAAGGACACCAGCAACCCTTCCTGGGTAAATGGCAGAGTTCAGGAGGCAAGGCCAAGCCTGTGGTATTAACCCTAACCAGTGTCCAGTCAAATGGTCGAAAATAAAGGATCGAATGACCATTTGATCGACAGTCAAATGGTAGGAAAAAAAAAGGTCGATTTTTTTTATTTATTTACTTATATATATTTTTTAGTTTGGGTTGGTAGAAAAATGTTTTTAATAAAGAAAACAAGGGGTGGGGGGGGGGAACCCCCCCATAAAAAAATGTAAAAATTAAAAAAATAAAAATCGCCCCTTTTTTCGATCATTTTAGTGTCGATCAAAAGGCATTTGATCCTTTTGTTTCGACCATATGACCTACAACTGTATTAACCTTGACTCGTGAATTGAAGCCGCAAAGAAAGGAATGCACATAGCCAGAGAGTTAGCGAATTACATGAAAGCCTGTGTGTGTTAAGGAAAGATTGAAGTTGCAACAGTATATCTCACAATTGAAGGCTGCGCACGTGCTGATGAGACTCGAAGGAAGGCATACCTGTGGTGCACCTAAAATTACCAATAACTGTGATGCCAGTGACACAGAGTAGCAGAGTGTTATGGTGACTGGAAATAGCCCACTCAAAAGTCTGCGCGAAATATGTGATATCTTGTCATAAAGCAGTATAATGACCAAACTACTTTAAGAGAAAGATTTTTATGAACATTTGTGGTTATTGTACTGAACTACCAAGACCAAGAGACACTGTGGGCAAATAACACAAAAGTGTGAGTTGAAGAGACAGTCAAATTGGTCCTGTGGAGTTCTATAGTAAAAGCCTCACTCATTCGATAGTCTTCGACATCAGTGAACTGTCCTTGCTCGACTGAGGGAGACCAGAAACATGATGTAAGTTAGGGTTAGGGTAAGGGAACCCCTAAAGAATGTGAATGAAGCTTGGGGAAGGGAACCCCTGCGAGTGGTGTGATTGCGATGTCTCAGCCCGGCTGAGGGAGATCAACATTGAATCAGGTTCTTTTTGGTTGAAAGGTCCAAGCCCGACAGAGGGAAACCTGCATACACTTTTGTTGAACTGTGAAAGATCTTTAGAATGCTGGAATAGGTGACTTTCATGTGGAAAGCCAAGCAGGCCTCAATCTACATTTTGAACTGCCTTTGTTTTGAGAACCTGAGCCAGAGTGTGTCATCTTGTTTACAGGGGCCACCTTACTCCCTGCTGTCCAACGTGGGAAGGAAAGCTGACTCAGTCACTTAGATATTTAATATTATAACACTGACTTTCCTTTGCATACCTATTCCCCTTTAAACACTTTTTGATTAAGAGATAGAGCAATCATTAGGTTTTGTTAGTATAGGCCATTTTGATTTCACATAGACTGACTAGGACTGTATTTTATTTATTATATGATGGCAGAGACTACTCCCATCTGAGCTGTGATATGATATGATAGTTTATTTATAACATGTTTAATACCCAGAGGTTTCTAAGTGTGGACCTGGGGACCAAACCTGTGTGGCTCTGTGTTGTCTTGCTTCCAAGGCGAGCATGTTGCCCCTGAGCTATCCTCCCGAGGTATAGGGCTGAGTAGGAGTTTCTCCAAACCCCAAAAAGATAATAAAGGTTTTGGAACTTGTAACGCTTGTGTCAGTGTCATACCTGTGATACCATGCCTCCATACACATGTCAACTTTAATTTTTTGGAAGGTGAACAAAAATAAGTTTTGGATGTCCCTTGCTAATGATGTGCACCAGTATCCAGCTGTTAAATCCAACTTGGTGAAGACCTTTGACCCTTTTATCAGTGCAAGCTTTGGTCAATGAGTGGAAGTAGACATCTTGGCACAGGTACTCTCTAAAGCTCCATTACATCGGCACACAAACATCAGTGATCAGTCTGCCGAATGTTATAGCCTATAAATCTAGGATATAAGGAATAGATGTATAACATTTTTTTTATATCTATTTTGTGAAGTGTGCATCAAGATTGTGTGCTGTGATGAGGCAGGCGAGTATTGCAGAATGTGAGATGATGAGTAGGAGGGTGGATTTTGTCAGGCTGTGGGTATGCATGGGTGAGTGGTATACCCTAATCTCCGAAGCCAAAGCTACTTATTCATCTAAAACCATTACATCAGCCTCTAACAGGAGAAATTAAATGAAATGCAGCAGTGAAGCACTGATTGACCAGCTCACCAGACCCAAAGGTATCAGAAATTCAGGAGTAGTGTAAGACTATATATATGTTCGTAAACAACAAGATTGATATGATCTGTCCCCAAATCAAGGGCTCTATATACTTTGACCCCTCAATGTATCCTCCCACAGACCATTCAACCCTGGAATCGAATTATGTACTTCGAGAACCAATCATCCATGCTCAAATCCTTACAATCAACCTCTTACAACAACTACATTCTCCCAGCAACCATTCGTAAAAACATACCAGTTCTGCCCAAATGACTCTAATTAGGTTTTCAACACCTCCTTCCCTGACTTACAGTCACACGCATCCTAAATTTGTAAATTGTATGCCCCCCTCCTGAAAAGAAAAAAGCAGACTTACCCAGAAGGCCAAGCAAACTATTGGCCGATCACAAGCCTTTGTTTTATCAGCAAAGTAATTGAAAAGGTACTAAGACAATTTCTTCTAAAAATCAGGCAACTTGGTCTGCTCTGGGATTACTATTCCAGATTCCATCCCAAATACAGCACTAAAAGAGATACCATTTAGGTGGTCTAAGAGACCCTTCATATTATCGATAAAGGGGAAATGTTCCTTTTACTTCTCATGCCAAGGTCAAGCGCCCACAGAATATTGCTCGCCTTCACTCATGCCTTCAAACCAGTCAAACGTGGATGACAAGTGTTTACTGCCACCCTTTGCCAGGGTCACTCTGCTAGCACAGGGCACCCACAGCCCAGTAGCAATACCCACTGGCCACACGCACAAAGTTCTGGAACCACACACAGGCACATGCATAGTCCATCATTGGAGACAATCTCAGTGGCCACAAGTACAGGTAGGACTGTGGGTCTGACATCTCATGAGAACTCACACTCTTGCATGAAGAGGAACTCTATGCAGCCATTTTTAATTGGACCACCATAAAAGGCCTACTACAGTCTTAGCATGACCTTAGCATTCCAGCAATATTGTGTCACCATTGTTTAAACTCCAGGATGCACCAGAAGATATTCTGGCCATACCTGGCACTTCCCTGATCTCCAACACACTCCCAGGACAATGGGGTAGTGCAACACGACTCACCTGGCCCATGCACCCATACCAGATCCTTGACTTCATGCATTAGTACTCACCTAGACTCTGGAGTTTAGGTGGAACAACAGAGCTGCACAAAAGAGCTCACAGGACATACCTTCCTCCTGCGGCCATACCGGAGCACCTGTGCCACACAAAATGTCTTACATGACATTCCATAATTCCACAGCCTTACCGGAGATCGTTATCGCACAGAAGAGTACAGGACTTAAATTGATTGCTAGGCCATTGAAACGAATGCCATACGAAGAGAGCTTGTGGTTAATAGACAAAGAGCCAATGATTAGGCCACCTGGTTGAACAAATTCCAGGCAGGGAGTGCACGCTTACCTCAGGACAATATACCCACATGGTTTAGAGGCTTTTCTTCCTCAGATAGCAGCTCAGTCTAGTCCAGATTCTTAGTTCCACACCGGTACCTATAGCCCTACCAGAATTATTTTTGAGAGACCCACAGAAATATGCTATTTTTATGAATCAATGCAAATTGCACTGCCTTAGTTGGCCACGGGCTTTCCCAAATTACACTGCCAATGTGGCCTTTGTGTTATTGCATCTAGAAGGCCACGGGCCAATTGGTCAATAATGCTTGTAAATAAAGATGATCTCATATTGAGGGATTTTCTGGGTTTTCAAGGAGAATTAGAGAAGCTTTTTGCCCAGAAAAACACATGAACAAACCATAGATAACTGGTTTCTGTCCCTCAGGCAGGGTTTCCAAGACTTATTGGGTAATATAGCTACCTTCAACCACCTTGAAGCCAAAACAAATTGGCCAGAGGAAAAGACAACTTACTTTTTGTATTGGGAATTGCAAGGGGTACTCAGAGACATGTTAGAAAAGTGGTAAACCCTCCGGTACACATTCCGGAGTTCATTGGGCCTTATTCCGAGTACGGCGCTAACCAATGGCGCTATTAACGCCTTGGTTGACGCCGTACCCGGAAAGGCAGCGCCTTGGTGGATGGCGGAATCACCGCCCCATTCCAAGGTTGGCGGGGCGGTAATTCCCCATTCACCAAGGCTCTTCCCCATTCCCAAATGAGCCCCCATAGGGCTCAATGGGAATGGGGAAGATGCAAATAACGGTGACCGTTCATTACGGTCACCGTTATTGGCTTGGAGGCCCCTTTGCGCCCTCGACTTTAACACCTGCTCAAAGCAGGCGTTAAAGGCGAGGGCGCAGAGGGAACTCGGAGTATGGCGGTAAGGGAATACCGCCACCGGTCTCGTTACCGGTGGCTGCTATCCCTTACCGCCATACTCGGAATGAGGCCCATTGACTTGTTGGTACAATTAGATCATAGGCTGACAGATCGTAGAGCAGATCGGGACCGAGGAGACATCCGTCCCATGTATGTCCAGCCATGAGGAAATCCAACTTCATGAACCACCAGCTGAGCCTATGAAATTAGGACTCCGAGGACCACTACATAAATGTAGACTTAGATAGACAGATTGAAGTGCCGGTGTGCCAAAAGGCAACCGCTGACAATGTCTGAGCAGTGCTTGGTTCATGTCTCACTTCCGTGTTGGTCACCTCATGTACCAAGGAAGTTGCTATGTTCTGTAAAGATGTACGGAAAATCTACAGTTTCACTTAATTGATGCCCCACAATTCCAGCTCATCTTGGGGAGGCTTGATTAGAAAAACATATCCCAGATATTAAGAGTTTGAGAACATTGTGGTAAAGTACATCACATTGCCAAGATACCTGTTACTCAGCCGGAGGCATAGCCAGGAAGCAAACAATAGCCACCACAGCATCAAACAGGGAAGGGCTGACCTTGGGAGTTAAGGGAGTGTTACCCCTTGAATACCATAACAATGAGGATGTATTGCAGAAGCATCGGGCAAGCACTCAAAGCCCCCATCATCCCTAAGACTGTCACATTGACCTGGTAGTAGGGGCCGAGATTCCCTGCCGTTGTATTTATGCATTGACCACACCAGAGAACACGCACCTCAAACAATATATAGTCCAGTATCGACACAAATAGATTCATATGTCCCTAAAAATCACAAGAAGATTTTCCTTCAATCTGAAGAAGCAAAGAGAACTCAGGACCTGCACAGATTACTGTATAATGAACCGCATCACCATTAAAAAACAATATCCCCTTCTGCTTATTCCAATACTTCTAAAACAGGTAGGGTTTGTGTTGTGCAACACACCAGAATCATTTTAGTATTCATGAATGTTGTGCTACTGGACCTCCTGGCTATGGATATGTCCACCATAGTCTTTATCGACAACATCCTAGTCTACTCAACATCTGCTGAAGAACACATAACACACATACGGGCCATACTGGAGTGTATTCGACAACACCGCCTTTTTCGACAACACCGCCTTTTTCTAAAACTGGAAAAATGCTCCTTTCATGCAAAGAGTAGAGTTCCTCAGATTTATTCTGACCCCCTAAAGGAATTGTAGTGGACAACAGAAAAGTAGAAGCCACCCTACAATGGCTATCCCAGACATCTGTCAAAAGGATCCAGAGATTCTTAGACTTTGCACATTTTTATAGATAATTAACTCCTGGCTTTTCCCAAATAGTTCACCCATTCACAATACTCCTCCATAAAAACAAACCACTTTATTGGAATCCAGAAGCTGAACAAGATTTTAAGACCCACAAGGATTGTTTAACAAGTGTCCCAATGCTATTTTTCTCACACCCTGAACTTCTTTTTGTGGTGAAGAATGATGTATTGTATCTAGCCAGGGGGTCCATCTTGTCGCACCAGCAACCTACCAGTGGTGTGTTACATCCTGGAGCCTTCAGCACCAAAATGTTTTCACCAGCAGAAAAAACGACTCCATCACTGATAATGAGTTCTTAGCCATTAAGGCTGCATTTGAATAATGGACGCACAATTTGTTCTGTGCCAAACGCACAATCACGGTTTTCACAGACAACCGTAATTTACAGTTTCTGATGTCAGCTCGACCACTGTCAGCATGTCAACATGCGATGGACTCTACTTTGCTGATTGTGACTTTGTTATCACTTATGGACCAGGCATCCTGAATGTCCAATTGGAAGCATTGTCCAGATTTGCATTACACAAAGAGAAGGAAGAACAGGTGAATAGAATTCCAGACCCTCCACCCATTTTACCAGCTGAAGAAATACTTGGAAGTATGTTCTGTATAAACTCTATTGGACAACCCATGGAATAATAAAAGCCGGACACATTGAAGAACCAAAGCCCAGTCAGGAAGACACACCATCGTATTACAACAAATGGTGATGCATCCCCACCAATGACTTGCAAACTTGCGAGAGCGCCTATTGCTAAGCCAGCACATTGCATTCTTAGCCAGACACCCTGCTATTAAAATGAATGTTCACAAGATCCAACAGGGTATGGGTGTCTCACATTAGGGAAGGATGTTACTCATCGCATTCCATCTTGCACCACATGCTTTCATAGCTGAAATTAGTACCAACAACGTGAGGATTCTTGCAAACATTGCCAGTACCACCTACCCCATGGAACATGTTGTCCATGAACATTATCACTGACTTACCTCCTAGCCATGGCTTCGACATGTGAATGTTCAGGACCCCCAGTGATGTGCGCATATGATCTGTGTTGTGACACTCTCCATAATTGTGCACGATGACAATGAACATGTATGAAGGTAAATGTGAATATGGGAAGTGACTGGGGAAATATTTGAATACCAGAAGTGTCATTTGTCGTGTGAATATGTCAAAGCATTTATTATTTTTCTCTACATCTTAGCAGACACTGGATAGGGAAAACCCACATATTGGCATTTGTAGTACTAATCCCAGCCCCGGGAGCTCCTCTGTCTAAGCATGCATAATAGGATTGCTGAGACAGACCTGTGAGGAGCTCTCAGAGCTACTGGGTGAAGGTCAATTGGACCTTGATCTTGGATCCAGCCAGTTTGTACTAGATAACCCAATGGGGTCTTATTCATTGCGGGAAACACATCAGGGGGTGGTGACCCGCTGCCCATTGTCTGAGGAGGCAGATGCTGGATATCGTGCAACCAAAGCGACCAATCCATAAGAAGAAGATCACATTATGAGAGGGATCCCTGTG
This sequence comes from Ambystoma mexicanum, assembly GCF_040938575.1. Taxonomy (NCBI): domain Eukaryota; kingdom Metazoa; phylum Chordata; class Amphibia; order Caudata; family Ambystomatidae; genus Ambystoma; species Ambystoma mexicanum. Next base: position 901,430,073 of record NC_090937.1, on the reverse strand, counting down.
GAAACAGAGGACAGACTAATGTGATAGACAAGAAGAATAATTGTTATATCACAGGGGTGGGAAAGGTCAAGTGGAAGTTATACATACTCAAAGGGGAAGGACCATACAGGGACATAATGGGAAGGCAAGTTGGAGGTGGGTTGGGTTAGTTAGATTGGGTGGTGGGCTAGTTGTGTGCTGTTCATTTATTCAGCTTGCAAACTTTGTGAATGCATGTCTCGCTTTGTCCAGTCTCAATAAGCCTGAACAGTCTGGTATGTTGATTCTTGCGTTGATAAACACTATTCCGGTTGTTGTGGATCTTTTGTCTAAAATGGCCCATTTTATTTTTTTAAAGGAGTAGTCAGTGCCAGCACGTTAGGCAACTGTTCCTACAACAGATATTGAGATTACATGAGGTGCCTTCTGACATCTTCTGAGACAGAGGGAGTCAATTTGTATCCCACTTTTGGTCACCCTGTTGTAAGGCTGCAAATATCAAGGTTTGCCATCCACAGAAAGACGTCTTTACATAAGGGAAAGCCTTTGTTGGGTATAATGGGTTAGAACAAATTATTTTTTACAATGGTAAACCCAACAGTATATTATTGCATTTCTGTCAATTGTGTTTTTAATTCATTTCAATTAATGAAAAAATTCAATTCATGGAACTAAATATTCTGAACCAATGTCATTGTTTATTTTTAAATGTTGCCCCTTTATCACGTTTAGGTTTTCTTTTTTAGTTTGTATTCATAATCTTCTTTCTAAGCTTTCATTTACCTTATGTCAAGTAGTATCATAGCTCTTATCTTAAACAAATCATTGGCTGATTATTCAATTATTTTATAACGTATTCAACATCACAAAGAATGGTTTTGGACAAAAACACAAATTAATTCAGTACAATGTATCCTCCAAAACATCAATCTAAACAAAGTCAAGAATATATTCCTCAACTGTCACCAAGTGTTTGTGATTCCTCTAAACATCCAAGTGTTTTATACAGAAATCCACTATACAAATGTTTCTTAAAAAAGGGTCTACGTCTCAGAAAACAAGTTGGATTAGTCATATTATGGAAACAAGTATTGCCAGTGGACCCTAATGACCCCACTTGGCCAGCCTGACTTTTCTTTGGATTAATAAGTTAGCTTCCTTCTTCAGGACCTCATGTCATGAGCACCTAATCCTGAAAAACAACATAAATAAGAAGTATGTGAACTACCCAGTTCTCTTTTTCTAAAAACGATATACGTTAATCACAAAAGTTCCTCTTTGCATCTCCATATAGGTATAGCTTACTACTTGCCTTGCATCACAGTTGACATCTCCTTATTCCTTTGTTGGATGTCTGCTGTGTAGCCTCCTTGGTCATGTTTCCTATTTCTTTCCCGAACACTGTATAGAGAATCCAAGAAGTTCCTGTGAGACACTGATAAGCATTACAGAAGCTGCTTGTATTCTGCTAGTGTAAGTGAAGGCATGTGTATTTACTATAGTGGAGAAAACTGTGATTGCCCCCTGGTTTTGGATGTCTATCTTTGGCTAGTGCAGCGCCTTGATCCAAGCTTGATTGTATTGCATCCCAGGGACTCCAGTCAATTTTTAAAGTATATAGATATATGTGTGTTGATATCTATTGTGCATATTCCCCCCTTTCTAGGTTGGGTAGTGCCCAGCATAGGGTCCACCCCCATGAGAGTCTGGTGTGCTAGAATTGTATTCCGGCATTTTAAACTGATGAATTTCCACTGGCCGCCCAATTTGTGGGTATGTAGAGCAGTGTTCCCTTAGCCATGACATCCATGATCCTTGCTGGAATTTAAGGCAAGGGCATCCTCACACCGGGTTATGGGCGTTGCCTATATTAGATGCATCACAGTTCTGTTTGTGTACGCCCTAGCATCATATTGATCTATGCTGCTTGTGTTTCGTCCCAAAAAAAGGGAATTGTGAAAACTAGTAATGCTAAGGTTTCACCCTTTGGCGGCTGGTTCTATGACTATAAGTGGTAGTGCACATATAGAACGGTTCAGAGAACCCAAGACAGACCTCTGGTTATGTATCAAAGCCATGCACCCTCTGTTCCTGGCTCCTACTTCTGTCACAACTGCATCTCAACTGCTGTAGTTCATGGTGATGCAGGTGTTATCCTTGGGCTTGTTGCCGTATCTTCATGTGTGGCCGGATGCTTGGAAACAAAAGGGTATATAAATCTAAATCAATACAGACTAGATTAAGATCTATCAGACCACCCCCTGCCTTGTATGTGTTTGGGCAGCGATTTGTTTCCATGGCTGCAAGACTAACATTTAACACTCTGACGTCTGTCTTGCTTTCCTCACCAAACTCAATGCGTTCCTAAGAGCAAGCGTATGTGAACAGGATTGTATTTACATGTCAGGTGTGTGTTCATTGCCAAGGTGATAAAGCCTAAACATTGCATACTTGTTCCCTACATTCATCAGAATTAAGCATATCAGTACTTTTGAGGCATGCAATGCATTGCTAATGGTGACCTATCATGCAGCTGCTCAATCGGGGTGTTCACAAACTAAACTGCGTACCCGTTAAAGGAGGTAGTCTGGTCCATTTGAAGTACATCGCTCATTTTGGGCAAACAATGAGCCCAGAAAGTAAACAGTTGTGCCTGAACAACAATGGAAATTGTTTTGCATGGGGAAATGTGTCAGGCACAAAATGTATAAATATATAAATACAGATCGTGCATATCTGGTAATTATCTGGCCCATGGCATCACTCTGGTCCATCTAAGTAATATGCATCTTTCTATTTATTTGGTTGATTCGCCCACTATTCTGAATACTGACATGTTCTACGTACATTTTTTAAAATCGAGCAAGAGTTATTCATTTGGCAAGATCAGTTCCTCATTCAGCCTGGTGGTATGGGACCCTAATTTGTGAATCCACCATGCTTCCTTGTGAAGGAGTTGATGTTTAATGAGTTTTGTACTGAATCCAAAATCCACCACAATACATCATCTGCCAAATGGTGGTGTGAGATATAGTGTTCCACCAAGAGTGCTGTGAGTATGTTGCAATAAATGTGGGATTAGATATTCGCAAATTCTTTTATGCATTGATCTACTAGCCTGCCCTACATAGGTGTTTACCACAAGGGCATTATATGCAGTAGACAGTGTTGGTTGTCTTACACTTTGTAAAATGTTTCAATACCCATTGCTGGCCATTTACAGTAAAAGATGGTATTTTCTGTGTAAATCCCATATGGGTCTTGTCCTGTAATCTGTCTCAGGCTCTGCAGTGTTCTTTTAGAGGTTTTCTTCCGGAATTGTGCATGCATTAAATACTCCATCACATTTTGTTACCTTTTTAGGGCCATTCTGGGGAGCGGTTCCTCTGGTAAGGCTAGCTTTACCAGGGCCCAGTTTTTCTTCACCAATGCTCTGAGCCTAGTACTTTGGATATAAGTTGGTGCACAAGTGATTTTTGAGTCCACAGTCGCCCTGCATTTTGTCCTCGGGGCTCGCCATGCCTCCCGTGGTGTAAATCGTGCTCTTTTCTGTGAGTTACTCAATCATTTCTTTGGGTAACCCCTAGGCTTCAATCTTTGAGTGAGAGAGGCTGTGGGTGTCTGGTAATTATTTAGAGATTAACTATTTCACTGCACCCTTAAGTATTGTCCATAGGGTATGTTTTGTTTTAACAGAAGAGGATGGAAGCTGTTGTATTGCAATTAGGTATCTCAGAGGGTGTCCAGTCAACTGGTCGAAAAAAAACTGGTCGACTGCAATTTGGTCGACGCAATTTGGTCGAAAACCAAATGGTCGAATAATTTTTTTTATTTATATATTTATTTTTCGGGTTTTCATTTAGTAAAAAAAGGGGTTTTTAGAGAAAAAAAGGGGGTTGGGGGGGACCCCCCAAAAAAATGAAAAAAAGGGTTAAAATAATAAATAAAAAAAATTCGACCATTTGGTTTTCGATCAAATTGGTTCGACCAAATGTCTGGCAACCATCTCAGAGTGCATCGAAGGATCCCTTTCTGGTGTGTGATATTCAGATTCAGGAAGCTGATGGATTGCATGCTCCAATTGATTGTAAATTTGATATGCGGATCTTAGTCATTCACCCAGATCCAAAAATGATCTAGTTCAGTGGCATTGCCCTTCCATATAAAGATAATATCATTGATGAAGCACCTCCAGTGATGGATTTGCAACATAAAAGGGTCTATTGCTGACTAGATGGCCGAATGGAGAGAGTCAATCTGGTACTGGAGCAACATATGTGATGTATGGCCCAAACAGACCAGGATTGGGTAAACATTGTATGGTGTTAGAGGTTTTTTGGTTGGTGGTTGGTGGTATTTTTTGGTATTTCATGGTACAATGGTGAGTCTAACTTCAGAGTACTGCCTAATAATTGTACTTATACCGGGTTCACTAACGTTAAGCAAAGTCTGGTCTTAGTTCACTTCAAATCTTGAATGTATGCCCTTGCAGTATTTTATTTACAATACCATGCTATGCCCTTTTGGCAAACTATTATAGTACATTTACCATGTAAACAAAACATGAACATTCATTCAGAGCCTCTTAGAATAAAACCATGTACAGTGTATTTCTTTGAATTTTACCACATGTGATACAGTGAAATACAGCCCGTGGTAAAATAGAATTACCACTTGATTCCCTTCATGCATTATAACACAAGAAACCAGAGCTGACTTGTTCCTTTGCAAGCAATTTAAACGCAATTGAAATTCATGAGTAAAATAAAACAGCACATGTAATGCACTAAAGAGATATGTGCCTTTGGTCACCTGCCCATGCTGAATTCACACTCTGTTAGAATAATACAATGCACTTACAATTCTAGCAGCAATATTTAGCACATGTTTTGCTCTCTACCACCACAGGTGAAGATCCCTCTAGAAGTTCAGAAAATTACTGTAGTCCTCTCTCCTATCTCTAATCTAGCAGAGAACACTACGCAATGACATTGAGTCACTTAGCTCTGGAAGTGATAACTTCTATTCTTTGCAATTTTTATTTTTGGCAACAAAATCTGCTTCATGGAATACACTTCACTTCAGTATAATGGGGAGTGAACAGAGTTTGGGATGCCCGATCTGTCCAAACCCACGCAAAATTGATATTTACACTTGCGATCTCAAGGCTGCACGCACCTCAATTATACTTTTCATGCTCACCTAGAAGATGTCTGGTTCAGCTTGTGCCTTTACACAGCAGTTTAAGGATTCCCCCCTCATGAATGTTGGCTGTTGCAAAACACCCCCAAGGTAGCCCCATGGAAAGCGCCTGCACTCCATTTTCCTTTCTATGCCTTCTCCGCTTTGTGCTTAGAACAGCTCACAAAGTATTTTTCGCACCCTCGCTGTCAGCACTTGTCGCACACCCTCAGGGTCAGTCAAATATTTATAATGCCCGAGACTGCAAACTCTTCTGAGACAGCTAGCAGCCCAGGAGCCTGGGAGAGAGAACCAGCCCTCCTGTGCTGTGCTACTTTAACCCTCTGAACTAAGACTGCCCATAATGTAAATCTTACATTCATAAAATCTAGAAATGCCTGCCTCTTCCAGTGACATCATTCCATCAGAACCACCTCCCTTTGTCAATAATCCTCAAGCACATGATTATTCCGAGCTGCTTGGAATGGCAGCAAAACGGATGAGAGAGTTACATTATTCCAATTTTGCAAACTTAACAATGGACTCATTTCAAGCCAAATGAAGACAGCAAAATGGATCTACTTTTCATGTTTATTCTTCCTGCATCTCGAATTAACTTATCAAAGTACAAATGCCTGAACATTCAGTTATCAATCTGCACCAAAGTTTGTACACAACAATCATGAACTGATGTGCTCTGAATGTTAAGGGAGTTATGAGTTACATGGATGAGGTAAATTAGTATATGTTAGTCTTATGGTCCACAACAATTCAGTCCATGATTGTGATATGTGATATGGAGTAAAATCCATGTTGTGCAGCATCAAATTCAAATTATTTATTTGCGGCATGTGTTTTTAACATCCACAGCATTGGCATTTACTACATTCAGCCTCACACATCAGTCTCACACTTCAGCTCACTACTGGGATCAATCTCTTGGCATCATTTGGGCACAATGGTAAGCTTGTCTCTTGTTTTCAAATTCAGGTGCAGCTCCACCTAATCTGGACCAGACCTTTTGATTTAGAAAGTCTAACACCATACACATTGAGTGCATGATGTCATTTTCAAGATAGAATTTCTTTTGTGTTCCACTCACAATACATGCATTGTGATAAATGCTCTTAGAGCCAATTGTAATCTTTAGCATGCATCTTCCTACAATTCCTTGTCCCAATTCAGTGTCATCTAGGCTGAAGATGTGTTGATTGTTTATTTTAAAATGTGGGATCCCCTCTCTGAAAAGTATTTGCCTGAGTACCTTTTCATTAATGAAACTCCTCTCTTGCTCAAGTGCCAAAGTGGCTTCAATCATTTCAGAATGCCCATTCACATGGATAGTGATCCATGACTGCCCTTCTCCAATGTGTATCTCTGCAATTGTTGATATGCATTTTTCCTGATCTGACTTTGGAGTAATATTGGGTTTGTATGTTCTTTTCATTTAGATAAAAACGCAATGTGTTTTCATCTCTTTCTGTCTGCCAGTTTTTCATAGGGTCCAAATAAATCTCCAAAGATTGCCTCTCTTTTTCTCCTCGCATTTCATCCTGACACACGAGAATGATATTGATGCTAGGCACACAGCCATTCTGAAGATATCATTCCACCATGCTCCAATCTACAATCAACGCCAAAAGAAGTAATATCTCAGATTCAGTACTCAACCCTCAGTCGTACAACAAACCTACTCAAAAACATGCCTTGGAACCATTCAGCTTTCTCCTCTCGCCATTTGGGAAGTTGAAAATATAATTAGGAAGCTTAAACCAAGGTTTCCTATGTCCAGCTCACATCATTAAGGAGGCTGCTCATGACCTTGCGCCTTTTATTACCACCTTCATAAATGCTTCATTTAAATCTGGTATTGTACCTGACAACCTCAAGGATGCTTGGTCCCCTTAATCAAAAAGCCTACACTGGACCCTAGTAACCCGTCCAACTACAGGCCTATTACTACTGTGCCATACCTACTGAAAATTCTAGACCATGCCACCTACCTCCATATTCAGGAGTACCTCGAAACTAACAACCTCAGATACGGAACCAAAACCACCTTGATTGATTTAAAAACACAAATCGAGGACCTAAAAGACAAGGGCAAGCTGGATTTATTACTCCTTCTGGATCTCTCAGCAGCTTTTCACCTGGTTGATCATCAAATCCTGTCACCACCTCAAAACAGCTGCACACTTCTCAGATGCTGCCAATTCTTGGATCAAATCCTTCTTGGCCAATAGAACCATGAGGGTTTTCTCACCCGCAGCCTCGGCCATTCCAGCTCCTGTCCCATGTGGAGTCCCTCAAGGCCCCTGCGTCTCTCCCACATTGTACAACGTGTTTACAAAGCCACTCTTCAACATTATTGACTATCTGGGTGTCTCGTATACCAACTACGCAGATGACACTCAGATACTCATCCCCATTACAGGTGACTACATCACTGATTCTAAAGCACTCAATGATGTCTACCTTGTCATCCAGGCCTGGATGGCACATCATGGGCTTTGCCTTAATGATGAAAAAACCGAGTTACTCATCCTTGGCTCACACATCAAACTCACTAAACTAGACTCTGCATATAAAACCTTAATTATTGATGGGAACACTATCAAAGTGTCCAACGACACTAAAACACTTGGCATTTACCTGGACTCAACACTCTCCCTCACTAGACAAACTAATGCTGTTGTCTCTGCTTCTGCATACACATTCAAACTGATCACTGCCTGCAGACCCTTCCTGACCGACAACTGCATTATCCTTGCGAGAACCCTCATCATGGCTAAAATTGATTATTGTAATGCACTTTACTTAGGAAATAGCAAAAGAAACATCGATAAGTTACAAGTCACACAGAACAATGCAATTAGGGCAGCCCTTAACCTCCCTGGGAGATTCCACATCTCGGATACAAGAAGAAACCTACACTGGTTGCCTGTGACACACCGGATCTCTCTCAAAACTCTTGCGGTAACACACAAGGCCCAGAACAACTCGGCTCCCGCCTACCTAACGAATCGCTTCACACGGCAAACGGCCAATAGACCGTTGAGGTCTGCCCACTCTAACTCACTCACAGTACCTAGATATAAGCTTTAGACTCCTGGGGTATCAAACTTCCCTGCAGCCAAACTTTGGAAAACATTACCCTTATCACTCTGAGCCGAACCCTCCTTTCAATCCTTCAAGAATAAAACTAAACTCTGGCTCTACGAGATTGACACCACTGTCTCCACATCCTAACTAATTTGCTAGGTAGGATTTGGTGCCTTTTTCTTTCTCTTCAGCCACCTACCTCACCTACTAAACTTAGTTATCTTGTACTTCTGTCTACCTGGTACTTTGCCATCACCAAGAGGATTTACTGATTCTGCGTTATGTTTTGACATAATTTCCTTGTAACATGTGTTCTGACCTGAGACAACGTGACTTGCTGATTGTACTGTTTGTAACGATTTTATTTTCATTGTAACTCTTGTTGTTCTCTGAGAAAGGTTATTTTTGGCTTGACTTCTCCCACTTGGGAAATGTATTGTTCACGTATGTAACCATCTTCTACTTAAATTATGTGCCCAGATGCCCGAGGACTAGGTGTGCAATACAAATAAACAAATACAAATACAAATACACTATCTGAGTTAACAATGGTGTGGCATTATTTTATGCTGTTGCTTTGGGTCATTATTTTCTTAGGTTTCAATGTTTTTTTGGATAAAGACCACAATACCCCATTTATCCCATCAATGAGGGGCACCAGTATCTTCAGGCAATTTGTCCATATGTGGAATGGTATTTCATTAATGGGTGTGACCAACACTTCCTGTCTCATCCTATGTATCCCTATCTTTATGTCAACCGCAGTGACATGCTCAATGGGTATTTCTTCCCCATTGAAGTTGTTCACGGGGCCTTCACTTTGCCTCATCTTTTTTTGGGTGGATCTCCCCTCATTGATACTTTGCATCAGTTCCTTTGACATTAATTGTTGCTTGGGCACCTGTGTCTATCATAGCAAACATGTTACATTTCTCTTCAACTGTGATGGTGGCATAGTATCTTTTCTCAAACTCCAGTATGCATAGAAAGTGTGAATTGTTACAGATCTCAGGACTTACTTTTCTCAGATCAGCCTGGATTTTTGTTAAGCAAGGTGGCATATTAAATGACCTTTTACCCTCTGTTTTGCCCATTTATTTGTTAATTTTTTGGTCTATTTGTGTGGGCTCAGAAAGCATTTGAAGTGTAGCAACTGACTGCCCTTCTGATTTGGGACCACTATTGTTCACACCCCAATCTCTCCCTGTTCTTTCCCCATTGTCTGTGTCCTCTCTACTTGCCTCCACTCTGACACCTATTGGCTGTATCTTTTCACAAGGGTCATGTGTCAGCATGTCAGTTTCTGGTTATGACACGTATCTGCATTTTGCACAGTGCCTGTCATTTCTGACTCTTGTAATATCTGTGGTTTAAAATACTCCTCAGGTGACTGACCTGCACCTGCCTTTTGGGGAATTGTTATTTCTGTGGGGGGTAGCCACAGTATGTCAATGATCAAGCAAGGATAAACTATCTGCTGATCCTGACTCTTCATTTTGTGTTTTATTTTCACATTTCATATTCTTTATAAATCTACCTCTCTGTTCTTTGGGTTTTTCTTGTTCATTGTCTCCTTTTTGCTCTTCATCTTCACACATAGGAATGGTCTGGATCAGCTCCAAGTTAAACCATGCTCCATTTTTGTGTGTGTTATAATTCCCTGTCTCACTTCCATTTGTTTGTTTTCTTGTTTTAAGATCAGCAAGAAATTCAGTATATTTATCAAAAAGGGGATTCATGGGCATCTGTGTTTTCATCAAGGCAGAGGTGGCTAGATAGTCACTTGTCGCTACATGCAAGATCACTCCTATAACCTTCTGCACCTTCATTTGGTTGTTACTTTTGAACTGCCCCTACATTTCCTATTTGCTCCGACAGCATTTTAACTTGGGCCTCTAAACACTGAAACCTGTCCATGTTTCTGAATTCCTCTCTTTGTGGTCTGGGCAGGTACTGATTAACCACCCTCTTTAGGCCTGTTCTGGTACCTTTCAGGAGATTGATTTCTGTTTGTGTTTCCCCAGAATTCTTGTGACATATGAGGTAGAGAACGTGGTACAACCATCCTCTGACCATCATCAACCCGTGGTGGGGACTGACTATATTGGCGGGGTACATCATTCATATTTTGCCTTTCATTTGGTGGGAACTGTTCCCTATGCTGATTTCCAGTTTCAATTAATCTATCCACATACCTTGGTATTTCCTGGTGGCCATACAATATTGTGTTTGGGACAAATCTACTCTGTGCCCCTAATGTTTGGTATGGGTAATTGTTCATCTGATTTTGATTGTTATTAAGGCCCGGCATATCATGGTGAAACCCCACTCTGTAGCGAGGACTAATGTAAGAATTTCTTTCACTGGGATTAATGGATTGTAAGATAGGAGCCTGGGGTGGTGTTCTCTGTGGAGCCACACCCCTTTGATTATGTGTCATGTCATTCTTTGCCTGAGTTTGGGCTGATTCTAGCGACATCTTAACAGACTTTACCTCCAAATTCGATGTTGTGGATTCCTTAGATTTTGATTGTGTCTCCTTATTTCTAGGCCCCTCCTCTTTCTGATTAAATATCACCTCATACAGTTTGGTTACCTGTTCAATTATCAATTCTAATGGTTCTTCCATGTCAAATTCACAGATTGATTGGGAGACCTTTTTGTTTCGTAGCCCATATAAATATGCAGTTTTACATTCTACTAGGTTAGGGTTGAAGCTTTCTTGGCTTGCTTTATAGACTGATAGGGCGAGAATTGGTGCCTAATCTCTTTCTCAAAGTCTGCCCACGCCATATGTTCCTGTTCATTCAGACCATGGCTACTACTAGCAGAAGCTGCATCTAGAGTGAGGTGAAACTACTTCCCATATTGTTCCCTAGGAATCTGAAGGGTCTTAAATATATCATGGACTGCCTCCAAATGATCTTCTAGGTCTTGATAGATTTCATCATTTTTAAAGGACTACATGGTAAATTCTGGTATCTGCCATTGTTTCCCTCACAACTGTTCTCTTGTGGGTGAGAATGTGTGTGAGAAGTTGCAGGGGATTCAGACCCTAGAGTTGGATCATACCCATGCCTGGCCATGTAGACAGCTGCTGGTAAGTTTCCCTCTTTATGGCTGTGACCAAATTCAGCTTCAGTGAATCTGGTGTCTTGCTGCCTTTCCTGAGATGAAAGATCAAAGATACTGTTTGAATTCCCTGCACTGTGCATGAAGCTGCTGTGCTTCATGGCAAAAATTAGAATTCTCTTCCCTGACTTTAGCGACTATCCCCTGCAATTCTTTAACCTGTGTCTGATAACGGACAACTGTTTTTGCTTTTTCTTCATTCTCATCCAGAAATTTAAATATTCCTTGTTCTATGGCGCAGAATTCCTTATCTTTTTCACTATTATCTTTTCTACGGGTCTGCATTTCTGAAATGTCTTCCTCTGTCCTCCCTTACTTCATCTAATACTGTTTTTAAATGGATTACTTCTTGATCACTTTCAGCAAATTGTTTATCTCTCTGAGCGAGCTGGGCAGTGAGCTTGGCCCATCTGCTCTGCAATTGTGTGTCTAATTCCCCATTTTCTCCCATTTGGAGTGACCATTTTCGTTCTGCATCTATATCATCTTGCAGCTTGCTAATTACCTCACACTCTTTCCTTTGCAGCTTTATGTATCTCTGTAGCAGAAACCAAAGTTTTGCGCCCAGTCTAAGGTTGCAATCCTTTTCTTCTTTGAGCTCCAATGATCGGAACAGTCCACGGAGGCACGTTTGCACAATACTTCCTTCATCCAAAATGCCTTCAGATCCCTCTCTTTCCACTTCAGTGCGAATCCTATTTTTCAATGTCATCAGATTATCAGATGACCAGGTTGCGTATGCATAGAGTTTCTTCTCTAGGTAATCTGGTAACTCAGAAAATTCAGCCTTAATCTGAGACATTGTGGTATTATTGTCAATAACGCTATAATAAAAGTAAAATGTGCCCACAGCACTGCATTATGTTAGTCTTGTGGGCTACGAGAATTGAGTCCATGGGCCTCATTACACATTGTGCGTTAGGGATTTAACGTTACCGGTAAGGGAATACCGGTATCATTAAATCCCCATGCCAATTACGACCCGGCTCACCGCTATTAGCGGCACCGCTAAGTATGGTGCCACTAATAGCGGCTAGTCCGCATGCACGCGACCCTCCATCCCGTAAATAATGCCATGCTGCTAATAGCACACCATCACAAGCCAAGCGGACATGCTAATAGCGGCATGGTAAAGCCCCCAAAACCCCTTACCGCCATGGCGCTAATACCGGCATCGCAAACCACCCGTTAATAGAACTGAGCAGTGTTCCCACCTGCCACAGGTGGACACAATCAGCGCAGGTGGAGGCAATGGACACTGTGGCAGCACAAAAGGAGCACACCACACCCCTTCACACACCCCTTCCCACACCAAGATGGTTCCAATACTAGCAGCATTACATGGGCTGGAGGACATGATTGCAGTGCAGTACCAACAACAACAGGCAGCACAGAGGATACGCAGGAGGAGGAGGAGGGAAAGACAGGCGCAGCAAGCACCACCAGGGCACCTAGTCATACCACAGAGGCAGCCACCAATTCCCAGGATCAGAGCCAGTCTATTTAACCTAACCCCTGAGCAGATACACACCCTGTGCCGTCTGGACCGGGATACCATCACCAGCATTGTGGACATGATACATGACGACATTGTCAGCCTCATAGACATCTGAACTGCCATCCCCCCTCTACTCAAGGTGGTGACTGTGCTCCACTTCTTGGCCACAGGCACCTACCAGCATACAGTGGGTCAGATGCATGGCATCTCACAACCAGTATTCTCAAGCATGCTGAACCAGGTACTCGATGCCCTCCTGAAGCATGCACCTGAACACATATTCATGCCACGCACTGCCCAGGAGATCGCAAACACCAAAGTTGGCTTCTATTCACTGGCAGGCATCCCAAGTTGCATTGGGGCCATCAACTGTACCCATGTGGAATTGGTGGTCCCACATCACAATGAAGTAGTCTACCGAAACAGGAAGCAATTCCACACCATCAATGTCCAAATGGTATGTGACGCTAACAAGATAATCACTCATTGTTGTGCCCGATTTCCCGGATCGACCCATGATTCCATGGTCCTGCAGAACTCAACCATACCACCCTACATGGAGCGACACGCCGGACTACGTTCGTGGCTACTTGGTGAGTAGCAGGGCAAGCACATGGCAGTGTGATTGGGGGGGGAGAGATACATACTCCAACTGGGTGTGATTGAGGGGGGGGAGAGATACATACTCCAACTGGGTGTGATTGGGACGGAGAGATACATACTCCAACTGGGTGTGATTGGGGGGGAGATACATACTCCAACTGGGTGTGATTGGGGGGGAGAGATACATACTCCAACTGGGTGTGATTGGAGGGGGAGACACAAACTCCAACTCGGTGTGATGGGGGGAGATACATACTCCAACTGGGTGTGATTGGGGGGGAGAGATACATACTCCAACTGGGTGTGATTGGGGGGGAGAGATACATACTCCAACTGGGTGTGATTGGGGGGGAGAGATACATACTCCAACTGGGTGTAGCCTGTCGTCCGTAGGACAAATGGACATACAGATGCACGCCAATGTCCATCAGTGAAGGCCGCAATGTACTTGAGAAGAACCCGCATGCAATTATAAGCTACACAACATAGAGAAAAATCCAGGTCTTCGAATATTACACATCCATCGACATCCACATTGCACATTATACCACACCACATAATACACGATTCAACAACATACAGTATCAGCGCAGCACAACATCAATACAGAAATGTGCCCTTGAATGCATGCAAAGGGATCACCCCTAGCCATAGCATTGAACCACACACCTATAGCACCAGTGAAGTGATGCTACACAGCATGGCAACATCAATGTCGGAATGGCAGTACACTAGCAGTGTGGTACCAAATATGCCTGGGCTCAGGGACACCTAAGACCTTGCCTCACCAGGACATGTCAATTGCTGTTGGAGGCATGATTCTGGCATGTCCACTTGCAGGGTCAAGTACACCATTGCACATTGCAGTCACACAGATCGTCTGCATGCATGCTGGTAGTCGTGGATCACAATCAGTATGCATAGTTGATTTGTGTGACATGTACATGCCACTCCAGAGTTGAACAGTAACAGGTCCCCATTCTTCCCGCCATACAGGTGATGCCAGCTATCCCATGAAGAGGTGGCTCCTTACCCCTGTACGAAACTCACAGAACCGGCACGAAGAGGACTACAATCGTGCACATACCTGTACCCGTGTCGTGATTGAGCAGACATTTGGCCTTTTGAAGACACGGTTTAGGTGCATAAGCAGGTCGGGTGGCGCTCTCCTGTACGGCCATGAGAAGGTGGCCAAGATCACCATGGCATGTGTCATGCTGCACAATATGTGTATCAGACGGAATGTGCCACTGCCCCCTGACGTTCAAATGCAACCTGATGAGGATGATGATGGTGATGAGGACGGAGGTGACGGGGATACAGGTCATGCAAGGCGCATGAGTAGGGGTATGCCCACGTTTGGTGGCCCCTAAAGGGCTCCACTCCAAGCGAGACTGCGGAGGCCGTGCACACTGGCTTTCACCCCCTGTCCTAAGGGACACTGTTTTCACTGTTTTTCATCAGCAACACAATGAAAGGGTAAACATATTGTTCTTTAGTTACGCGTTTTAACTAATGCAAGATATGAAAAGCGCCACACAATTAAATGTTTTTTGGTCACTGGCACGGTCCCCCTTGAATTCTTGCCGGGCCATTCATCGCCAGCATCTGCCACCTATCTCTGCCGAAGGATCCCTTTGGCTGTAGGTCCGCCCTCCTGCCATAAACTTCTTTCAGTACCACCATCCTTAATATTCACAGTGGGCTCGCTCCCCATGCCCTTGCAACTTATCTATAACCCTATCTCTTGCAGATGAATAGAAGGGGAGAATGTTAACCAAGTCCTCACCATGATTGGTATTACTGCTCTTCTGTTGCATCCATTAAAACAAAGAAATAATGCAATCCCCTAACACAAAAACCAAGCCAAGAAATCAAAGAAAAAGGAGCAAGCTACAAAAAGGAAATGCTAGCAAGAGATTACATAAATACTCAAATTAAGCCAACAAGGAAACATCTCTGAGAAGTAGCAACACCCCTAACAAACTCCACTATCAAAACTAAACTATGGGCCTCATTATGAGCCAGCCGGTCCGGACACAACGTTGGCGGTAAATCCACCGCCCCCGTTGTTTCCGGACTGGCTGATTCCGAGTCCTGCAGTCGGGAGGTGTCACTTCCACCAGGTCTGACCTGGCGGGAGTAACACCTCCCGCCGGCAGGCAGACATGGAAACACCGGCTCTGTCATAGACGGAATCAATGTTTCCATGGTCCCCATCCCCATGGAGTCCTATGTGACTCCATGGTAATGGGGATTTACAAGGTTCCCCGGGCAGCCTGACGGTTTTTCCGGCACAGCTACTGCCAGACTCGTAATAAGGCCCTATATCTAGGAATATAGATGTGATTTTCTTTTGCTTTACCTCTTTTTATGGTTTGGGGTCATTATTTAATGGATCACCATTCTGTGATCACTGCTTCCACTCCTGTTACCCCCTTTAATGTTCGAGAAGGGCCGATTGTTACCCCTCCTTCCCATTGCATGCAGACCCTTCCTTTACTGCTGCATTTTCTTTTATTAAATTGGCATGCAAAACCCTGTACCCTGGAAACATTAGTGCCTGGAAACATTAGTGCATTAAAGCGAACTATTTCCCTTTTCATATTCCTCTGTCTCTTTCGTTCTCTCTCATTCTGTTTATATCTTAGTCACAAATTAATAATAATGTAGCATTTATATAGCTCGACGAGCCCTCGGGAATCAGAGCGCTGCTTATTACTACCCACAGTGTGTGGTGCTCATTTATCGGAAAGATGAAATACTGAGTTTGGCCCTGACAGGATTCGAACCTGCATCCGCAGGGTCTGCACGGAAGTCAAAGCATGCGCTCTAGGCACTGTGCTACCGGAACTGCTGTCAGGAACGCACTACTCTTTCACTTTCCCTTTTAGAACACACTTTATCTAAAGAAATATACAACCTGTACAAATCTAGCAAAATGAATGATTTTACAATATGTTATCTCTGGGTGTTCTCGCGTAGTGCAGAAGAATCAATGTTCTGAATTTGAATCCAAATCTTGTAGAACAATGCACATTTTAGTGATTTCTTTTGTGAGTTGTACATTTATTTTCAATTTCTTCCTGTCACGCTTTCATTCGGGATAGATTAAGTCCATGTAGGAGAATGATTTAGGCAAATGGACCTCCATTATAGACTTTGTGCACAGCTCTCACCTGCAATTCACCCCAAGCTCATGCTACCCGTGGCTGGAATACCCACATGAAATGTTAACTGCACCAGGATGGCGGCATCAATCCATGGTGTGCTCTGCTGACATGAGCTGGCCTTGCTTCTCTTGGATTGAATGCATCCCCTGATGATTGGTGAACGTTTTAGTTTCATAAGCTTTCAGTCTTGTGGGTTGTGCCTGACCGGCACCAGACTAGCCCCTACTGTATACCCTGTTCACTATCCACTGCTTAGGTCCTTTATGTCTATAGGTCAAACTTAGCTGAAGAGCAACCGAGCCCTGTATAGAGCAGCAGATTGCTAGTGGGGATTGAACAAGTCACCAATTAAAAAGGAGTAGTAACTATCACAGTACCAAACATTGGTAGCAGTAGGCACAATATTGTGTAGTGGTGTGCACAATATAGTCAGAATCAGCAGTCAGTAGCTGACATATATCAAGGTGTGTATGATCTGCCACAGAAGGAAAACGAAATGAAAAGCTGGACCGCATCCCTCCAGTAAACTATTTCACAACCTGAACTGAGTCAGCCGTTTTTGGTAAGAGGTAAGCAGGGAAATTACCATAGAAAGTAAACGCAGACTTTGCAAATTATATATATAAGCAAAAGACGTATAGGTGGACAGACTGCACCAGACAGCTCAGGCACTTAGTCAGAAACTGCAGATGGCTCATGCAACAGGTAGGCACATCACAGACCACTGTCTCAATGGATATAGTGACTCAGCAGACTAGCTCTGAGACAAGTTTATCCATGTACAAGAAAAAAGTAAAAGAATAACTAATCTTGACAAATTATTTAAGGCAACCACAGCTGACACGGAGCCCAGGCCATTATTACCCATGATGGCCACCTTTTATAGCCAACTCTCCTGTTCAATGGCCACAGACCCTTTTCACACTGTTACATTTTGTCCACTAACTGTAAATGTTACATCTACTTTGTTACATTTAAGGGTATGCTGAATACATAAAATGTAGTAAGGGCTGTAACCATATAACATTTAAATATGTTTGAAACATCTGCCAATATGCATAGCTCCATTGCTTCCCAAAGCGAGGTTTATGCTGGTTCAGTACCTATAAATAAATATTCAAACTAAAGCCATGAACCAAATTGTTTGTGAAATAATCAGATTAGCGAACTATAGTTTTAACTGTATGTTAGTATGTTAACCACTGTATTGTATCTCATCCTTATAACCTGTTCATGGATGACCAAATATTATATGGCACTGTTTTCAATAAAATCTCTCTAAAGCAAATGTATATTGTATGGGATGAATACAACCCAATGATACTTGTAGTTACAACTACCTGTTCGGTGTAGAAGAATTAATTACTGTAACTCCCTGTTCCCATGCACCAACCTCCGAAACAACAGACTACAAATAGCTCAGGATAATGCAGTAAGAGTTGCCCTCAACATACTTAAAAAATAACATATCTCCACTGGCAGGCAGAACATCCATTGGTTGCCAGGGCAGGACCACATCAAATTCAAAATCCTATCATTAACTCGCAAATGCCTTTCCAATAACGCCCCAATCTATCTAGCTAGACAAATCTCCAAAGCACAGTGTAACAGACCTACACGGTCCACCTACTCTTGCCACCTTTCCACCACAAGATTTAGAAGCAAAAAGCTGGAGGATGTAGCTTCCCAGTGAGCTCTGCCAAACACTGGACTTCTATGCCTATGGCCCTAAGATCAGACCCTTCACTCTGGTCCTTCTGAAAAAAAAACAACAAAAAAAAAGGCTTTTCTCCCAGGACACATAGCAGCCCCTCAACCCCTCATCTATCTTTACCGTTGTCTGCATGCCTCCATGTGCTCTACACTACATGCCCGATCAAACTTATCCTTAGCCTGCCAGCACGTGATTCAGAACCATATGCAATAGGTAACATGCGAGTACTTTAATGATTTAACTCTATGAGACATCTTCGTAAGTACCTTCGGGATCTAACGTCCTTGCAAGCTACCACTGCTGAAGAAAATATGCCTAACTGAATGTAATGTAATCCAAAGGAGAACGCCTATGTATTCATTGAATTTAGTATTCCAATGTATTCACTGTAATGAATGTCCTCTACGTATGTAAGCAATTTCCAGAAACATTACTGATATAAGCATAACTGTAACCAACCTGCTTAAGCAAAAAGCGCCTAGATGCCTGCAGGCTTGGCGCGCTATACAAATTTCAAAATAAATAAATAGATATAAAGTGTGTGAGCAGAGAACTTAGGCCATACATATTCTAGGATAGTAAGTTGATTGGAGCCCAGATGGTCTGATAGTGACAAATCAATATTAGCCAAACTTCTCCATGTGAGATCACACTCTGGTAACCAAAGGGACCCAATATGCGCCCCTCCAACACACTGATCGGTGTTGCTTAAGTGTTGAGATCAAGGATCTTTCCTGCCATCTGTCCAGACCTTTCCCCAGTGTCAGAAATGTTGTCATTCTGAAGATGTTATGATGATCAGTTCCAGCAGCCAGGTGATAACCACAAGGATTCTGTTTCTTGTCCCCAAGGACGCCTAATGACTGCTCCCCCTGAATTAGAGGCCCTTCAAGTGAGTGCCTGCAGCACACTGAAATGTGGCATCCAAAGCTGAGTTACAAATTGAAATGTCCCCTGATGTCTGACATCTGCATGGACGAGTCAACGGTGTCACCCATTTTGACATCTGGTAACCCTCCGGGTGATTCGTTTCAGCAGTCATGTGACCACAAAGAACCCATTTCCCACTTTAAAGCAACATTATTACTTAAACCCAGTGACCACAAGGTCCTATAAGGGAGCCTTATGACTGCTCCTCTAGATCTGAATATGCAACTAAAGCATATCTCAAGCTTGACTCATGCTGGACAATTCACCAGCTGTGGCAAGCTGCCGGCTATCGTTTGTGCTAATCACATGCTATCATTTCATTCAAAGATGGAGCCTGATGGCTTCAACATCAAAATAATGCCAATTGGTACATGTTAGGACCAAAAACCAATTCCTCAGTGCCCTTAGCTCAGGTAATGCTACCATTACACAACACACAGAATCAGCCTGTTGCAGACACAAAAGTCACACTCGACCAGCCCACGAAATCTCATTGACATGATAACAATAATACAATTATAATATGAATAATAATAAAGATGGTTGTTATGTGTATTATTAGTCATAGTATATAATATAATTATAGTAATTTGTATAACATTATTACTATTAATATTATTGTCATTATCATTATTATTAAAAAAATATCATTATTAATATTTATGTTCATGGTGCAAACCTAGCTGAAGAGCAACAGAGCCCTGTACAGGTCATAGAGAAGCAGATTGATAGTGGGGATTGAACAAGTCACCAATTAAAATGTATTAGTAAGTATCACAGTACAATACATGGGTATTGGTGTGCGCAATATAGTCAGAATCTCGATTATGTCGTTGGAAGAGCCAGAGCCTCAGTTCTTTCTTAAGATGAAGGAGAGTTGGAGCAGTCCAAATTGGCACCAGTATGTTCCAAAGCACAAGAGTGTAGCATGAGAAGGGCTGTTTCCTAGTGTTCTCCTAATGATCTTACTGCGAGATGACCTTGTGCTACCAAGTGTTTTAAGTTTGGCCATCAGTTAGGCCATTGTGCCAGCTTTGGTCACCTTGTAGGTGAGGCATGCAGTAATGCATGAGATCCTATCCGGTGTGGGGAGTCAGTGTAATTTACACAATGTGAGGGTGATTGGTGCATTTCTGTTGATGAGGTGAACCATGTAAGCAGCCGGAATCCTGTGAGGAGGGCATTGCCCTCGACAATATGCAAGACCAATGGGGCCTGCCTCACCATTCAGAAGTCTTTGAGTGGAAAGAATGGATTGAGCTTGGCAGTATGGAGAATAGATTGCTGTCCACAATGAAGTCTACAGATTCTTCTGAAAGAGTGAGTTGGGGGCAGAACCTGTCCAAGCTGGACCTGTATGTTGGGTCTTGGAGGGCTCACAGTTTCTGTACATGCCTCTCACCACCGGATTCGCTATGTGCTTCAGTAATGAGTTCAAAAGGAATCTGATGGGAAGGGATAGGATGGTTCACCATTTCATCCGAGTGTTTGCTGAAACATGCTTGTTCCCCATGGGGGGTATGTCTCCACCTGCAGCATGTGAGATGTTGAACATAGTATTAAATGTCACTATCACTCCCTTACGCCCACCACTCCAACCCTAAGTACACAGCCCCTGTGTATCTGGTGTCCTCTTGGAAGTATTGAAAGTTACTTGATCTAGTTACATCACTAGATCAACGACATAGAGCTGCTGATGACCATTTCTACTGGAATGCAAATTATCTGGGAGACTTCTGGATTGTCTTTTCTGTGTTGTACAGCTTTTCCTGTGCTGTTCAAATCATGAATTATGTGTGGTTCATATAATGTATGTCTCTTCGTTTCTACATGATTCCAACAGATTGTAAATCTGGGATTGAATTTACTGCACAGATCTAAGATGGCCTAGGAATCAAGGTAAGTTCAGTGCTCTTCTGTGCAATTCCAAAATCCAGTATGGCTGTGGAATTAAGGAATATCATGTCAGACCATGTGTGATTCAGATACTTTGTCATGGCTGTGGAAGCAAGGTAAATACTGTGAGGCCTTTTGTGTGGCACTGGGGCTCCAGGTAGACTACACAGTCCAGGTAAGTACTAATGTGTTATACCATGCTGTGGTATGGGTCCAGAGCCCAAGAGAGCCTTGCTGCATTATTCTGTTTTTCTAGGGGTATCCTGGAGATCAAGAAAGTCCCAGGTATGGTGAGGGGAGTTTCAGGTGAATCCAGGAGTTCAAACAATAGTGATCACATTATTTCTGAAACCGTAAGCACGTGCTAAGTGTGGGGTAGGGCTTTTATAGCAATCCAGCTCAAAATGGCCATTGAGAGTTCCTCTTCATGCGAGAGTGTGAGTTCTCAGCAGATGTCGGCCCCTCAGGCCTCCATTTACTTGTGGCCACTGAGATGATCTCTGAATGATGGACTATTGGGGTTCATGACCCTGTGCCCATTGTGTGTGCCTGTGTGTGTTCCCAGAGCCTAGTTTGTGTGGCCAATTGGCATTGGCACTGGCCTGCTGGTGCCTATGGTAGCCCAGCAACCATGTTAGTAATTTCACCTAAGGAGCACCCCTCAGACCATCCTTCTCAGGGTGTTTTCAAAGGAATTGTTTAAGCAACCGTGGAGCACCACAGTAGCGGGTTCCCAGGAATGTTTGGCTATCTCATATTCCATCCAATTCAGAAGATACAATAGACACCCAATACCCTTTTGGAATCTGGGATTGTCCGTTCCTCATATTCAGGTTGTCCGTCTATTGTTATGTGCATGGGTGGTTTTGGACTGGGGCATAAACCCAGATGTATGGTTTTGAGAAACGATCTATGGAAGACCGGATGAATGCAGAGTTGTAAAGAAAGAACTAAGCACAGAGCAGATCTCTCTACAATGTCAGTGATGGAGAATGGCCCTATGCATCTTGGCAGGCATTTGCAGATGACTTTTAGCTGCATATTCTTTGTAGCTACCCATACCTTGTATCATACATGATAGACTGGGGCAGCGTGTCTGGATTTGTCTGCAAACTCTTGTAAGTGTCTTTTGCTTTTTGCAGGTTTATTTTAGCTTGCGCAAGTATGTGTTTTATGGAAGTATGCAGGAATTGGCTGCGGGTACATGGGCTATGTGTTGTAGGCATACCCAGCTGCCCATTGTAGGGCGAGGTGATTCCAAAATTCAACAGTGACTCCACATTTTAAATGGGCATCCACATTTCAACAAGGATAAGAGATTGATCCCAGTAGTGAGCAAGAGGGTGAGACTCATGTGTGAGACTCAGGCTGAATCTAGTAGATGTCAATAATATGGATG
The DNA here is from genome assembly GCF_040938575.1 of Ambystoma mexicanum. Taxonomy (NCBI): domain Eukaryota; kingdom Metazoa; phylum Chordata; class Amphibia; order Caudata; family Ambystomatidae; genus Ambystoma; species Ambystoma mexicanum. The sequence continues at coordinate 901,407,466 of NC_090937.1, read as the reverse complement.
TGCAAAACACATGCCTGTTAAAAATGAATTCAAATTTGATGCTGCACAACATGGATTTTACTCCATATCACAGTCATGGGGCCTCATTACACGTTGTGCGGTAAAAATCGCAATTTACCAGCATGGCGCTATTAACGTGTCTGCCTTGGCAAGAGGCCGCTAATAGCATACCATTACGAGTACACGGACACGAGCATAGCGCCATGCCGGTAATGACCCTACCGCCATGCCGCTAAAGACCCCAAAAAGACCCTTGCGGCACCGATGAAAGCGCTGATAGCACTTCCAACCTCCCGCAACATGCAAATAGCGGTCACCGCTAATAACGGCCATCACAATTAGCGGTCACCGTTAAATAGCGGAACCGGAAATAGCGTCATCGCACAGGAATGGGAAGGAGCATGGCGGCCATCTTTAAAAACGCAATCCATTGCCATCCTCTGTCCCCTGGACCTGTTTTGAGTACTTTGCTATTGGAAAGCCACAAGGGCACCCTCGCCATGCCTAAGGCTATTAAAAAAACAACTGACCGTCAGCGCAAGGAGAAATTTACCACCGAGGAGCTAACAATGCTCACAGAGACCCTTACAGCGAATGCCGATGTGGTATTTGCGAGCGACATGCGTCGGGCGACCCTTATCTGCAAGAAGGCAATCTGGGCAGAGGTTGCCCTAAAAGTGAGTGCAGTGGGCACCACCACCCACACTGTCCGGGAGTGCAGAAAGCGGTGGGATGATCTCCGCCTCCGGGTCAGAAGCATCCTGTCTGCGAACCACAACATAGCCACAGCAGGTAGATCTGATTTGCAGATAAAATTAAAGGAGTGGGAAGAGACCTGCGCCAACATGATTGGAGTAGAATCGATTGAGGGAGTCGGGACCATGGAGCATGGTGTGGCAACTGCATCAGATGGAGGTGAGTGTACACATGAAAGTATGCATGTGAATGTTCAGGTGCCCCCAAATTTGAGCCCATAATCACCTCAAGGATGCGCAAACATCCATACATGCATACAACCCTGGCCATGTCAGTGTCAAAACCAAACACACACACATGCACACATCACCAGAGACAAGTGCCACACACAACCATGCATGGATGAGCCACTCAACTGACACATCACCTGCATCCCTACCAATGAAGTCCAAATGCTCACAACAGCATGATTGACGTATTCTAAATGAAGTACATAGAACCGTTACCAATGCCATCCCCGTCGTTGTCCCTGACAGGCTCACAAACAGACAGTGAAGATCCTGGCACTGCAACTCAGGCACCCCCTGCCATGAAAAAACCAAGGCCACAGGACACAGGGGACAACCCCACAACATCAAGGGGCAAAGGGAGAAGAGTCCCCATGCATAGTGCCAAATATCGGCAGAGCGCCACTGCTAACATACAACTGTCCACACCAGCAACAACTGCCCCACCTTCTGAAGTAAACCCTCCACCACAGATTCCAGCCACGGAGGGTCCACCCTCTGCTGCAACAAGTTCCACAGGAGAGGCGGCAGCCACAGTGCCACTCTCAGATGTGGAGGACCCAATGGAGTACCCCATGGAAATTCACACCCCAAACCCCCCAAGAAGCCCAGAGGCAACTCCACAGGAAACACCAGTGTCCATGGCCAGTCTGGCGAGGACAAAATGGGAGGGTTCAGTAGCCCACCGGTGGGTTCACCAGATGTCCTGGTAGCAGAAGAAGGCGCAGCAGCCACACCAGCACAACGCCACAGTGCTCTTGACCTGGCCATCATCAGGCAGCGCCAAGAGGACATAACTGTGCTGGTTGGGCAGCAGTGGAGGAGGCTGCCCGTCTCAGGGGGGAGATAACGGAGACTGCCAGGCACTCAAGGGAGGCGATTGAGGCCTGTACCAACAGGCTGTGTGGGGAGATTGGCCAACTCAGGCAGGTCCTCACGCGGATAGCGGACGCGATGGACTGCCAGTTCCCTCCACCACCACCCGGACAGACAGCCACATCATCATCCGCTAGTTCACGGCAGTAAGCCCCTTCCGCCGCTCCACGCGCACCACCAGGCGCACGTCAACCCAGCCTCCTAATGCTAGTGGTGGCAATGGGGAATAGGGACTGCAGGGTGAACCTTCCAACTACATTATGCCAGACACATAAGGGACTGTTGTGGGGGGAGGGAGGAAGGGTGTTTCGGGACTGTTGTGGGGGGAGGGGGAAGGGTGTTTCGGGACTGTTGTGGGGGGAGGGGGGAAGGGTGTTTCAGACTGTTGTGGGGGCAGGGGGGAAGGGTGTTTCGGGACTGTTGTGGGGGGAGGAGGGAAGGGTGGTGGGATGGTTGGGGACATGCACTTATGCATCTTTAAATTCCTTAATACACTGGTGATTAATCAAAACACAGACTTGGACTTCTTCATTGTGTATGTGTACTTTATTGGTGACAGGGTCCATTGTGCGCTTCAACACAGACACCAGTGCATTTCTACCCATATCCATCGTACAGAGTGAAACCATGTTACTCAGAAAATTTGGTTGATCAGATGCTGTCTCACATCAGGTCCCTCTTGGCCATCGCCCTGTTAGGCAGAAACCTGTGCAGTTCCCTCTGGGACCACTGCAAAAAGTTTAAGACTAGAGGAGTTAGCAGTAAACCCAATTGGAAGCAGCCTGCACCACCCAGATTTACCTGGTAGCTGTGGCTGAGCAGTCAGATTTCTCTAAAGACGAGTTAAGCAGTATATAGAGTATACAAGATAGGGCAATTTACACAGTAGAACAAGCAGACACGGATCAGAGCTTGCCTGCTTAACCTTCAGAGCCTGGACATCGAAACAACAAAAGGAGCCATCGAGACATTATCAAATCCTAAGCTGGACATTGTGGTGCAGCTGATTTGGCACTGCCTGTTTTTGGCACGCCGCCTTCGGCGTTACTCCCAGGGGCGCTGGGAGCTAGCCACGCTGGGATAGCATTTCAAACAGTAACATCCCGCCACAGGTCTCTGTAGTAGGCTATACTGTTGGCAGTGGATACCCACCATGGACAGCTCCCTGCGTTCTGCTGACTGCGGCCAACACAGCGCAGATGAAAGAGAGCTGCGCCGAAGGTGCTGCCCTGCAACAGCCGGCATCCAATTGGCTGCACCAGCAGTGATAAATTAAGTTCTACTGCAGTGAAATGTTGTCCTAGTGTGCTCAACACCTCCAGGAATTGAGGGATTAGCGTTGTCATGACATAGATAGCATGTCTGGAGATGTAGGGGGGAATCTGCCCAGTCTGTCCTGTATTTGTTATGAAGGACAGTGTTACTGATATTTAAAAGAATAACGTACAGGTTGTCCTGCACTTTCGGCCCATTGGGGCCTTCTGTGTGCGCCTCACCACACTCACCACACAGAAAACGTCACCCTGACCTTAAGTGCTAATACATATACAGAAAACATGTCAACAGATCCCAAGGCTACAAGCAAAGCAATGCACATAGTGCCTTTGTTCCTTACAGTGAAAGGCTGCTCAGCGGAGGAACATAGCCTGAGATAAACAAGTTTGTCCTCGAGGAAATGTTGTACCGCCTTTGGAGAGTTCATATGCACGGATAAGCGCATACAAAGTGACTTTGTTTAATTTTTGATCGCAATATTTACACATCCCTCCCAGTCTTGCTTCAGGATGGGTCCGTTGACCCTTAATTCTTTCGACCTTGGATCCAAGGAAGCTACATAACAGACCCAGTTATTTTCTAAAAATGTGTTCAATGGGATTCCTGCTGTATTCATATGGTACACTGTGCTTCCTTTATAACACGCGTAATGTGGTAAATATCGACTTTTTAACATATATTCTTCTAACATAATTTGCACAAAAACATCACTCACAATTTAACAGTTTGAAAACATACCTGCAAATGTCACATTCTTCGAAGTCGAATTATTTCGAATAAAGAGCATGCCAGTCGATAACGATGGCGCACTTTACATGTGCAGGACTCTCGGGGCAGGGGACCAACCCTCCTGCTGACTGAGTTACAAGTTGAGTGTGCTATATATATGAGACCTGCACGCTTACTACAGGGCATACATGGGTGGCAGGGTGTGTGGGTGCTTTCCCCATTAACATATTAAAACAGCTGTCTATGTTTTGTTTTCTAATTATCAGAACAGCTAAATCTAAACATCTGCCGACCTCCTTCTACTTACAAACCTAAATCTCATGACCACTCTCAAACCTCTGTTGCGTACCGGACCATATTCCTAAGCCACTCCAGCTCTTTCCACCACCAACCCATCCTCATTCCATGACTCTGTTCTTATCCTCACTAAAGCATGCTCCCTCTTTTCTATCAAATGCACTACTTTCTCTCGCCAACATCACCCCTTTACCCTGCTTCACTCGATTCTTCCCTCTAACACCGGTACCCAAGCTTCACCAACTCTCCCGCCATGCCCTATTTAGCCTCGACAGCTCACTCCCCTGCCTTCATCATTTCCTATACCTTTCTCCCATCCCTTTCATTTCTATCACCACCAACAAATACTCCAACCTCCCAAGTCTACTGATCCGCCTGTAACCTGCCTGGCACCCTTCTCACATTGAACCATCTCCCATCCTTCCATACTACACGTGGTCCTCCCGAATCTACATCTCGCTTTGCTCAGTCCAACCACCAATTTCCCTCTTGGTACCACCAAACACCTGTCGACACCCTCAAATCAACAACCCTCTATCACACTTATCTGTCAGCTCCTCCCCTTCGAGTCCTGTTCACTTAGCCCCATCTTGGATTTACCCTTTGCCACACTTCACCCAACAAACATACTTACCAAAGTTTTGCGCCCAGTCTAAGGTTGCAATCCTTTTCTTCTTTGAGCTCCAATGATCGGAACAGTCCACGGAGGCACGTTTGCACAATACTTCCTTCATCCAAAATGCCTTCAGATCCCTCTCTTTCCACTTCAGTGCGAATCCTATTTTTCAATGTCATCAGATTATCAGATGACCAGGTTGCGTATGCATAGAGTTTCTTCTCTAGGTAATCTGGTAACTCAGAAAATTCAGCCTTAATCTGAGACATTGTGGTATTATTGTCAATAACGCTATAATAAAAGTAAAATGTGCCCACAGCACTGCATTATGTTAGTCTTGTGGGCTACGAGAATTGAGTCCATGGGCCTCATTACACATTGTGCGTTAGGGATTTAACGTTACCGGTAAGGGAATACCGGTATCATTAAATCCCCATGCCAATTACGACCCGGCTCACCGCTATTAGCGGCACCGCTAAGTATGGTGCCACTAATAGCGGCTAGTCCGCATGCACGCGACCCTCCATCCCGTAAATAATGCCATGCTGCTAATAGCACACCATCACAAGCCAAGCGGACATGCTAATAGCGGCATGGTAAAGCCCCCAAAACCCCTTACCGCCATGGCGCTAATACCGGCATCGCAAACCACCCGTTAATAGAACTGAGCAGTGTTCCCACCTGCCACAGGTGGACACAATCAGCGCAGGTGGAGGCAATGGACACTGTGGCAGCACAAAAGGAGCACACCACACCCCTTCACACACCCCTTCCCACACCAAGATGGTTCCAATACTAGCAGCATTACATGGGCTGGAGGACATGATTGCAGTGCAGTACCAACAACAACAGGCAGCACAGAGGATACGCAGGAGGAGGAGGAGGGAAAGACAGGCGCAGCAAGCACCACCAGGGCACCTAGTCATACCACAGAGGCAGCCACCAATTCCCAGGATCAGAGCCAGTCTATTTAACCTAACCCCTGAGCAGATACACACCCTGTGCCGTCTGGACCGGGATACCATCACCAGCATTGTGGACATGATACATGACGACATTGTCAGCCTCATAGACATCTGAACTGCCATCCCCCCTCTACTCAAGGTGGTGACTGTGCTCCACTTCTTGGCCACAGGCACCTACCAGCATACAGTGGGTCAGATGCATGGCATCTCACAACCAGTATTCTCAAGCATGCTGAACCAGGTACTCGATGCCCTCCTGAAGCATGCACCTGAACACATATTCATGCCACGCACTGCCCAGGAGATCGCAAACACCAAAGTTGGCTTCTATTCACTGGCAGGCATCCCAAGTTGCATTGGGGCCATCAACTGTACCCATGTGGAATTGGTGGTCCCACATCACAATGAAGTAGTCTACCGAAACAGGAAGCAATTCCACACCATCAATGTCCAAATGGTATGTGACGCTAACAAGATAATCACTCATTGTTGTGCCCGATTTCCCGGATCGACCCATGATTCCATGGTCCTGCAGAACTCAACCATACCACCCTACATGGAGCGACACGCCGGACTACGTTCGTGGCTACTTGGTGAGTAGCAGGGCAAGCACATGGCAGTGTGATTGGGGGGGGAGAGATACATACTCCAACTGGGTGTGATTGAGGGGGGGGAGAGATACATACTCCAACTGGGTGTGATTGGGACGGAGAGATACATACTCCAACTGGGTGTGATTGGGGGGGAGATACATACTCCAACTGGGTGTGATTGGGGGGGAGAGATACATACTCCAACTGGGTGTGATTGGAGGGGGAGACACAAACTCCAACTCGGTGTGATGGGGGGAGATACATACTCCAACTGGGTGTGATTGGGGGGGAGAGATACATACTCCAACTGGGTGTGATTGGGGGGGAGAGATACATACTCCAACTGGGTGTGATTGGGGGGGAGAGATACATACTCCAACTGGGTGTAGCCTGTCGTCCGTAGGACAAATGGACATACAGATGCACGCCAATGTCCATCAGTGAAGGCCGCAATGTACTTGAGAAGAACCCGCATGCAATTATAAGCTACACAACATAGAGAAAAATCCAGGTCTTCGAATATTACACATCCATCGACATCCACATTGCACATTATACCACACCACATAATACACGATTCAACAACATACAGTATCAGCGCAGCACAACATCAATACAGAAATGTGCCCTTGAATGCATGCAAAGGGATCACCCCTAGCCATAGCATTGAACCACACACCTATAGCACCAGTGAAGTGATGCTACACAGCATGGCAACATCAATGTCGGAATGGCAGTACACTAGCAGTGTGGTACCAAATATGCCTGGGCTCAGGGACACCTAAGACCTTGCCTCACCAGGACATGTCAATTGCTGTTGGAGGCATGATTCTGGCATGTCCACTTGCAGGGTCAAGTACACCATTGCACATTGCAGTCACACAGATCGTCTGCATGCATGCTGGTAGTCGTGGATCACAATCAGTATGCATAGTTGATTTGTGTGACATGTACATGCCACTCCAGAGTTGAACAGTAACAGGTCCCCATTCTTCCCGCCATACAGGTGATGCCAGCTATCCCATGAAGAGGTGGCTCCTTACCCCTGTACGAAACTCACAGAACCGGCACGAAGAGGACTACAATCGTGCACATACCTGTACCCGTGTCGTGATTGAGCAGACATTTGGCCTTTTGAAGACACGGTTTAGGTGCATAAGCAGGTCGGGTGGCGCTCTCCTGTACGGCCATGAGAAGGTGGCCAAGATCACCATGGCATGTGTCATGCTGCACAATATGTGTATCAGACGGAATGTGCCACTGCCCCCTGACGTTCAAATGCAACCTGATGAGGATGATGATGGTGATGAGGACGGAGGTGACGGGGATACAGGTCATGCAAGGCGCATGAGTAGGGGTATGCCCACGTTTGGTGGCCCCTAAAGGGCTCCACTCCAAGCGAGACTGCGGAGGCCGTGCACACTGGCTTTCACCCCCTGTCCTAAGGGACACTGTTTTCACTGTTTTTCATCAGCAACACAATGAAAGGGTAAACATATTGTTCTTTAGTTACGCGTTTTAACTAATGCAAGATATGAAAAGCGCCACACAATTAAATGTTTTTTGGTCACTGGCACGGTCCCCCTTGAATTCTTGCCGGGCCATTCATCGCCAGCATCTGCCACCTATCTCTGCCGAAGGATCCCTTTGGCTGTAGGTCCGCCCTCCTGCCATAAACTTCTTTCAGTACCACCATCCTTAATATTCACAGTGGGCTCGCTCCCCATGCCCTTGCAACTTATCTATAACCCTATCTCTTGCAGATGAATAGAAGGGGAGAATGTTAACCAAGTCCTCACCATGATTGGTATTACTGCTCTTCTGTTGCATCCATTAAAACAAAGAAATAATGCAATCCCCTAACACAAAAACCAAGCCAAGAAATCAAAGAAAAAGGAGCAAGCTACAAAAAGGAAATGCTAGCAAGAGATTACATAAATACTCAAATTAAGCCAACAAGGAAACATCTCTGAGAAGTAGCAACACCCCTAACAAACTCCACTATCAAAACTAAACTATGGGCCTCATTATGAGCCAGCCGGTCCGGACACAACGTTGGCGGTAAATCCACCGCCCCCGTTGTTTCCGGACTGGCTGATTCCGAGTCCTGCAGTCGGGAGGTGTCACTTCCACCAGGTCTGACCTGGCGGGAGTAACACCTCCCGCCGGCAGGCAGACATGGAAACACCGGCTCTGTCATAGACGGAATCAATGTTTCCATGGTCCCCATCCCCATGGAGTCCTATGTGACTCCATGGTAATGGGGATTTACAAGGTTCCCCGGGCAGCCTGACGGTTTTTCCGGCACAGCTACTGCCAGACTCGTAATAAGGCCCTATATCTAGGAATATAGATGTGATTTTCTTTTGCTTTACCTCTTTTTATGGTTTGGGGTCATTATTTAATGGATCACCATTCTGTGATCACTGCTTCCACTCCTGTTACCCCCTTTAATGTTCGAGAAGGGCCGATTGTTACCCCTCCTTCCCATTGCATGCAGACCCTTCCTTTACTGCTGCATTTTCTTTTATTAAATTGGCATGCAAAACCCTGTACCCTGGAAACATTAGTGCCTGGAAACATTAGTGCATTAAAGCGAACTATTTCCCTTTTCATATTCCTCTGTCTCTTTCGTTCTCTCTCATTCTGTTTATATCTTAGTCACAAATTAATAATAATGTAGCATTTATATAGCTCGACGAGCCCTCGGGAATCAGAGCGCTGCTTATTACTACCCACAGTGTGTGGTGCTCATTTATCGGAAAGATGAAATACTGAGTTTGGCCCTGACAGGATTCGAACCTGCATCCGCAGGGTCTGCACGGAAGTCAAAGCATGCGCTCTAGGCACTGTGCTACCGGAACTGCTGTCAGGAACGCACTACTCTTTCACTTTCCCTTTTAGAACACACTTTATCTAAAGAAATATACAACCTGTACAAATCTAGCAAAATGAATGATTTTACAATATGTTATCTCTGGGTGTTCTCGCGTAGTGCAGAAGAATCAATGTTCTGAATTTGAATCCAAATCTTGTAGAACAATGCACATTTTAGTGATTTCTTTTGTGAGTTGTACATTTATTTTCAATTTCTTCCTGTCACGCTTTCATTCGGGATAGATTAAGTCCATGTAGGAGAATGATTTAGGCAAATGGACCTCCATTATAGACTTTGTGCACAGCTCTCACCTGCAATTCACCCCAAGCTCATGCTACCCGTGGCTGGAATACCCACATGAAATGTTAACTGCACCAGGATGGCGGCATCAATCCATGGTGTGCTCTGCTGACATGAGCTGGCCTTGCTTCTCTTGGATTGAATGCATCCCCTGATGATTGGTGAACGTTTTAGTTTCATAAGCTTTCAGTCTTGTGGGTTGTGCCTGACCGGCACCAGACTAGCCCCTACTGTATACCCTGTTCACTATCCACTGCTTAGGTCCTTTATGTCTATAGGTCAAACTTAGCTGAAGAGCAACCGAGCCCTGTATAGAGCAGCAGATTGCTAGTGGGGATTGAACAAGTCACCAATTAAAAAGGAGTAGTAACTATCACAGTACCAAACATTGGTAGCAGTAGGCACAATATTGTGTAGTGGTGTGCACAATATAGTCAGAATCAGCAGTCAGTAGCTGACATATATCAAGGTGTGTATGATCTGCCACAGAAGGAAAACGAAATGAAAAGCTGGACCGCATCCCTCCAGTAAACTATTTCACAACCTGAACTGAGTCAGCCGTTTTTGGTAAGAGGTAAGCAGGGAAATTACCATAGAAAGTAAACGCAGACTTTGCAAATTATATATATAAGCAAAAGACGTATAGGTGGACAGACTGCACCAGACAGCTCAGGCACTTAGTCAGAAACTGCAGATGGCTCATGCAACAGGTAGGCACATCACAGACCACTGTCTCAATGGATATAGTGACTCAGCAGACTAGCTCTGAGACAAGTTTATCCATGTACAAGAAAAAAGTAAAAGAATAACTAATCTTGACAAATTATTTAAGGCAACCACAGCTGACACGGAGCCCAGGCCATTATTACCCATGATGGCCACCTTTTATAGCCAACTCTCCTGTTCAATGGCCACAGACCCTTTTCACACTGTTACATTTTGTCCACTAACTGTAAATGTTACATCTACTTTGTTACATTTAAGGGTATGCTGAATACATAAAATGTAGTAAGGGCTGTAACCATATAACATTTAAATATGTTTGAAACATCTGCCAATATGCATAGCTCCATTGCTTCCCAAAGCGAGGTTTATGCTGGTTCAGTACCTATAAATAAATATTCAAACTAAAGCCATGAACCAAATTGTTTGTGAAATAATCAGATTAGCGAACTATAGTTTTAACTGTATGTTAGTATGTTAACCACTGTATTGTATCTCATCCTTATAACCTGTTCATGGATGACCAAATATTATATGGCACTGTTTTCAATAAAATCTCTCTAAAGCAAATGTATATTGTATGGGATGAATACAACCCAATGATACTTGTAGTTACAACTACCTGTTCGGTGTAGAAGAATTAATTACTGTAACTCCCTGTTCCCATGCACCAACCTCCGAAACAACAGACTACAAATAGCTCAGGATAATGCAGTAAGAGTTGCCCTCAACATACTTAAAAAATAACATATCTCCACTGGCAGGCAGAACATCCATTGGTTGCCAGGGCAGGACCACATCAAATTCAAAATCCTATCATTAACTCGCAAATGCCTTTCCAATAACGCCCCAATCTATCTAGCTAGACAAATCTCCAAAGCACAGTGTAACAGACCTACACGGTCCACCTACTCTTGCCACCTTTCCACCACAAGATTTAGAAGCAAAAAGCTGGAGGATGTAGCTTCCCAGTGAGCTCTGCCAAACACTGGACTTCTATGCCTATGGCCCTAAGATCAGACCCTTCACTCTGGTCCTTCTGAAAAAAAAACAACAAAAAAAAAGGCTTTTCTCCCAGGACACATAGCAGCCCCTCAACCCCTCATCTATCTTTACCGTTGTCTGCATGCCTCCATGTGCTCTACACTACATGCCCGATCAAACTTATCCTTAGCCTGCCAGCACGTGATTCAGAACCATATGCAATAGGTAACATGCGAGTACTTTAATGATTTAACTCTATGAGACATCTTCGTAAGTACCTTCGGGATCTAACGTCCTTGCAAGCTACCACTGCTGAAGAAAATATGCCTAACTGAATGTAATGTAATCCAAAGGAGAACGCCTATGTATTCATTGAATTTAGTATTCCAATGTATTCACTGTAATGAATGTCCTCTACGTATGTAAGCAATTTCCAGAAACATTACTGATATAAGCATAACTGTAACCAACCTGCTTAAGCAAAAAGCGCCTAGATGCCTGCAGGCTTGGCGCGCTATACAAATTTCAAAATAAATAAATAGATATAAAGTGTGTGAGCAGAGAACTTAGGCCATACATATTCTAGGATAGTAAGTTGATTGGAGCCCAGATGGTCTGATAGTGACAAATCAATATTAGCCAAACTTCTCCATGTGAGATCACACTCTGGTAACCAAAGGGACCCAATATGCGCCCCTCCAACACACTGATCGGTGTTGCTTAAGTGTTGAGATCAAGGATCTTTCCTGCCATCTGTCCAGACCTTTCCCCAGTGTCAGAAATGTTGTCATTCTGAAGATGTTATGATGATCAGTTCCAGCAGCCAGGTGATAACCACAAGGATTCTGTTTCTTGTCCCCAAGGACGCCTAATGACTGCTCCCCCTGAATTAGAGGCCCTTCAAGTGAGTGCCTGCAGCACACTGAAATGTGGCATCCAAAGCTGAGTTACAAATTGAAATGTCCCCTGATGTCTGACATCTGCATGGACGAGTCAACGGTGTCACCCATTTTGACATCTGGTAACCCTCCGGGTGATTCGTTTCAGCAGTCATGTGACCACAAAGAACCCATTTCCCACTTTAAAGCAACATTATTACTTAAACCCAGTGACCACAAGGTCCTATAAGGGAGCCTTATGACTGCTCCTCTAGATCTGAATATGCAACTAAAGCATATCTCAAGCTTGACTCATGCTGGACAATTCACCAGCTGTGGCAAGCTGCCGGCTATCGTTTGTGCTAATCACATGCTATCATTTCATTCAAAGATGGAGCCTGATGGCTTCAACATCAAAATAATGCCAATTGGTACATGTTAGGACCAAAAACCAATTCCTCAGTGCCCTTAGCTCAGGTAATGCTACCATTACACAACACACAGAATCAGCCTGTTGCAGACACAAAAGTCACACTCGACCAGCCCACGAAATCTCATTGACATGATAACAATAATACAATTATAATATGAATAATAATAAAGATGGTTGTTATGTGTATTATTAGTCATAGTATATAATATAATTATAGTAATTTGTATAACATTATTACTATTAATATTATTGTCATTATCATTATTATTAAAAAAATATCATTATTAATATTTATGTTCATGGGGTAAACCTAGCTGAAGAGCAACAGAGCCCTGTACAGGTCATAGAGAAGCAGATTGATAGTGGGGATTGAACAAGTCACCAATTAAAATGTATTAGTAAGTATCACAGTACAATACATGGGAATTGGTGTGCGCAATATAGTCAGAATCTCGATTATGTCGTTGGAAGAGCCAGAGCCTCAGTTCTTTCTTAAGATGAAGGAGAGTTGGAGCAGTCCAAATTGGCACCAGTATGTTCCAAAGCACAAGAGTGTAGCATGAGAAGGGCTGTTTCCTAGTGTTCTCCTAATGATCTTACTGCGAGATGACCTTGTGCTACCAAGTGTTTTAAGTTTGGCCATCAGTTAGGCCATTGTGCCAGCTTTGGTCACCTTGTAGGTGAGGCATGCAGTAATGCATGAGATCCTATCCGGTGTGGGGAGTCAGTGTAATTTACACAATGTGAGGGTGATTGGTGCATTTCTGTTGATGAGGTGAACCATGTAAGCAGCCGGAATCCTGTGAGGAGGGCATTGCCCTCGACAATATGCAAGACCAATGGGGCCTGCCTCACCATTCAGAAGTCTTTGAGTGGAAAGAATGGATTGAGCTTGGCAGTATGGAGAATAGATTGCTGTCCACAATGAAGTCTACAGATTCTTCTGAAAGAGTGAGTTGGGGGCAGAACCTGTCCAAGCTGGACCTGTATGTTGGGTCTTGGAGGGCTCACAGTTTCTGTACATGCCTCTCACCACCGGATTCGCTATGTGCTTCAGTAATGAGTTCAAAAGGAATCTGATGGGAAGGGATAGGATGGTTCACCATTTCATCCGAGTGTTTGCTGAAACATGCTTGTTCCCCATGGGGGGTATGTCTCCACCTGCAGCATGTGAGATGTTGAACATAGTATTAAATGTCACTATCACTCCCTTACGCCCACCACTCCAACCCTAAGTACACAGCCCCTGTGTATCTGGTGTCCTCTTGGAAGTATTGAAAGTTACTTGATCTAGTTACATCACTAGATCAACGACATAGAGCTGCTGATGACCATTTCTACTGGAATGCAAATTATCTGGGAGACTTCTGGATTGTCTTTTCTGTGTTGTACAGCTTTTCCTGTGCTGTTCAAATCATGAATTATGTGTGGTTCATATAATGTATGTCTCTTCGTTTCTACATGATTCCAACAGATTGTAAATCTGGGATTGAATTTACTGCACAGATCTAAGATGGCCTAGGAATCAAGGTAAGTTCAGTGCTCTTCTGTGCAATTCCAAAATCCAGTATGGCTGTGGAATTAAGGAATATCATGTCAGACCATGTGTGATTCAGATACTTTGTCATGGCTGTGGAAGCAAGGTAAATACTGTGAGGCCTTTTGTGTGGCACTGGGGCTCCAGGTAGACTACACAGTCCAGGTAAGTACTAATGTGTTATACCATGCTGTGGTATGGGTCCAGAGCCCAAGAGAGCCTTGCTGCATTATTCTGTTTTTCTAGGGGTATCCTGGAGATCAAGAAAGTCCCAGGTATGGTGAGGGGAGTTTCAGGTGAATCCAGGAGTTCAAACAATAGTGATCACATTATTTCTGAAACCGTAAGCACGTGCTAAGTGTGGGGTAGGGCTTTTATAGCAATCCAGCTCAAAATGGCCATTGAGAGTTCCTCTTCATGCGAGAGTGTGAGTTCTCAGCAGATGTCGGCCCCTCAGGCCTCCATTTACTTGTGGCCACTGAGATGATCTCTGAATGATGGACTATTGGGGTTCATGACCCTGTGCCCATTGTGTGTGCCTGTGTGTGTTCCCAGAGCCTAGTTTGTGTGGCCAATTGGCATTGGCACTGGCCTGCTGGTGCCTATGGTAGCCCAGCAACCATGTTAGTAATTTCACCTAAGGAGCACCCCTCAGACCATCCTTCTCAGGGTGTTTTCAAAGGAATTGTTTAAGCAACCGTGGAGCACCACAGTAGCGGGTTCCCAGGAATGTTTGGCTATCTCATATTCCATCCAATTCAGAAGATACAATAGACACCCAATACCCTTTTGGAATCTGGGATTGTCCGTTCCTCATATTCAGGTTGTCCGTCTATTGTTATGTGCATGGGTGGTTTTGGACTGGGGCATAAACCCAGATGTATGGTTTTGAGAAACGATCTATGGAAGACCGGATGAATGCAGAGTTGTAAAGAAAGAACTAAGCACAGAGCAGATCTCTCTACAATGTCAGTGATGGAGAATGGCCCTATGCATCTTGGCAGGCATTTGCAGATGACTTTTAGCTGCATATTCTTTGTAGCTACCCATACCTTGTATCATACATGATAGACTGGGGCAGCGTGTCTGGATTTGTCTGCAAACTCTTGTAAGTGTCTTTTGCTTTTTGCAGGTTTATTTTAGCTTGCGCAAGTATGTGTTTTATGGAAGTATGCAGGAATTGGCTGCGGGTACATGGGCTATGTGTTGTAGGCATACCCAGCTGCCCATTGTAGGGCGAGGTGATTCCAAAATTCAACAGTGACTCCACATTTTAAATGGGCATCCACATTTCAACAAGGATAAGAGATTGATCCCAGTAGTGAGCAAGAGGGTGAGACTCATGTGTGAGACTCAGGCTGAATCTAGTAGATGTCAATAATATGGATGTGCAAAACACATGCCTGTTAAAAATGAATTCAAATTTGATGCTGCACAACATGGATTTTACTCCATATCACAGTCATGGGGCCTCATTACACGTTGTGCGGTAAAAATCGCAATTTACCAGCATGGCGCTATTAACGTGTCTGCCTTGGCAAGAGGCCGCTAATAGCATACCATTACGAGTACACGGACACGAGCATAGCGCCATGCCGGTAATGACCCTACCGCCATGCCGCTAAAGACCCCAAAAAGACCCTTGCGGCACCGATGAAAGCGCTGATAGCACTTCCAACCTCCCGCAACATGCAAATAGCGGTCACCGCTAATAACGGCCATCACAATTAGCGGTCACCGTTAAATAGCGGAACCGGAAATAGCGTCATCGCACAGGAATGGGAAGGAGCATGGCGGCCATCTTTAAAAACGCAATCCATTGCCATCCTCTGTCCCCTGGACCTGTTTTGAGTACTTTGCTATTGGAAAGCCACAAGGGCACCCTCGCCATGCCTAAGGCTATTAAAAAAACAACTGACCGTCAGCGCAAGGAGAAATTTACCACCGAGGAGCTAACAATGCTCACAGAGACCCTTACAGCGAATGCCGATGTGGTATTTGCGAGCGACATGCGTCGGGCGACCCTTATCTGCAAGAAGGCAATCTGGGCAGAGGTTGCCCTAAAAGTGAGTGCAGTGGGCACCACCACCCACACTGTCCGGGAGTGCAGAAAGCGGTGGGATGATCTCCGCCTCCGGGTCAGAAGCATCCTGTCTGCGAACCACAACATAGCCACAGCAGGTAGATCTGATTTGCAGATAAAATTAAAGGAGTGGGAAGAGACCTGCGCCAACATGATTGGAGTAGAATCGATTGAGGGAGTCGGGACCATGGAGCATGGTGTGGCAACTGCATCAGATGGAGGTGAGTGTACACATGAAAGTATGCATGTGAATGTTCAGGTGCCCCCAAATTTGAGCCCATAATCACCTCAAGGATGCGCAAACATCCATACATGCATACAACCCTGGCCATGTCAGTGTCAAAACCAAACACACACACATGCACACATCACCAGAGACAAGTGCCACACACAACCATGCATGGATGAGCCACTCAACTGACACATCACCTGCATCCCTACCAATGAAGTCCAAATGCTCACAACAGCATGATTGACGTATTCTAAATGAAGTACATAGAACCGTTACCAATGCCATCCCCGTCGTTGTCCCTGACAGGCTCACAAACAGACAGTGAAGATCCTGGCACTGCAACTCAGGCACCCCCTGCCATGAAAAAACCAAGGCCACAGGACACAGGGGACAACCCCACAACATCAAGGGGCAAAGGGAGAAGAGTCCCCATGCATAGTGCCAAATATCGGCAGAGCGCCACTGCTAACATACAACTGTCCACACCAGCAACAACTGCCCCACCTTCTGAAGTAAACCCTCCACCACAGATTCCAGCCACGGAGGGTCCACCCTCTGCTGCAACAAGTTCCACAGGAGAGGCGGCAGCCACAGTGCCACTCTCAGATGTGGAGGACCCAATGGAGTACCCCATGGAAATTCACACCCCAAACCCCCCAAGAAGCCCAGAGGCAACTCCACAGGAAACACCAGTGTCCATGGCCAGTCTGGCGAGGACAAAATGGGAGGGTTCAGTAGCCCACCGGTGGGTTCACCAGATGTCCTGGTAGCAGAAGAAGGCGCAGCAGCCACACCAGCACAACGCCACAGTGCTCTTGACCTGGCCATCATCAGGCAGCGCCAAGAGGACATAACTGTGCTGGTTGGGCAGCAGTGGAGGAGGCTGCCCGTCTCAGGGGGGAGATAACGGAGACTGCCAGGCACTCAAGGGAGGCGATTGAGGCCTGTACCAACAGGCTGTGTGGGGAGATTGGCCAACTCAGGCAGGTCCTCACGCGGATAGCGGACGCGATGGACTGCCAGTTCCCTCCACCACCACCCGGACAGACAGCCACATCATCATCCGCTAGTTCACGGCAGTAAGCCCCTTCCGCCGCTCCACGCGCACCACCAGGCGCACGTCAACCCAGCCTCCTAATGCTAGTGGTGGCAATGGGGAATAGGGACTGCAGGGTGAACCTTCCAACTACATTATGCCAGACACATAAGGGACTGTTGTGGGGGGAGGGAGGAAGGGTGTTTCGGGACTGTTGTGGGGGGAGGGGGAAGGGTGTTTCGGGACTGTTGTGGGGGGAGGGGGGAAGGGTGTTTCAGACTGTTGTGGGGGCAGGGGGGAAGGGTGTTTCGGGACTGTTGTGGGGGGAGGAGGGAAGGGTGGTGGGATGGTTGGGGACATGCACTTATGCATCTTTAAATTCCTTAATACACTGGTGATTAATCAAAACACAGACTTGGACTTCTTCATTGTGTATGTGTACTTTATTGGTGACAGGGTCCATTGTGCGCTTCAACACAGACACCAGTGCATTTCTACCCATATCCATCGTACAGAGTGAAACCATGTTACTCAGAAAATTTGGTTGATCAGATGCTGTCTCACATCAGGTCCCTCTTGGCCATCGCCCTGTTAGGCAGAAACCTGTGCAGTTCCCTCTGGGACCACTGCAAAAAGTTTAAGACTAGAGGAGTTAGCAGTAAACCCAATTGGAAGCAGCCTGCACCACCCAGATTTACCTGGTAGCTGTGGCTGAGCAGTCAGATTTCTCTAAAGACGAGTTAAGCAGTATATAGAGTATACAAGATAGGGCAATTTACACAGTAGAACAAGCAGACACGGATCAGAGCTTGCCTGCTTAACCTTCAGAGCCTGGACATCGAAACAACAAAAGGAGCCATCGAGACATTATCAAATCCTAAGCTGGACATTGTGGTGCAGCTGATTTGGCACTGCCTGTTTTTGGCACGCCGCCTTCGGCGTTACTCCCAGGGGCGCTGGGAGCTAGCCACGCTGGGATAGCATTTCAAACAGTAACATCCCGCCACAGGTCTCTGTAGTAGGCTATACTGTTGGCAGTGGATACCCACCATGGACAGCTCCCTGCGTTCTGCTGACTGCGGCCAACACAGCGCAGATGAAAGAGAGCTGCGCCGAAGGTGCTGCCCTGCAACAGCCGGCATCCAATTGGCTGCACCAGCAGTGATAAATTAAGTTCTACTGCAGTGAAATGTTGTCCTAGTGTGCTCAACACCTCCAGGAATTGAGGGATTAGCGTTGTCATGACATAGATAGCATGTCTGGAGATGTAGGGGGGAATCTGCCCAGTCTGTCCTGTATTTGTTATGAAGGACAGTGTTACTGATATTTAAAAGAATAACGTACAGGTTGTCCTGCACTTTCGGCCCATTGGGGCCTTCTGTGTGCGCCTCACCACACTCACCACACAGAAAACGTCACCCTGACCTTAAGTGCTAATACATATACAGAAAACATGTCAACAGATCCCAAGGCTACAAGCAAAGCAATGCACATAGTGCCTTTGTTCCTTACAGTGAAAGGCTGCTCAGCGGAGGAACATAGCCTGAGATAAACAAGTTTGTCCTCGAGGAAATGTTGTACCGCCTTTGGAGAGTTCATATGCACGGATAAGCGCATACAAAGTGACTTTGTTTAATTTTTGATCGCAATATTTACACATCCCTCCCAGTCTTGCTTCAGGATGGGTCCGTTGACCCTTAATTCTTTCGACCTTGGATCCAAGGAAGCTACATAACAGACCCAGTTATTTTCTAAAAATGTGTTCAATGGGATTCCTGCTGTATTCATATGGTACACTGTGCTTCCTTTATAACACGCGTAATGTGGTAAATATCGACTTTTTAACATATATTCTTCTAACATAATTTGCACAAAAACATCACTCACAATTTAACAGTTTGAAAACATACCTGCAAATGTCACATTCTTCGAAGTCGAATTATTTCGAATAAAGAGCATGCCAGTCGATAACGATGGCGCACTTTACATGTGCAGGACTCTCGGGGCAGGGGACCAACCCTCCTGCTGACTGAGTTACAAGTTGAGTGTGCTATATATATGAGACCTGCACGCTTACTACAGGGCATACATGGGTGGCAGGGTGTGTGGGTGCTTTCCCCATTAACATATTAAAACAGCTGTCTATGTTTTGTTTTCTAATTATCAGAACAGCTAAATCTAAACATCTGCCGACCTCCTTCTACTTACAAACCTAAATCTCATGACCACTCTCAAACCTCTGTTGCGTACCGGACCATATTCCTAAGCCACTCCAGCTCTTTCCACCACCAACCCATCCTCATTCCATGACTCTGTTCTTATCCTCACTAAAGCATGCTCCCTCTTTTCTATCAAATGCACTACTTTCTCTCTCCAACATCACCCCTTTACCCTGCTTCACTCGATTCTTCCCTCTAACACCGGTACCCAAGCTTCACCAACTCTCCCGCCATGCCCTATTTAGCCTCGACAGCTCACTCCCCTGCCTTCATCATTTCCTATACCTTTCTCCCATCCCTTTCATTTCTATCACCACCAACAAATACTCCAACCTCCCAAGTCTACTGATCCGCCTGTAACCTGCCTGGCACCCTTCTCACATTGAACCATCTCCCATCCTTCCATACTACACGTGGTCCTCCCGAATCTACATCTCGCTTTGCTCAGTCCAACCACCAATTTCCCTCTTGGTACCACCAAACACCTGTCGACACCCTCAAATCAACAACCCTCTATCACACTTATCTGTCAGCTCCTCCCCTTCGAGTCCTGTTCACTTAGCCCCATCTTGGATTTACCCTTTGCCACACTTCACCCAACAAACATACTTACCCCTTGCAATGCCACAATTTGCACCTCCTTAAAGTCGTTTCTTCCATCCCTTACCTGCCTGTCCACCCTTACTCCACTTACTTGCCAATGGCCATTCTTCAACTAAGTCACACGCTTGTCTTTTGTGCCCATCTTCCCAAAATCCTCAGCCACACCGCTACCCAGCTGATCCATCCAGAAACCATCTGCTGAGCCAACCGCCCCAGCAAACCATTTCCCAGTTTTTCTCCTTCCCCATTATTCAAAATCGTTTGAGCGCGTGGTCTTCTAATAGATCACTAATGGTATTGGAAATCCACTTCATGCTGGCTTCCATAGTAAACACTCCACCAGGACTGCACTCATAAATGTCTCAAATGTTCTATCAAATGCTCAACACTCCAAATGCTCTTCTACACTCATACTTTTGAACCTTTCTTCCCCATTCGAAACTGTCAACCACTTTTTCTGATGACAATCAAATATTTTTCCAATATCCCTCCCTAACCCAGCCATCTCAGAATGAATTGAAAACTGTCTCACTGCAATTCATCACTGGATGGCTCTCCGCTGCCTCATGCTGAACTCTTGAAAAATGAAGGTCATCTTTATCCTGGCTTTCAATGCCATTCCTACCCTCCTCTCTCCTTCCTGCATGACCTTCTTGCTCACTCACAAAACGCTTGCAATCGCGGGTCCTCTTTGATAGCGACCTACGATGGCAACAATTCACCAATACCACTGTCTCTCTTGCTTGTATTAACCTCCTCAAAAGTCATAATATTTGTTATTTTCTTACTAACCACTCTACAAAAACTTAAATCTCCACTCTCGTATTTAGCAAACATGACTACTGCTCAATCCTACTCCTTGGCCTTCCTAACTACTCTTTCCTCCCTCTAGACAAAGCCGTCAACTTTACTACCTGCACTCTCTACAACCCTCCCTGGACCCCCGAATCCCGCTTCCACCAACTTGCTACATGCTGTTTGGATCTCCATACACAAGCGCTCTCTTTTCAATCTTCTTATCCTAGTCTAAAAAGCTATCAATGGTCTTGGTACTTTGTACCTGTCTGATTATATCTCAGTTTACTCAACATAATGTTCCCTCCGATCCTCCTCCACATTCAACCTCTACATCGCATACCCTCCGGGTGCCACCACTCACTTCCATTCTTTCTCCTTACATGCCCCACTCCAATGTAACACACTGCCCATAAGAATCAAAGCCAGCCCAACTGTGGATCTCTTCAAAGCTCTGCTTAATCTTCACTTGCTAGAGAGGGTTCCGTTGGCGCTCTCCCCATCCTCCCCTACTACTGCCTCCAGTTTTACTTGATCATGTCATTTTGCACGTTTAAAAATAACTCTTTAGTTTGAAGCAATTGTCCTATTAGGTTAATGTTACCTTTGTAAGTCACCTGTAAATGTTAATTATATGCGTCTCTAATTCCACCTCACGCCACTCAAGAAAGAGATCGCCATCACCTGTGCCTTCCACAGCCCACATCCTTTGGGAAGAATATATCACTCTACTCGAAGTGCTAATGTGTTGCTGAGATATGTTCTTCTGATGTTTCACTATCATCCGTACTGTCAATATAAAACTCTATCTATCCTAGCACTGGTAATGTACCTTGTCCCAGTTTTGATGTAGCCACAGTGCAACACATCTGCTTGAGATAACAACCAACCAACCATGAAAAATGTAAACGTATAATTATATACGAACATGTTGAAAGCATGGAGAAGGGAAAGAATGTTCACCACGGTGCTAATTTGTGGATGTTTGTGCCTGAAAACATGTTGCGACTGTTTGCACGCTTGCCAAGTCACTTACTTCTTCCCTTACTCTAACATTGAACATAATTCTTGTTTGCATTCATAGAAATGAATTGTGCATGCACAATAGAAAGAAGCAGCACACATTTAACAAACACATTTGGCATGTGAATGATAAAGCTTAAGAGCGCTTTGCAGCATCATTTTATTACCACCCCTATATGCAGACGCATAAACAAATACAGTCTAGAACTAAGCCTCAATACCTGCATTTTTTTGAAAATGCTCAGTTCATTTATGCTGCAGGTCATGCTAATGCAGGATAAATATATAAGTGCAGAATCACTTTGCTATCGATCACACGGCAGGCAGCGTCCCATGCTAGCTTTGTCTCCAGTAGGCTGCATTGACATGTTTGAACACATTCGCTGAAGCATTTCATTAATGGCCCTCCTATTTGGACTCAAGGACTCTGTGTAATGGGCCATTATAACGGGAGAGCAAGAGAGCATGTTGTGCTATTTATCTTTCTTACCAGACCCTCTGCACGCGTCTTGAAATCAAAAATACAAATATATAAATCATTTACAAGCATTAGATGGGCCAATGGAATCAAAAACTTGAATAGGCCAGTGGCTCTTCTCTGCTATGAACTCTAGACAAGGCTGTTCAGCATGGTATATATTGTACCTTCTGATCCGGATGTAGTCAATGCTGTGCACACTGCTCTCTCACTTTTACATCTTTACAGCTAAATACATGTATTGATACAACTTCCTTTAGTGCAATTAACTATGACACATTTCTCACTCTTACCTCTGTTTGAGCTCTTGCCTAAAGTATTAATGTGGGATACCCCATAATGCTCTCAAAATATGTTGCTGTTGTAATGAACGATCAGGGCCAATTAAGTAAGAAGGCAGTTTATACACAACACACAGGAGAAGTCACTTTCCCCATTAGTCGAGAACAGTGGGGAGGAAAGCCTTCCAAAACATAGAACATAGAACATAGGTAGAACATGGAATTAGGCAGTGTTGCTGAGTGGCAAAGTAGGTAAGAGCAGCTCTCTCCTTCGCAACGATCACAGTGGAAGGGGACTACACACTCATTGGAATTTCTGTTTTGTAAACAACCCTCGTTTTACCTGATCCAATTGAGGATCCCCCAGGCTCCAATGTGCCTGCTGAAACTTCTGAAAATGGTAACACTTTGTCATATGATTGCAATTGCCCTCTCCCACCAATGTCTCTCACTACAATCACTCTCTCCTTTCTTCATACATTCACATCTCTTGTGTGCCACATGTAGAACACATTTTACTTGAACTAGGAATATCCACAGTGATTGAAGCAGCCACACCTGAAGCATTATTCTTCTCCCAGCAGAGGGACAGGTTTATTAGCGTCTGTGACATCACACAAATCACCTCCTCTCACTTGCTCTATCTATTAGCAAGTAGAACAGGAGACTACAATATCCTCCTCCAACACCCAGGTTCGGGTCTGTTTTGTTCCATGGACCTGGCAAGTGCCAATGACACATTGCATCATAGGACATTTTTGGTCTACAAGTATCAAACGATGAATGATGAGATGCTCTCTCAGTTTGTCCTAACAATAATCTTGGTCTGGAGAATTTGGTGTTACTTATTTGCCTTAAATACTGGTGCACCCACATTTGGGAATGTGGCAGATGGGTGAGTGGGGGCTGAACATATTGCTGGGGCTGATTGAGCAGTTCATTCTTGCAGTGGGTATCCAGTTAATATGTCGAAATTAAAATGTCGAATGACAAAAATGATTTTCTTTTTTTTATTACGTTTTTTGGGGTTTCGCAAGTAAAAAAAAAGGTTTAATTAAAAAAAGGGGTGTGGGGGAACCCCCCCATTTCAAACAAAAAAATAACATAAAATAGACATTTTATATTTTTTTTCGGTATCATTTTTTCGACATTTTTGCATTCGAAATTATGAATTTCGAAATATTAGCTGTAAACCCTTGCGGTGGTCTTCTTGATTACAATAATAACACGTGGGACTCACATACCAGTTTCCTTAGAGATCTCATGGTGTTCCTGTACTTCTGCCACTTTCTGGTTTCCATCTGAAATCCTCTCCCCCATCAGAGACATCTGCCCTTGGGTAGTCTGAAAATGCAAAGACATGAGTCTGTTTTCAGTGTTTTTTTCTTCTTTTGTTTTGGCCCTCAAGGTAGTGATTTGCTACTGTAACCAATTCTAATAAAGGCTTTGTTTGCTACTCAACACAGATAATCTTGAGCTGTTGTTGCAGCTACGGTTTCAGTCCCATACCAAAGACATGGAATACTGCTTCTTCTGCAGTGGCTGTTTTTTTAATTATACCTGAATTCTGAGTAAAATATACTTATCCTGTCCGATTCACCAGAGATTATCCCTTATTCTGTTTGCAGCACAATCTATTTTCTGGGGGCATACTTCAGGAGTGGCATTGCACAGTCTCTCTCTTGCTTGTACCAAGTTTGTACTCATTCCTGTGTCTGTTACAGACCAACACATAATTGAGTAAGTCGGTGTCTAATTTCCACAGTAGAATCAACCACATTAACTGATACATATCCACCCATGATGGATTATAATTAAGGCTTCCAGTGTTATGGTATTTATTGTTCTGCCATTTCCATTCGTATTTATCCACATTTATTTTTTGTCATATAAAAAAATAATTCACAACCAGTATTTGTCTGCATTTATTCTAATAACAAATGCCTTTATTAAAGCAGACATGCAGCCATTTCTTTCCATAACAACAAATGGTTTCTTCTGTGACTGCTGCTGCCTTAACATATATGCTGTCATCAATTTAAATAACCGTAATGCTCTTTTTATTCCACTTTTACACTCTTCATTCTGCCAATCTGCAATGTGATTTGCCTGTGATGTATGGGTGACATCACAGAGAACCAGACAGAAAGACCTGTTTTTCCTTTTTTTTTCCTTTTTAATAAATACATACAGAAAGAAAGCAGATGGATTTCCTTCAGTATCTGTGTAAAAATCTGTAAAAACGTAAAATTGGAAGCCTTAATTATAAAACTGCATAACAGTCTCCTTGGCAAATCTCTGTTGCTCTTTCTTAATGTTTATAAATTCACACACTAAATACCTGAGATCTCATGTCCATGGCACATGCAGCAGGAGTGAATAGTCTATATTTTCTGAACCTCCCAGTTCTTGTCTATGGGGAGCCTGGAATATGGTTTACTTCGTGCTATGGCTGGGTAACTGACATTTGGAAAAAGGAATTGGTAGGAATCTGTGAAAACATATCGCCACTCACTCTATAGGCATTCCATTAGGAACATATTCTGGCTGAACTGTCAATGAGGACTGATTCATGAAATTGTGAAAGACTGGGGACTAATATGGGAGAACCGGGTTCCGTTGGTCAACCATTTATCAGACAAAAAATTGGTGCTTCCTGACCCTGAACGAACGTGGTTTTGACAAAGTGACAGGGCTGAAAAGCTGCTGTAGCTGGGACACTTGACTGATCAACCTAATGGATCTTGATTGGTAAATTAGTAAACAAAGAAATACATCCTCTTTTGTGCCCTCCTCCAGCTTATACCTCATTAAATGAGCACACAAAAAAGCAATGCCATTTCAGTTTCTACCACCTCTTTCAGTCTAGTCCTTATTTTCAGATTCTTAATTTGACATTTTAGTTTCTCATTTAAATCGTGTAATCCCCTTAATTTAGAGGCACTTTGTATATCCATGCCTCTCTGCACCAATCAGAGTAGACAAGTGTGCCCTTTTTAAAGTTCTAAAGTATTCAAAATACTGTTTAGCTAAAATAGTTTCAAATAGAACCTTTACAGTTATGTTTATTTAATTGTTTTTTCTTTTGACCTCTGTCCCATCACAAGCCCTTGTCATTTATTGACACAGTTAATCCACTCTTCAGCATCACTCCCCGCCTTTATTTCACCAAACTCCTACGATCATCACCTGTTAGCTCCCCCCTTTTGTGGCAGATACCAAGCTGTAAGGATATATTCATGCATGAAATATTCAAGTAAACAACAGCACATGTGTACAGATTCCGAGGAAAGCAAAAGTTGGTGTTTCATTGGCAATATGTGAAAGCAGCGATTTCGAAATGGGTGTAAGGGACAGCTTTTCTCAGCAACAAGCCAGTAAAATTAGTATTATTTGTAAAAGCATTTAGCAAAACATTTTGAGCAGCAAGCCAGAAAAATGGGGTTTGGTTTCAAAAGCATTCAGTAAAGGGGGCAGTCATTTTAAAATTTAGAAGCGAGCATATACACACATTGAATGCTTTTATATCTGTGTGGAACTGCATTGGAATATGTAACCAACTAACAACTAATAAAAATTCCACTAACCAATTAACTGCCCCAATTAACTTTATAATGCAGTTCGGTAGACACAGTTTGACAGTCAATTCATTTTGTGTTTTTCCTTGGGGATATGCACAATGGAAAAAAAGCAGAAGGGCTGTTTGTTTTGTGCAGAAGAGGCTGATCTAAGTTTAACAGAAAGGGAGAGGTAATTTAATTAGCCGGACTGGGGGGTGTAGTCAGTGCTCTAGACATTCGAATAATGTCAGTGCATCTCTGGACGTGAGCTCCGGGAATGCAGTTTTGAAAACAGCTGGCATGGCATGTAGAAGAGCTGTTGGGCTGCTAGCATCGAAGTAGAAGGAATTCTGACGGCTGCACCAGTGGGCTGTGTGAGGGAGGTTTGCATAGATAAAGCTACGGCAGCAAGAGATTCAGACTTTGCACATTTTGGTGAGTTAGGTCATAATTTAGGTCTGCGTAAAACAAAATTAATGAAAGACAATGTACTTTTTGGCAGACAGTGTTGTGAGTTAGATTTAAAAGAAATGTGTCATGTTTCTCTCTGCATTTGAGCACTGGGTAAGAACGTAATGCACACTAAGTTCATTTTGCAATGTGTTTTATTTTGATCTCTTTCTTGCTGCATTCGTTTCAGAAAAATTGCATTCACTGTTTTTATTTCTTCCATGTTGCCTTGTGTTGTTTTATTTCTATCTCTCTGAGAGTCAGAACTGGGCTCGCTGTTCGTAAGAACATGTAATTCTGAGATTATGTTATGTATTGTTTCATCTTTATTTTAGTGTAACAAAATAGTGGTAATCAAACCATAATAGCATAAAAAAAAGAAAACAGAACCAGGCTGTTGTTTGGTTTTTGTGTTTTATTTTTGTCTCTGACGATCACTGTGTTAGTGGGAAAGTCAGTGGGTGATCCTAGTGTCATATACCATTGTGGTAAAACATTTTCTACCTCATTTATTATCTGGGACAATGTTAGGAAAAGAGTAAATACATACAGATGAGATAGAGGGTGTGTGAATGAGTTTTCTCTGCATGCTGAAGAGAAAGTGAAGTCATCTAAGGCACATAGGTTACTGGATGTAAATAAGTCAGTATCATGAGATACATGCAATAAGTCGCATTCTGAATTAACTCACTGGGTTCCCTGAAGGTGTGCTAGGTCCAGGGGTTCTTCATAGTCAGCCAAGGAGTATCCCAATTATGGCAAGGAACGTTTGTAGTATTATGGGGCGGTAGTATAAAGGACATGCTCATCACTATACCACAAAATTAAGATACCACTAAACATTACCGCCAATATAAGCTACCACTATATTATCACAAAAATAGGGTAATACTGAACTACCTCTAATTGTAAGGCCTGTTTACCACCAAAATACCACAGTAAGAAAATACTGCCAAATCCAGAATTTGCCCCAAAAGACAAAGCCTCCTACAAAGCCCACATGTCATGTTTGGAAGCGTAGACAGTCACAGACACAGTTTATTACCTGTCAATGGAATTTAGAAGACATACTGATTGCATGTCCCCTTCTAGCAGCAACTTGAACCCATCCACAAGACTACAAGATGTAATGACCATAGCTTGATAATAAGAAGTAGACTGAATCTTTTTATGACTATACAAAGGATGCCATGGACTGGTCTTTGGCATTCATCAGTCATTGACTCGAATTCACCTGTTGTGACAGTAACATGACTAAGAATCTTCTGCAAATGTCCAATTCTGTAGGTCAACTTAAGTTTCCTTCCTCCTTCCTCAAAAGGCAGTAACTCTCCATTCTCACATTCAGATAGCAAACAACTATGGTCTAGATGTTAAAACCTCAAGACACCTTCCAGTGCCCAGGCTTTAAAGTGCCAAGTCAGCATTATCTAATGCCAGCCACCCACAGCCCCACTGTCTTATTACTAATATACCATCAGCTCTAATAACTGCGGTCTTGTGTAGCTATACCAGTGGCAACCCTAACGGATACAGTCCAAATTCATTTCTATATTAAAGTGTTTATGCTGAAAGGGAAAGCCATAACTACAAATATATTTAGAGATAACACAATTGATAGCATTTTGAAACCACAATCAGTAGAGGAAACACAAACAGATGAAATGGACAATAATGTACCATGTCTTCCATCACTGTTCTTTAACCACCATTTCCTATTTATATAGATTTAATTAGATCATGAACAGCCGACACGTGTTTCAACACACAGGTCGGCTTCAAGGTTGAGTCGTTAAGGCAAATGATAAATTCAGAACATGAAATCACATGATGACATTATAAGCAAGGTATAAGTCACAACAGTGCAAAAATCAAATAGACATCATGGAAAAACGAGTTTAACATTGACCAAAAGATACATGGAAATTCCAGTTTCACAATGATACATATGGACCATAAAGTATTCAAAATAAATAAATCAAAATGGAAATTAGAGAAGCATCGCATACCACGTGTCAGGTTAAGAGGGAGGGACAAGTGTTGCGCAGGCAGTTGCAATAGCAAAAGAAAACAAAACAAAATCACAGTAAGCAAACACTTGGGAATTGGTATATTAAAAGGCATGAAACATGTCAGTAACAAAGTTCTGATAATTTCCAAGGTTCATGTGGTACCAAATCTTTAATATTGGAGCCCTGGATTTTGCCTCATCACTGAAATCAACCTGCAAGTGATTCAAGCACGAGTCACCTAATAGAAATAATTGAGGACACTCTCAATGCAAAAAGAAGAGCATCTAAGGGCTGTGAAAATGCTATGTAACATAAGTGGACTGAAACCAACCAGTATGGTAAGTAATCAAAATCTGATTGAAAGTAATTATAGAAGGTTGCAAACAATGCGTTTGTACCCATGCAGTGTCTACTCAAAATAAGTAACCCTTGTGGGGTCAAGTGAAGTGTGTGGCAAATAAAGTAGTCTTACCGCGCACAATTGCAGTCAAGGAAAATCTGGAGAATCCTAAATTTAACAAGGATGATATCAGAGACCAAGTGGCAAAGATGGACAATTCAGTAAAATGGCGTGGAGCCAAAAATAAGGTGTCACATACCTATTGGATGGCCGTGTACATTACACAGCAGAAAGCACCAAGATCGTTATAAAAATGTCACTCAGAGCTGGAATACAAGCCGTAATGGCTGAATCAAGTATATTACCTATAATCAGGTCCAAAGTCAAAATCTGAAAATAACTATCTAAATCGTGCTGAACAATGGAGTGTACAGCAATCATTCTAAAGGAATACTTATTCTTTAAATCGAGTAGCGCAACAAAGAACAGGGTAATCCAGTGAAGAACGCCAGTGACAGCGTGCAGTAAAGTAATGCTTCCGCGTACATCACAGAAGTGACGTAGGCAACGTGGGGACGTGTTGTGTCACGTTAGTGACGTCACAAATAAACAAAATAGATCTGCAATTTGCGTAGCTGCAGTTTATGTATTAGCAATGGACCTGATGCTATGAAGGGTAGATGGAGCAGTATAGTAAACAATGAGACATCAAGCAAGTGGATCAAATATTGGGAAGCGAGAGCATCAAGGACACAAGTTAATAAGTCGGGTTTGGCGTACAAGCACGTACAATCCACTTATAACACATGAGGCTCAAAGTAAATAGTATGGCATAATCTAAAGCATGTCCTATCATGCAAGCATAATAAACATTAAAAGTGGAACAAAATGAATACACCATTGGAACGGGGTAATGAAAAAAATGTTTTAAAAAATGTAGGGAATATTGTAATGCATGAAACATCATGCATGATTGTGGGTATTGTGTACCAACAACATCAGTTGGTGAACAGTATTGATTGGGAATTGGCATTTCAGCAAATCCCATCTCAATCAATTACAGCTTCATGGGGTTAATTAAACAATATTCAGAGGCATGAAGCGTCATGCCGGTAAGATAAGCATAGAGTAGAGGCCACCATAATAGAGTACATCGGGCGATGGTGCTTGATCACAAATAGCGGAGGACCCCGGTGCAGGCCAACCAGGTCCCAATCAAAGCTGGGTGCAGAATTAGAGGAAAATACGTGCATCTAGTTAATGCAATGATGAATTACTGGTTGCACAACTGAGACATCCTCTTTAAAGAGGTTGAACACTGATGTTACAGAAATACATGAAATACATGCCTCTCATGATCAGAATTAATACCTCTGGTTGTACAACGTAAGAAACAAATAAGTTTATCTTCCATATGTCTGAGTTTAAGTTTGAGATTGTTCTTTAACCACCATTTCCTATTTACCCTTGGAAACCCCTCACCCGGTTAACACACTCACTTACCTCACACACCCTTGACATGTTACCATTTGCACTACCTTAAGGTTATTTCATCCAATACCTACTTGGCCAATTTTACTCAGTCGACTTGCCAATGCCCATTTCTCAACTAACCCAAACACTTGCCTTCTTTTCCCACCATCCTCCCAAATTCCCTACACTCATGACTCAGCTATTTGATCCATTAATTTCATACCTGCTTACCATCGAATCACCTAACAGCTATTCCAGACTCCACTACAGCCCCGCAGGATCAGTGAAGGAACTTGATCCAGGGAAAGACTGAACATATTGCGCCCCAGCGAGAGATCGCAGGACACCCAAGGTGAGGCTGAAGCAGAGAGGGGGCATTAGGAGGTTACAGGAGGTGGGAACCAAACCCACCCCTCACGGCAGGCTAATATCTTATTTTGACATTTTAGGAAAACACTTCCTGGGAAGTGACAGTGAGGGAGAAGTCACGTGCAAGCCTCATCATTCAGTACCGTGCAACGCCAGTGCAGACATCATTCGTGCAGCTTCGTGCAATGCCCCCGTGGAGACAAGGTTAGCGTGACACACACCGCACATGTGGTGATGTAATGGGAGATGTCAGAAGACATATCATGCCACCAACACCTTCTGCGGGGTAGCTCAAGCGTATTGCGAATGCCTGGGTGTGCTGAAAACTTAGTGTCATGACACCACTGTAATGCCATAGTGCGGGTAACGTTGTTGTGTAAGTAAATACTCCCTTGGAGATAAGGCAGAGAGTGGACAATATCAATCCCCATCTCTTTGATTGTCTGTGGATTATCTTCAACCTCGGAAGTCAAGAGAGACCTCATCGCAGAATTCATGGTACAACTGCATACTACTTGACATGTCAGCAGAGGTACACCTTGAGTAGCCCGTAGAACACTGTTCCCAGGAATACGAGGGAGCGCATCAGCCTTAGAGTGCCAAGAACCAGGGCGATATGTGACTGTGAAATGGTAGGCTGAAAAGAACTCATGCCACCGTGCGTGTCTAGCAGTAGTGCATTTCACCGATTGCAAGTCTACCAGGTCCGTATAAACCTGTACTGGAATCGAAGTTCCTTGCAAGTGATGCCTCCAGACCAGAAAGGTGTCTTTAACCACAAAGAGCTCTTTTTCAGTGATATTGTAATTCTGCTCATGGTTGTTGAGTTTCCGTGATTGGAATGTTACTGGATGTAGGGCACCGGTATCAGGACAGTGCTGTGATAGCACGGCTCCAAGAGCAACGTCAGAGGCATCGGCCTCGACCACAAATGATAAGGAAGGATTTGGATGCTTCAACACCAGAGCTGTCGTAAAAGCCTTCTTAAGTGTTTCAAAAGCCTCATTAGCTGCTGGATTCCACACAAAAGTCTACTTGGAGCTGATGAGCGCAGTGAGAGGAGCAGCAATGTCAGAAAATGACTTTACAAAGTGTCTGTAAAAGTTTGCAAAGCCAAGAAATAATTGCAAAGACTTGAGATTTTTGGGGGCTGGCCAATCCAACACTGATTTAACCCTGTGGAGCACATACGGATACCATGGCTGGTGATCTTGTAACCCAGGAATTCTACACTTTCGACATGGAATATGCATTTTTCCAATTTAGCATATAGAGAATGCTCCCGTAACCTTTGCAAGACCTGATTAACATGGTGCACATGGAGTTCGTAAGAAGGGGAATAAATGAGTATATCGTCTAAATAGAAAACGGTCCATCATGTCCTTAAAGACATCATTTATAAAATGCTGAAAAGTAGCAGGGGCATTAAATGAGCCAAAAGGCATCACACAGTACTCAAACAACCCGTACATAGTCTTAAAAGTCATCTTCCACTCTTCGCCTTCTCTCATTCTAAACAGGTTGTAAGCTTCGGAAGATCCAACTTGGTAAAATCTTAGATGTGCCCAACTGATCCAAAAGTACAGAGATCAATAGGATGGGGTACTGGTTTTGGACTGTAACTGCATTTAAGGCACGATAATCGATACATGGCCAGAGGTCCCCCTCCTTTTTTGGCACGAAAAACAGTGGGGAAGCCGCTGGAGAACGAGCATGCCGAATGAACCCAGTTCTTATGGATTTGTCTAGATATTCTTTGTGGATCAAATCCTCCTTGTGAGTTAACGAATATATCCGGCCAGAGGGTATATTTGCTACAGGGACCAAGTCAATAGGACAATCATAGGTCCTATGTGGAGGAAAAATCTCTGCTCCCTTAACGTCGAATACATCTTGGTATGTAATGTACTCTTTGGGCAATGGAGATGAGATGACAGCAACCACCGAGGAAGGAACAGCCAAAAGCGGCTGACAAGGATTGTGTGGCACCGCATTGGAAACAAAACACAGCACCTCGCAATGGTTAGGGACAAATTCCACCTCACCAGACCTCCAGTCTACCACTGGATTATGGCGCCTTAACCAAGGCAATCCTAAGATCAAGCGGTATTGAGGTGCCGCAATGAGATCAAAATATATGGTCTCTGAGTGACCACTACTAGTGATCATGGTAAGATTCATAGTCTGTTCAGTGACCAAACCTGAAAGTAGAGTGGTGCCATCACGGCATTGACAAGTTCAGGTTGGGATTTTGGGATGACTGGGATACCCAATCTCTTGGCAAAGCCATCATCAATGTAATTGCCTGTAGCTCCTGAATCAAGCACTGTGTCTATAAACCATTCATGATCAGGAGGACATAGACATCGTGTAGATATGGTAAATGGTTGAGATCCCATAGAGTCATGATATGTCGAGCTCGGCAGTTCGACCCCCTCTACTGCCGAGCCCTGGAATTTCCTGACCGCTTGGGTTTCTTATTAGAGGCCTTCAATAGGTGTTCCGAAGAAGCGCAATAGAAACATAGGTTGTTCCTCCTTCTAGACTCCCTTTCTTCGTCTGTTAAAGGACCTCATACCACGCCGATTTGCATGGGCTCCGAGCTCCCTGCCGAAGGGGCTGATGTTGTCATGGCCAGAGGAACCAAAGATCTTTTTTCACCCTTCCTTTCGGAATTACGTGCATCAATCTGAAGGACCATGTCTAGAAGTTCGGGACAAGTGGAAGGAACAATGGGAACTGTTGCTAAGATGTCTTTTAATGAATCCGAAAGACCCTTATAGAAAAGCAATGCCTTTTTGTCTTCTGGCCAGCCAGTTTCTACCACAAGTTGATTGAACTTGGCCAGATATGACAGTAATGTAGAGTCACCCTGTTGTAACCCCAACAATTCTAAGTCCATGGCCTGGGTCTTATATTGAGTGTCAAGGCATCGCAGTTGAAGAACAACAGGCTTCCTTATTCCAACAATGGGTTGGCCCATGGTGCAGCCGTTCCACCTAAGTGGGACAACAAAAAGGCTGCCTTAGTTGTCGAATCAGGGAAGGAAGAGGGTCTGCAAAGAAAATGCAGACAACACTGATTCAAGAACAAACAAAAAGTTCTGGGATCCCCAGAGAACCTCTCAGGCAGAGCCAATGGAAACTGAGAGGTCACATACACCGGGCCCGACTCTTGTCTGGGTAATGCAAAACCAGAAGCTGATGCTTGTGCCGGGTCAGGAATGAATGGTGCAGCAGGTTGCATTCCGACTTGCAACTCATTTATTCTCTGTTGCGTGGAAGCATGTGCTGCATCCATTTCTGCACGTAAATCAGAGAACATTTGCATGACCTGGGCCAGAGTATCCGTTGGGTCCAAGGGGTTCTGAATATGTCAGAATACGCCTTGTTTTTGCCCACAATGTGTAGACGATGAATTCTACCCAAAAATATAACCCTCTGTATGGACAGAATAATCAATACCAAGGGATCTATTATTTGGAAGAATGGACCCAACACGACCAGCAGATCACCTAAGAAAACCAGAAAGGAAAGGGCAGGTTAGAAGAACACTGAAACAGGTTTTGCAAGAGGAAAACCAAAGCAAGACAGGCTTAAAACAACCTGCATGTAGGCACAGGTAAGTCCTGGAATGACACTGGTAAGATGATGTGGTAGCTAGAGATCGGAATCAAACACAGAATGTATCTTGGATGTCTAAGGCAAGGATACAATATATCTTAGTACAATGGTTTTGGCTGACAAGTTACAGTATGCGCTAAAGAGCAAGGTTGTATGAAGTCTTACTGTGTGCTGAGGTGGGAGTATCTTGATGCACTGCAGAGGTGCCCACTTATGGCAAAACCCAAGAAGCACTGTGGGATCAGGAAACTATTCCTGACGGCATTAGTACTTCCAAGGGCAGGAAGTCCTTTTAATACCCGACGACACAAGGACGCTCCTGGTATAACCCAAAAGTAAGCGGAAGTCACTAGTCTGTACGGGGTACACACTAGGAGAAGGCTTCCAGGTTTACCCAAGTGAGTGCTGATGGCAGCATGCAAGGAGGACAGCGTAGGATCCAGTCAAACAGTAAGTCCATACAGGGAATGTGAACGAGATGCAAACAGGAACGCACAGTCCAAGGAATCAGGCTGGGAGTCCATTTCGAAATTCAGGTCGGTAGCAGAACGGGCTTGACAAGGTAGTTCAAGGGTAGGCAAAACAATTACAGAGACAAAGTCAGAGTCAGTAACCAGGAAGACAATAATTCCAAATGAGGTATCAGGTAGGGAGCAAGCAATAGGAGTCCAGAAAACCAGGCAGTAGTCCAAGAACGCAAGAAAATCTAAGGTAACAAGAACAAGGAACAAACGTACTTCAACAAATTCAGAAGCACTAAATTAACGTTCGGGAGGAGATAAAAGGAAAAACATCGAATCATGTGATTAGGACGTAACGTGTAACGTGTACGTGCATGGAGAAGTGATCGTGCCTGTCCTAGTTTCCATGGTAACTGCCACCATCTGCTATAGACGGTCTGTAATTTGGCAGCTACATATTTCCCTGAGGGAGAGGTACGACACAAACAAGTTCCTTTAAAGTGTTTGGCAGGTCAAGGATGCGGGTGCTAGGATGGGAACCTGAAAGACTGGCACGGCGGTATGGAACAGGGTGAATTGTCGAACCTGGTGTGCCGTCCACATTCCTGACAATACCTGACTGTCTTTCCGCAATTCAGGATTGATGTGCCTCCAATGATTTCTGCCTTAATGCCACTAAGACATCGATCCTTCTCATTGGGACCCCTGCACCTGCTTTTGCTTTCTCACTCTGACCATGCACCTTGGGTCCTCTTCCTTCTCCTTCCTGAGAGGCAAAAATGCTCTCTCTTTCTCTCCTCACATCTTGGACATCACCAAGAAGTCCCATTTCCAGCTGCACCTCCGCAACAAGACTCTTCCCTTTCTCACTTTTCCCCAGAAGCTCACTATCTCCAGAGCCCTGGTTCTCTCTAGGCTGGACTACTGCAACAGCCTCTTTCTCAATCTGACTTCCTCTATCTGCGCTCCCTGCAAGTAATACAGAACAGGACTGCAAGAACTATCCTTGGCCTCAAGCCTAGAGTCAGTATCTCTCCAGCCCTGAAATCTCTCCACTGGCTCCCGGTGGCTGCACGGATCAAGTTCAATACCCTTTGCATTGTCCACAAGGCTTTTTGGGGCTGGGGCCTGCACTACATCCAAAACTCTCTTCCAAAATACCTTCCTTCTTGAACCCTTTGCTCAGCAACCTCCAACTCTCTTAGGGTTAGACGCTTCTCCAGGCAGAGAGTGGGGGATAGCTCACTCTCCTCTGCAGGTGCCTCCCTCTGGAATGCCCTGCCTGCCCCTCTCAAACTTGAGCCAGACCACCTGAAGTTCCTCTTCTCCTTTGTTTTCTCTCTCTCCCTTGCCTGCTGACTTAACTGGCCTACCTGTCTGCTGTACCAATTGGCTGCTTGGCTTCCCTCAAAGTCTCGCTGGGTACCAGGCTCTTTTTTGATCAGTCCCCCTTGCACTGCCTCCAGGACTACCATATCGGCTGTAACTGTAACCCTACAGTCCCTTGTTCTCTTTGTACTACCCTGAGATGCACTTCCCTGGCTGTACTTACTCAGAGCATTGCTGCCCTGTTTCCCCCCTCCCTTCTCCATTGCACTTCCCCCCTCCCTTTCCCCTTGCACTTCTTGTTCTCACACTTGCACAATCTGAATGACACAAGGCCTAGTAAGATTGTGTGTCTTGTCTTCCTTCAGTCTTCCCTCCCTTGACTTGTTATACCTAGAAGAAATTGTGTACAGGTATGTTATAAATGACTTAACATATCATAATATATCATACCTATATTACAACTGATAAATAATTACCAAAGATTCCCCTCATTCCTCAATTCACCCTATAATACTTTAAACATTCAAAACAGGCCCAGCCTTGTCTCCCGGTTTCACTGCTTAACTACTCTAGAAAATGCATGTGTGTTACCTCCTCAGGATAGATCAGGTGATAGTGCTCTTCTTTTCAGGACCCAAACCTCTAATAGCACTGTCTAAAGGAGAGGTGTTTCTCACAACAAAGACTTCTTAATGTCTTTCTTTCTAGAATATAACATTTTTTGTCTCAGGATCATGAAACCATTACCAAATAAGCTGGCAAAAAAAGATCATACCTAAACATGGAACTAACACACACAGAGACACATACTGCCACCATTGCACCCTATCAGATTAAGAGGGTGCTCTATCACACATGGCTGGAAACTAACAGGAGTGCACAGTTTCACTGCTATAGTTGAGGAGATTCTAGTGGTAACTGACCTGACTTACCAGAGACGATGCACATATACCTTGATGCTCAACCCTGGCCAATTAGAAGATGGGAAATAATAACATCACAATTTTCTCTCCTCAATGACCGCTCAGACACATACATTGATACTCCTACAGGTAGAAGATGATGAGGACCTACTTCCCCAATACCCTCTCTTTCAATAAACTCACAAATCCACACATTGACTGGTAGAAAAATGGAGTACCTTCAATTATTCAACCCCATCCAAAAGCATGGTCCCAAGAAACAATCAAACATATACTCATATCTTAATGCAGCAAAGACAGAGATTCTGCATATGGAAACTTGACCGACAAAGATGCTCTTACATGTTTTTGTGACAAGTTGGGCTTGCCATGGCCCAACGTTTGTGTGCAAGGAACATTTGCTTAAAAAGCCACTTATCTACACCACGACATCTTTACAGGTGTGAAAGGCCAACAGACAGCTGACTCCCTTGTCTGAGCAGCAATTGCCATTTTTAGGATATGTACCAGCACTACAGACCCCGCCAGGTGAGGGCCTGTGGGTGGTGTCCTTCAGCATCCAACCCGACCGGGCCGTACATCCTCCAAGGAACTGATATACTCCTCCTACATTCCTATAGGATACGATGGGGAAAGGCAGTAAAACATAACCCACAGCCAAAAGCAACAAACATGTTCGAAATGGGGACTGATTACAGGTACCAAAGCCTGATCAGCCTAGCAACTCCCAATACACCCACACCACAGAACAACAACAAGACACACTAATCTTGATGATCATCCACTTGGTTCAGGTGTACACAATTACCATCACAAGGCTGTCTAAATGTCTCACCCATGTGCTTCATCCAAAACATTCAGCGGCCTTGGATTTGGGTGTGACAGTATCCCTTCTGCCCACAGTAGTAATTTAGCGCACCATTATGGCAGTTGCCCTTGAAGTGGCATCTTGCAACAACATTGTTTGTATTTTTCAGTGTTCGTTCAGGCTGATTGTTTCAATTCTCCCACTTTTGCTACGCATTCCTCAGCCCTGTTGTCACATTTGTGACATGCTTCTGTCATTGATGAACACCACATTGGTCCACATGTGTTACCTTGTTAGGTGAATGATTTGACCATTCAGGCTGATTGAGTATTGGCCTGATCACATAAATGCCTGGGGCCTGTTTGAATGTGGAACATGATAGTTGTTTCCTGTCATGTTGAAGTGCACAACCATTGATGTGGACATCGGCCTGCAATCACTGTATTTTTGTACACTGAATGTGTTGCAGTGTGTGGCACATGCCTATTTTGTCACACTATGTAGTATTTTTCATCTCATCATGTCCATCTCACATGGATGGCTGACAGTACTCATTCACTGACATATGGATGTACTTGCGGAATGTACCATGGCTATGGTACATGCTATCTGTGTGATGGCATGTGTCATGTATGTGTATTGGACATGCCACTCACAGGCCAATGTGTGATGGCAGTGCTACCCAGCATGCAGCAAATGTGTTGCTCTTCCATCTTGGTGTCATCAGTGTCTGCCTTTTGCCTCCCCTTCCAACTCAGTGACAGTGCATGCATGGGAGGGTTATAGTCATGTGGGACATGTGTAAATCATGTACTGGTTCTGTAGCTTGTCAGGCTTATTTGTGTGCTATGGGGCTAATGCCTGTTTCCATTTTATGTCTTTCATGTTTTTGCAGGGGATGACACACTTGATGCTGTTGAGGTTGAGAAGATGGTGCAGACCCAGGAGGAATCTCAGGCACGACCGGTCACCAGTGGGGGACGTGGTGTGGTGGTGGGTGAGAACCCAATCTTGCTGCAGACCATTCTGTCCAGGGGTGTCTCTGGGTGCACCTCCCAAGACCTCTATTCAGGTGCTGATTCGGATGATGAGACCTATGTGCCGTTGCAGGTAAGTGTTTCTGGCAGGGATTCTGTTCTGTCCAACCCACCTGCACCAGGGGTAGAACCCTCTATGGGGATGTCAGTGTTGGTAAGTCCGCCTTTGGTGGTTACGGATGCAGGGTCACACTCCACAACATCTGATCCTGTTCCTGGGCCAGCAGATAAGAGGGGGAATGCAGTCCTGCAGCCCCAGGCAGTGCCGGCACAGCAAGGCGCAGATCGCCTTGCCCCAAACAGGTGTGGTGCCCGCCGATGCGGCGGCCGTACGCCACCAGGCAATACCATATGGGAACAATCCATGTACGGTATGGCAACCCAACAGGCAGCATCAGTTGAGATGATGGCTCAAGCAATGGAGTGGCTGGCCACTTCCACTGTCCCCCCTGAAAGGCAGATGGAGCAACTACAGCAGGCAACAGACTGTAACGCTCACCTGATTCCCGTAGAGGCGCCGGTCTTGACTGGGCGTATACCGTATCTTCAAAGGTGATGTGTAACACACGGCTGGCTCTTTGGGCTGGACCTCTGTGCACTGTATGTCTGACTCGAAGGGTAAGATGTCTGCAGATAGAAAATATGGGATTAATGAACTGGGTTATTGAATGTCTCTCTCTTCTTCCCTTTCTCTTCTCCTGTAGAACCCCAAAGGTTAACGCTCTCACCTTAGGTAAGTGAACGCCGTGCTCTCCATCTGCCTCGAGGCAGGGTGCTGTAACCAGTTTCTTCACTGGATAAGGGGAGCAGGCCTCTTGACTTCAGAGGACTGCTGTCCGTCGTTTACTGCACGAACGGTAAGTTTCGAGTAATTCTAATGTCTTTAAAAGTCTTTAGTAATGATGTCTCTTGTTTTGCAGGGTTCCGGCGATGGCGGATGACGGGCTGAAGTGAGTTGAAGATGGAGCCCGTGTGATGAATAGAAGCGCCTGGAAGCACGTAAGTAAGCGCTTGTTGCCTGCTTCACGATGCGCTCTAACTGTCTTTTTATTTTGCAGGTACAAGTTCGGAGCGGCTGCAGGGTGCCGGAATACCCACTGGGTTAGATGTGGAAAGGAGTAATGGCACGTGAGTATTAAAGTTCCCCAATGTCTTTAAACGCACCTTGTTTTGTCTTTCAGGTGCGGGATGCAGCGCCGAAGGCCTCCGGAGCGTGCGAAGAGTTGGTAAGCTTTTGTCTTTCAGATGCCGGAATGCAGTGCAAAGACCTCCGGAGCGCACGAAGAGTAGGTAAGCCTTTGTCATTCAGATGCCGGAATGCAGCGCGAGGCGTTGGTGACAGCCGATGGACCAGGTAAGTGAAGCGCTGTCACTGAAGACCGTAATGCTAACCTGTTCTTTCTTGTCTTTAT
Organism: Ambystoma mexicanum; assembly: GCF_040938575.1. NCBI lineage: Eukaryota > Metazoa > Chordata > Amphibia > Caudata > Ambystomatidae > Ambystoma > Ambystoma mexicanum. The sequence goes on along the minus strand of NC_090937.1, from coordinate 901,366,852 downwards.
AGGTGTTGCTGAAGACTGGATTCAGGATGGTAAGCCTTTTTCCTTAGGCCCAGGATCAGATGCAGAAGACACGATGAGCGTTCTGCTGCAGAGGATGCAGAATAACGAAAAGCAAGATTCCTCCATCGGGTGTGGTTTAAATAGCCTCCTGTAGTGCTTAAGTGTCTCCTTCCACAGCCACACCTAGGTAAGAAAAGAGTTCCTGCTTTCCAGAAGAGTTCCAGTGTTCTGAACCTAGGGAGTGGCTCCTGCCCCACCCAACAGGAAAAGTAGTTCCAAACAGAAGAGAATCAGAGGCTCAACTGGCAGGCAAGTAAGCAGCATGGTCTGCTGCAGGTAAGTCCACCCAAGCATTATGAGCCCGGCGCTTCCAGCGCTGGGACTGGGAATATTTATGAGCCTGGTGCCACTGGCGCCAGGACTGGGTCCAAAAGGTCCCAATTGGGACTGGTTGGCACTCGGAACCTGGGTTATGGATCTGCTTCCAAGGGAGTTGGGAAAACCCTGACCTTTTGGAAGCAGAGATCATGACAGTACCCCCCCTCAAGGCCCCTCCCAAACCGGTCTTCTCCGGGGGTTTTGGATTGTCAGGAAATGTTCGGTGAAATCTTTTGATTAGGCGAAGAGCGTGGACATATTCAGCAGGTTCCCAGGATCTCTCTTGGGGGCCGTAGCCTTCCAGTCAATGAGGTAAAATAGTTTAGATTTGGAGATCTTGGAGTACAGAATGCTTTTGACTTCAAACTCGAGTTCTCCATCAACTAGGATGGGTTTTGGAGATTTAGTTAGTCGGGTTTGAGGTTGCACAGGTTTTAATAGAGAGACGTGGAAGACCGGATGTATCTTCATGTGCGGGGGCAAGTCCAACTTGACCGCTACTGGGTTTACTATGGTAGTGATGGAATAGGGACCAAGGTATCTTGGGTTGAATGTCCGTGGCCCTTTTAGAGGTAGATATTTGGTGGATAACCAGACTTGATCCCCTACTTGATATTGAGGGGCTTCCTTCCGATGTTGATCTGCTCCTTTCTTGTATTGTTCTTTAGCCCTTTGAAGGTGAGAAACAGCTTCCTTAAAGGCTTGGGTGATTCTTGAATGCAGGTAGTCTACTGCTGGTGTTTCAAGATCTTGGAGGGGATCCAACTCCGAGGTTCGAGGGTGACTGCCGTATAAAAGAAAAAACGGGGTTTTCCCAGTTCCCGAATGGACAGAGTTATTGTAGGCATATTCGGCTATCCAAAGGATGTCTTTCCAAGTTTTTTCAGTTTGTTGCAGCATGCAGCGTAAATACTGTTCCAGGGTTTGATTGGTCCTCTCGGTTTGTCCGTCGGTCTGAGGGTGGTGACTGGTCGATAGTCTCACATCAATTTGAGCCGACCGACAGCAACTTCGCCAAAAATGAAAAATAAATTGACTACCTCGATCCGAAATTAGAACCGAAGGAAAACCGTGCAGTCGGACGATGTTTTCGAGAAATTCTCGGGCCAGAGTTGCTGCTGTTGGCAAGCCTTTGAGCGGAATGAAATGCGCCATCTTGGAGAATAAGTCCACGATTACTAGAATCGTATTGTATCCGGAGCATGGAGGTAGATCAGTGATGAAGTCCATAGAAAGCGTATGCCAAGGGCGAGGTGGGATGTCAATAGGGCGTAAGAGGCCTGCTGGTCTTTTCTTTTGACTCTTGTTTTGGGCGCATACTCCACAGGACATTATAAAGTCTCTGATATCTTTTTTCCAAGACGGCCACCAGAAGTAGCGCTTGATCTTTTCTGAGGTCTTGGCCATACCGGGATGTCCTTCCATTAAAGAATCGTGATAACAAGAGATTACTTTTTTCTGTAAATCTGTGCTGGGCAGGTATAATCGTTCTTGGAAATACAATAAGTTGTCCTTTACTGCAAAGTCCTTTCCCTGCAGGTGCCAATTCTGTATGTCTGCTGGAGTTACAAGTTGCCTGGCTTTATCCTTAACTTTTTCTATGGATTGTGTGGCGATTACACCCAGAATTCTTTGTTCGGGAATGATTGGTACAGGTTTAGGGTTGATCAAGTGTTCTTCCACTCCCATCCGAGAAAGGGCATCAGCTTTACCGTTTTTTGTACCAGGTCGATAGGTAATTATGAAGTCAAACTCGGCAAAGAATAATGCCCAACGGAGTTGTCTAGAGGATTTGGCTTTTGCGGTTTTCAAATATTGCAGGTTTCGGTGATCCGTAATCACAGTAACGGTGTGTCGGGCCCCCAGCAGATAATGCCGCCAAGCCTTAAAGGCAGACTTGATAGCCAGAAGTTCCTTGTCAGTAATCGTGTAATTCATTTCAGGAGGCGAGAATTTGCGGGACAAAAATGCCACGGGATGCAACTGATTGGTTACCGGGTCCTTTTGTGATAGAACTGCCCCCATGGCAAGGCTTGAAGCATCAGTTTCCACGATGTAGGGGAGTTCGGGGCGAGGGTGTTTTAAGATTGGTGCAGAGATAAATTTAGTCTTCAAATCCTGCAAAGCTTGTTCCGCCTCGGTAGACCATTCAAAACGTTTGTTTTTCTTTAACAAGGCAGTGATGGGCTGGACTATTCGAGAAAATTCGGGAATAAACCTGCGGTAAAAGTTAGCGAAGCCTAACATGCTTTGCACACCTTTTACGGAGGATGGTGATGGCCATTTGAGAACTGCATCAACCTTCTTTGAATCCATACGCACTCCGCTAGGTGATAATATGAATCCCAAGAATTCAACTTCAGTCACGTTGAAAACATATTTTTCCAACTTAGCGAAAAGTTTGTGTTGACGCAATCTTTCGAGGACCATTTTCACGTGTTTCCGATGTTCAGATTCCGATGAAGAATAAACGAGGATGTCGTCAATGTAAACAACAACACACACATCTATGAGCTCTCTGAGGACATCGTTCATGAAATATTGAAAGGCGGCCGGGGCATTGCAAAGTCCGAAGGGCATGACCTGATATTCAAATAGCCCATATTTGGTGCGGAAGGCCGTCTTCCATTCGTCTCCCTCTTTTACTCGTACCAAGTGGTAGGCTCCTCTAAGATCCAGCTTTGTATATATGCATGCTTTTCTGACTTGGTCCAGGAGTTCAGGGATCAAAGGTAACGGATATCTATTCTTGACAGTGATCTGGTTCAGGGAGCGATAATCTATACAAGTTCTAAGGTCTCCTTCCTTTTTTGGAACGAAGAACAAAGCTGAAGAAGCAGGGGACTTGGAAGGACGAATAAACCCATTTGCCAGGTATTGATCCAGGTATTGTCGAAGGTGAAGGTTCTCAGGCTCGGTGAGGGCATAAATTCTACTACAAGGAGGAGTAGATCCAGGTATCAGGTCTATCTGGCAGTCATAAGACCTTTGAGGAGGTAGAGAGTTAGCCTGATCCTTCCGGAAAACATCTTGGTATTCTAGGTATTCGGGAGGTAACTGGGGAGTCTCTGAAGAAATTGCTGCCAGTGCAACACCAGGTGGAGGGTGACAAGTAGAGACACATTCTGGAAACTGGACCGTTCTTGCTCGCCAATCGATCAGAGGATTGTGTTTCTCTAACCAAGGTATTCCTAGAATAATCTGAAACTGAGGAGCCTTGATCACATCGAACACGATCTTCTCATGGTGTCCATCTTGACTTACTAGCGTCACTTCTTGAGTGGTATGCGTTACTGGTCGGGAGGCTATCTCCGTTCCATCCACCGTAGTAATGACGTCCTTTACAGCCTTGGGACAAAGAGTCAGATTCATCCTCAAAACCATTTCATGATCCACATAATTGCCGATGGCACCGCTGTCGACGTAAGCTTCAATTGCATATAATCGATCCGGATTATCAGGGCTAATGAGGACCATAGGTATCACGAAATGCGAGGTCACGGAACTGGTTTTCACGCTCGGCAAGAGGACCTCTATTCTTGTCGGGCGAGGTCGTTTCCCTGCTCAGAGTTTGTAACTTTGGTAACTGCAGCTCCTACTGCCTTCTTGGCAGGTTTCACCGGACAGTCTCGAAGAAAGTGCCCTGAGTTTCCGCAATAGAGGCATAATTGCAACTGTTTTCTCCTTTCCCGCTCCTTTTGTGTTAGAGGACCTTTCAGGCCCCCTATTTGCATGGGTTCCCCGGAGTCTACTCCTTTGGAAGGAGTTGGCGGTTTGGAAAATACTTGAGCATCAAACTTGGAACGATCGGCCTTCCTGTTCTGCAGTCTGTGATCTATTTGAACAACTAAGTCTATATAGTCCGAACAATCTTGTGGGGGATTCACTACTTGGGCTGACACATCTTTGAGCTCTCCACGTAGACCTCTATAAAACAGTGTAATCCTTTTGTCCTCAGGCCATTGAGTTTCCACTATCAGTCTGTTGAAAGACGCAATATAAGCCAAAAGGTCTTGATTACCTTGTTGCAACGAAAGAAGCTCATTGTCCAAGGCCTGCCCCTGTGAATGTCTTGCGAACAGTTTTTCCATACTGAGCCGAAAAGCTTGAAAATCATGGAGGACCGGATCATCTTGATTTACTAGAGGGATCGACCAGTCTGCCGCATTGCCACTAAGGTACGAAAGCACGAAAGCTACTTTAGCTTGATCAGTTGGAAAGGCTGCTGGCCGGCATAAGAAATGCAACCGGCACTGATTGATAAATACTGCAAACCTCTTTGGGTCACCAGAAAATCGTTCGGGCGGAGCCAGAGGTACATTCCCAGGTAGGTTGATCTGCACTGGATTCATAGAGGATGTAGAAGGAAGATTTCCCCCAGATGCGGGTAACGGGGTCTGTCCGGCTTGTGACTGTAGCAATTGTCTAGCGAGATCATCTGTTCGCTCCTTGGAAATAATCAGTTCCCTTCTTAGAGCGTTCGTTTCCTGACGGGCTGCATGCACTTCTGCCCTTAGTTCCCCAAGTAACTGGGCTAGCTGGTCGGTATCCGAGGTTTCCATAGCGCCTGGACGGGAGTTTTGCGGTAGGCTTTGCGTTCTGTAACGCTCACCTGATTCCCGTAGAGGCGCCGGTCTTGACTGGGCGTATACCGTATCTTCAAAGGTGATGTGTAACACACGGCTGGCTCTTTGGGCTGGACCTCTGTGCACTGTATGTCTGACTCGAAGGGTAAGATGTCTGCAGATAGAAAATATGGGATTAATGAACTGGGTTATTGAATGTCTCTCTCTTCTTCCCATTCTCTTCTCCTGTAGAACCCCAAAGGTTAACGCTCTCACCTTAGGTAAGTGAACGCCGTGCTCTCCATCTGCCTCGGGGCAGGGTGCTGTAACCAGTTTCTTCACTGGATAAGGAGAGCAGGCCTCTTGACTTCAGAGGACTGCTGTCCGTCGTTTACTGCACGAACGGTAAGTTTCGAGTAATTCTAATGTCTTTAAAAGTCTTTAGTAATGATGTCTCTTGTTTTTCAGGGTTCCGGCGATGGCGGATGATGGGCTAAAGTGAGTTGAAGATGGAGCCCGTGTGATGAATAGAAGCGCCTGGAAGCACGTAAGTAAGCGCTTGTTGCCTGCTTCACGATGCGCTCTAACTGTCTTTTTATTTTGCAGGTACAAGTTCGGAGCGGCTGCAGGGTGCCGGAATACCCACTGGGTTAGATGTGGAAAGGAGTAATGGCACGTGAGTATTTAAGTTCCCCAATGTCTTTAAACGCACCTTGTTTTGTCTTTCAGGTGCGGGATGCAGCGCCGAAGGCCTCCGGAGCGTGCGAAGAGTTGGTAAACTTTTGTCTTTCAGATGCCGGAATGCAGTGCGAAGACCTCCGGAGCGCACGAAGAGTAGGTAAGCCTTTGTCTTTCAGATGCCGGAATGCAGCGCGAGGCGTTGGTGACAGCCGATGGACCAGGTAAGTGAAGCGCTGTCACTGAAGACCGTAATGCTAACCTGTTCTTTCTTGTCTTTATAGGTGTTGCTGAAGACTGGATTCAGGATGGTAAGCCTTTTTCCTTAGGCCCAGGATCAGATGCAGAAGACACGATGAGCGTTCTGCTGCAGAGGATGCAGAATAACGAAAAGCAAGATTCATCCATCGGGTGTGGTTTAAATAGCCTCCTGTAGTGCTTAGGTGTCTCCTTCCACAGCCACGCCTAGGTAAGAAAAGAGTTCCTGCTTTCCAGAAGAGTTCCAGTGTTCTGAACCTAGGGAGTGGCTCCTGCCCCACCCAACAGGAAAAGTAGTTCCAAACAGAAGAGGATCAGAGGCTCAACTGGCAGGCAAGTAAGCAGCATGGTCTGCTGCAGGTAAGTCCACCCAAGCATTATGAGCCCGGCGCTTCCAGCGCTGGGACTGGGCATATTTATGAGCCTGGTGCCACTGGCGCCAGGACTGGGTCCAAAAGGTCCCAATTGGGACTGGTTGGCACTCGGAACCTGGGTTATGGATCTTCTTCCAAGGGAGTTGGGAAAACCCTGACCTTTTGGAAGCAGAGATCATGACACAGACTCCATTTGCCAATCACACAGGGAAGACATGTTGGCGTCCAACAGGGACCGACGGGTGGCCCTGGAGACTCTACACCAATCAATATCAATAGAGTCCCAGGGCCACAGGGAAGCCCTGAGGGTAGAACTCCATCACCTCAGGGAGACACTTGTTGACCTTGAGGCTTCCACTAACTTGAGGACAGAACAGCAGCTGGAGCGGCTCACACGTTCGCTCTCAGCTGAGATGCAGGCAACTCGGGAAGAGATCCGGGCATCACGTCAGGTGCTGCATGGGGATCTCCACACTATAATCCTCCAGAACGAGACCTTCCACACCCACATGCTTGCTGCCATGGAGGACTATACCATGTCCTCCATGGCTTTGCGTGGGCTGCCTCCCATAGCACCACAACCTCCTGATGCAGCAGCAGAGGGTGATGAGAGCGACAGCAGCAGTTCTACCACATTGGCATAGCCGTGCAGGCCATGAGCCCATTGAGGTGTTTTTTTTCCCAACATCCACACAGGTGGCTGTTGGTGCGCACCCTGTCCTCGGACCTCCTGCCCCCCCTCAGCCCCCACATGGCCATTTTTGATTTTTGATTTTTGATTTTTTTTTTTACAGTGTGTTGCCTTGTGTGGCTCCCGTGGGCATCCACTGTATTCCGGCTGGCCACATGCAGGCTTGTCCTTCGTGTGGGTTAGATGCTTGGGTTTGTGAGACACACACCCCTCCTGCTTCCCGTTTCCATGGGCTTGCAAAGGGTGTGCCCAAATGACAGTGAATTACACAGTGACATTGGACTCCCATGAGCTTTGTGGGCAGTCTGTAGTCAATACTGTGTATACATTCCTAGTGGATATTGTTGTTGTATTGTACACTGCATGGTGTATTGATATGTGCTTGTGCATCCATGTCTTCCTCCTAATTTGCAGGTTCATTCCTCATGTCTTCACAAGGCCGTCTACTTTGGAGATGGAGTTCATGTTGTAAGCAGTGCACTTACACATTTGCGTGGCAGCAACACTGTACAGTTGGAAGGGGTCGATGTGCTGGCATAATCAGGTTGTAAGACTACCACTACTTTAACTTAGTACTGTCATGTTTTTGCTATGTTTGAGGTTGTGTAGCTGCATTGTATTGTTGGTAAGTATTTGGTCATGTGTGTTGTTAGTTCTACATTGCTGGGAGCATATTGTGTGTGGCCAGTTTCCATTAGGGTCACTGTACTTTGTGACACTTGTGTCAGGTTTTGGGGATTGCTTTGTTTGCTCTCACATAGCATGACATAACATCGTGTGTTGGGTGGCAGTGCTGGGGAGGGGTTGGGTGACATGGCACTGTTGATATGTTGTATTTTGCAAGGGGGTAATGTATTTAGTAGCATAGAAGTGTGTCTTTTGATGACACAGCATTGGTGGTGTTTGTGTAGGTAGGGTGCACACAATGTAACACTTCCAGGTGACCAATCTCAGGCTGGTATGGTTGTGACAGTTGACTGTCCCTTATGTCATCATCATTGATTGTCAGCTGGTATGTGCCAGGGCTGTGTGCACTCCACAGGGGTGTGATTTTAGTGAAGTAATTAGCCACCAGCTGTGTACGGGCTGCCTCACCCCGTGCCCTTTCCCCTCCCATGCGCAGCAGCCGTGCATGTGATTGGGGATGTGGGGGCACCACCATGTCCACCGGCAGGCCCCAGCGTGTTGCAATGTTGTGCAGGACACTATGATCCTGCACACTACTGGGGGGGCGTATAACAGCTGGCCACCAGAACGGTCAAGGGAGCGAAAGCGTGACTTGAGCACTCCGAATGTGCGCTCCACTATGCCCCGGGTTGCAATGTGGGCTGTGTTGTATCTTACCTCGGGTGGCGTGGTGGGGTTCTGAATTGGCGTCATCATGTGACTGCTCAGAGGGTAGGCACTGTCCCCTGGGGAGGTGGTGATGGGTATCATTAGTGGGGTTGTGACATTACTCAGTATCTGACATGCTTGCATGTGCTGTGGCATTTATACTCACCGAGCAGCAATGTATCGCCATGCCGCCCAGCTTCTAGGTCCCACTTTAGGGTTGACATTCTGTAAATAAAACTGTCATGGGTGGACCCTGGATAGTTGGCATATACTGAGGTGATGATTCCCTTGGCATCACATACTACCTGCACATTGATGGAATGCCAGTGCTTGCGGTTTCTATAGATGTGCTCTGATGCCCTAGGGGGACGTAGAGCCACATGGGTGCAATCAATGGCACCTAGGACTTTGGGGAATTGTGCCAACCCGTAGAAATCCTGGACGGCAGCCTGCCTTTCTGCAGGTGTTCTGGGCAGGTATATGTGCCTGCGGACTGATGGGCGTGCAGTCATGATGGCCAAGACCTGGTGTAGGCAGCGTGACTGCGTGGCCTGTGACACCCCACCCCCACTATAGCACTTGTCCGCTGAAATGATCCAGTGGCCAAGAAGTGCAGTACATTGAGGACCTTCTCCAGGGGGCTGAGTGCTTGGGAGCACAGGGTGGGTGATGTGAGGTCATCCTCCCACTCACTCACCAGGTCGAGTATTATGTGAGGTGGAAACCTGTACCTGGTCATCAGGCATCTCAAAAAGGCTGGTTCTGGGTGTGAAAATTCTGGGCCTGACTATCCTCCTCCTCCTGCGGTATCCCACAACCACTGCTGCTAGGAATGGTATATCCATCCTGGCGTCTGAGCTTGTTTGTTGTTTGCGCTCACTTTTATGCTGCGCGGGTCCATGTACGCCTGCTTCCTGCTGGTGTACGTGTTTCTGGATTAGCGCGTCTTTTTTGGCGCACGCGTTAGCCCCGTTCAATTCCATGAATATGTGTTTTGAACGTGCGTGTGGGCGTTCCGTGCATTTGCCTCCTGTACTTCCCCCGTGACGCCCACATTTTCACGTGTTGTTCCCCATTCTGCGTGCCACGGCCCCTGTTCCTCCTACTTTTGTTGTGTGCGCCGCGCTATGTGCGATTTCGCTGTGCGCGTAATGCACGCTGTTTGGAGACATGTGCGCCAGCGTGCGCCAAGCAGAATTTTGGCGAACATCCTGGGATTTACACGCGCACAGACTTCCATGAATCGCTGTGCGCGGGTTTCGCTGCGATTTTCGCACTGGCACGCTTTTTGAACGCTTTTGCACGCTTGCGCCGAAAATTTCAGCGCACATTAATTCCAAGAATCGGCCTGTAGATCTCACAGCCCTGAGCTGCCCATGTAACTACCTGAATTGCCCTCTCAGCCCTGCGCTGCCTATATGCCTTGACCTTGTTATATGACTACCTGATTTGTCCGGGCAGCCCTGCGCTTTCCACATACCTTACCTATAATATGTGAATCACATGACTTGACTACTAAGCACTTGCTCTTTGTAACCACTGTAACTATATTTCCTGTACCTATTTCTTAAGTATAAGCGCTCAGATGCCTTTGGGTTCGGTGCGCTATATAAGTGCCAACATTAAATAAATAAATGCATAAATAAATAAATAAATAAATAAATAAATAAATAAATAAATAAATAAATAAAATACATAGTTTGGGAATGATTGTGTCGGTGAAGTGATTGCCACTCCATGCACACTTGCTCAGTCACTCACTTGCTCTCTCACTCACAACTGACTAGCATTGACAAGACGTCGTGTTTGCATCCATAGAAACTAATTCGTTTCACACATTTGAAAGAAGCAGCGTGCGTTTAAAACACATAATTATCACGTGAATGATAAAGCTTAAAATATCTTTTCATTTGCAGTTTTTTATCCCTCATATATGCAGACCAATAACCAAATAAAGTCCATAGAAAAGCATCAATATCCAGAACTTTGTGAAGCCGCAATGCCTCATGTTCAGTCCATTATGCTGCAGGTCATGCTGGTGTGGGATATATGTGTAACCGCAGCATCACTCTGCTATCGATCACACTGCGGGATGGGCTTCATGCTAGCTTTGTCTCCAGTAGGCTGCATTGACATGTCTGAACACATTAATTCAAATATTTCAATAATGGCCCTGCCATGGCTATTTGGACTCCATGACTCTGAGTAATGGCCCATTACAATGGGAGAGCAAGAGAGCATGTTGTACTATTTATCTTCCTCGCCAGTCCCTCTGCACATTTTTTGAATGTACAAATAAAAAACATATACATCATTTACAAACATGAGATGGGCCAATGGCATTATTTCTAAATAAGGCACTTCAGCAAAGGTATTTTGTATCTTTCAATCAGGCTTCAGTGAATGCATGTGACCAGCTGTGGCTGCTTTACTTTACCCTTTACATCTAGCTTACATCTTAATACATATCATTATGGAGTATTCTTTCAGCGTACGTAATGTAATGCCTCACTTTAGGGTTTCCCCTAAAACGATTAACACGGGCTCCCCACACAAGGATGTCATTTCACCAAAATGCCAGGGTTAGCAGAAGTGAGCTCACATGACCCTTGATGTCTGATGACATCACAAAAAGTGATGTAATTTGACTCCACCCCGAAGTGACATCATGGGAAGCGTTGGAACACCACCATTTATCCCTTGACAAAACAGGAAGTGGCATCACATAGCATTGTTTCTAAGTTCACTATGAAAAATATGGTTACAATGTTATTGTAATGTGATATACATTTCATATACGAATGGATCACCAGGCAGACAAAAACATGTTATAATTGCTACTCTTGTGGAAAGAAAAATACATAGTTCTGAAATGCATGCTTATTCTACTATAAATGCTTTTTGGAGGATTTTGTCTGCATATTTAAGGTGTTTAGGAACAGACTAAATCAGTTGCTCACCCACTGAAGTGTGCCTGAAATAAACCTTTAATGAGTGTAGCAATTATTGCATGGAATTCCCGAAAGACAAATAGCTCAAATAGCCACATGGCATTGGCCACAGCCCAGGAGCTTCAATTTGTAAAAAAAAAAAAAATAAACTTCTTATATATTTCTTTTTTTAGGGGTAGTAAGTGCAACCCCTGGTGCCCCCTAAATGATGTCCCTGTTCCCACTTCAGTTTTCTCAAAATAGAGTTATGCTGGGAGGAAACATGGAAGAGCAGAGTGAAGGCAAGTCCCTGTTTACGCAAACTCCACAATGAATAAAACCCCCGAGAGAAATAAGCCAGGAGATAGCTTGCATGGATAGCAAGCTTTATTTTTTTTTAAAAAAGGTAGCAGTCACCCCTCTCTAGAAAGAACACGGCATGATAACCTGTTCTGTGTTTTTTTCCCCACTTTGAGAGTCCACAGCCATCGCCTTTTGCTCATGGGAAATAGCCATTTGCATATCAGTCTTTGTCCCGCCCACATGTGTAGTCCAGAACTGAAATGCTATGGCAATTCCCTTCTGAACAAGAGTACCTACACCAACTCCATACACATGTTTCCGCCTTGTTGGGCCTCATCAGTGAGGTGGAGCTGTGCCTCTCTGAGCACAGTCAGCAGGGGGTCCACAGCTGGGTTCCCCAGGTAACTTAGGGTGACCATCCCCCAGTTTCTTGCAATGTTTTTTTTTAATAAAGGCAGCAGGCGACCCTCTCTAGAAAGAACACAACATGGCATGGTAACCTGTTCTGTGTTTTTTTCCCACCTTGACAGTCTGCAGCCATCGCTTTTTGCTCACTGTACCTTTCACACATGGGAAATATCCATTTGCATATCAGTCTTTGTCTCGCCCACATGGGGAGTCCAGCACCGAAATGTTATGGCAATTCCCTGCTTCAAGAGTACCTACAGCAGCCCCATACACGTGTTTCAGCCTTGTTGGCCCTCATCAGTGGGGTGGAGCTGTGCCTCTCCGAGCACAGTGAGCAGGGGGGTCCATGTCTGGCTTCCCTCAGGTTAGTTACATTGACCAACCCCAATTTTCTTGCATGTTCTTTAAAAAAAAGATAGCAGGCACCCCTCTGGAGTCATCCAAAGTTACTTGCGGGAACCCATACGTGGACCCCCCTGCTCACTGTGCTCAGAGAGGCACAGCTCCACTTCACTGATGAGGCTCAACAAGGCTGAAACACGTGTATGGGGCTGCTGTAGGTACTCTTGTTCAGAACGGAATTGCCATAGCATTTCGGTTCTGGACTGCCCATGTGGGCGGAACAAAGACTGATATGTAAATAGATATTTCCCATTTGTGAAAGGTTTAGTGAGCAAAAAGCGTTGATGACAGTGCACATATCATCCTCTGTCTCCTGGGATATCTCTCTTCGAGCAAGTAGAACAGGAGACTTTTCTCACCTCTTCCAGGGCCCCTATTCTGTTTTGTTCCATACATTTCAACAATGATATAGCCTGATTCAGTTTAAGGTTACCACCTTAGGACAACCAGAGTCTTACCTTATTAGCTTATCTTGCAAGCTCATTAATTGGTCCATCATAACTTCTTTGAGGGATTGGCCATGCTCACAAGTCGTGGCATGAGAGCAGCAATATACTGTACAAAGAAGTTGATTTCTTGTTGGGAATATGTGTAAAATGAGTGCCTCTCTCTGACCACATTAATTTAACCAGCAAACAACATCTTAAACTGCATCATGATTGCCTCATCAAAAACACATTAACTTCATCTTCTGGACCTACCAGGATGGGATATAGGACATGAACATGTTGACCCTCTGGCCACACCCTTTGGAGAAGCATGGAGCTTTTACGGGAGTCTACAAAATCCATGGCTCTCGCAGTATCTAGGCAAGTGAAAAAATCCTGATGAAATTTGTATATGGCTTTGTATGGTGCTGGTTTCTATCCACTAGTCTACAGTGGTCAGGATTTGTATTCTTACCTTATGTGGTACAGCACTGAACCCTCCATCATCACTTTTGAACCAGGTAGTGCACTCTATGACCCTCTATGTGGGCCAGCGCTAAACACAAATTCAAATAAAATGAATAAATAATGCCTTTGTCTTTATGCTCACCGGTGAAGTGATTCACAGTTCTCAGTAATTGCAGTGAGTACCAATCCTTTATTGGTCTTGAACACCATGTGTAGCTTTCCGTTTTCTGTATGGTATCACTCAGAAATCTGCACTGTGGAATTCACACAGCAAGCACACCAAATTGAAAAATTAATGAAAAAGAGTCCTGGACATTACCCTATAGGCTGTAACACTTGATGCAGCCCATAATGTCTGTCTTTGCACGGAATGGACATGTACGTTTCTTGATGGACTGACCACTGGAGGGTTGCCCCGAGCAATGCCAGTGGTTAAGATTCAGTCTAAACCTTCCAGCCATCACCTCTTTGTTTTTGCTTTGTTACCCCGAGTGGGACGGGTATGCCCAGAAGTGGGTCCCATGCCTGCTGGGCCTAGAGACCCAAGCTACTCCTCACTGATGAGCCCCATCAGGGTGAAACATGTTTGGGGATGCTTGTGTTCTTGTGCAGAAGGGATGTGACCTAGCAGTTCGGGCTGGACTTCCCCTTTTGGGGTGGGGCCAAGCCTGATTTCCATATGGTCTTTCCCCTTCTGTAATGGCTTGGCAGGCGAAGAACGGTGGTCTGGAGGGTTGCCCAGAGCAATGCCAGTGGTTAAGATTCATTCTAAACCTTCCAGCCATCACCTTTTTTTATTTTTTTGCTTTGTCACTCCGAGTGGGACGGGTATGCCCAGACGTGGGTCCCGTGCCTGCTGGGCCTAGAGACCCAAGCTACTCCTCACTGATGAGCCCCAAAAAGGGTGAAACATGTTTGGGGATGCTTGTGGTCTCGTGCAGAAGGGATGTGACCTAGCAGTTCGGGCTGGACTTCCCCTTTTGGGGTGGGGCCAAGCCTGATTTGCATATGGTCTTTCCACTTCTATAATGGCTTGGCAGGCGAAGAACGGTGGTCTGGAGGGTTGCCCAGAGCAATGCCAGTGGTTAAGATTCATTCTAAACCTTCCAGCCATCACCTCTTTTTTTTTTTGTTTGTCACCCCGAGTGGGACGGGTATGCCCAGACGTGGGTCCCGTGCCTGCTGGGCCTAGAGACCCAAGCTACTCCTCACTGATGAGCGCCAAAAAGGGTGAAACATGTTTGGGGATGCTTGTGGTCTCGTGCAGAAGGGATGTGACCTAGCAGTTCGGGCTGGACTTCCCCTTTTGGGGTGGGGCCAAGCCTGATTTGCATATGGTCTTTCCACTTCTATAATGGCTTGGCAGGCGAAGAACGATGGTCTGGAGGGTTGCCCCGAGCAATGCCAGTGGTTAAGATTCAGTCTAAACCTTCCAGCCATCACCTCTTTGTTTTTGCTTTGTCACCCCGAGTGGGACGGGTATGCCCAGACGTGGGCCCCATGCATGCTGGGCCTAGAGGCCCAAGCTACTCCTCACTGATGAGCCCCAATAGGGTGAAACATGTTTGGGGATGCTTGTGGTCTCGTGCAGAAGGGATGTGACCTAGCAGTTCGGGCTGGACTTCCACTTTTGGGGTGGGGCCAAGCCTGATTTGCATATCGTCTTTCCCCTTCGGTAATGGCTTGGCAGGCGAAGAACGATGGTCTGGAGGGTTGCCCCGAGCAATGCCAGTGGTTAAGATTCAGTCTAATCCTTCCAGCGATCACCTCTTTGTTTTTGCGTTTCTTGATGGAGACAATGAGTATAAGGTGTGTGTGTTGGGTAAAAAGTTTAGATCTTTTTGATCAGCTTTTGCACCATTATATAGTCTCAAATCCCACCTGATTGTGTTGCCTTTGTTTAGTATATTAAACTCTCCCAAGAGCATGCTTATTCCCTTGCTTGTGCAATGCTATTTGGCCATCTTGCCTGGTCATTGGAACAGGGAGTGCTGGTGTTGGTGTGTGCCAAGTTGCATATTCTGGTGCATATGTGGCGTTTGAGCTGCCTTGTCAATGCAGCTAGGTTGTTGGGGTGCACTGTGCTTCTTCAGGTCTCTGGAGTGTGGAAGTGGTGGAGAACTGTGCTGCCCTGGTAACAGTACTGTGCATGGCCTGCACAGCTGCAAACCACTAGTCAAGTAATGACAGTATGCTCAAGCAGAATTTGCAAATAATAGCTTGCTACTCACAGACGAGGATCCGCGCAGATATGGAAAGCCAAATTAGAGGAGGCTGTGGAGATCTTGCTGTTGGGTCGTGTTTTATAAAACGTCGACTAATCAGTGCACATTTTAAAACATGTGCAGGATGCAAAAGTAACTGGTGAAAAGGGTGTATCCCCAGCACAAACTGCTATGTTGGCTTTGTTAGGCCCCAAAAATACAGCAAAGCTGGGAATACTTTGAGACTGTTCATTTATTGTAATTGACTAAATGCACATTTCTGACATACACTCAAAGATGCCCTTTAGCCTTGGTGGTTCCATCTTGTCTCGGCACTATGTACTTCGACCTGAATATTGAAATGGTTCTCCTGGAAAATGCAAAGCCCATTATCTCCTTGGACTAACACCATAAACTGCAGATACCTTAGAGGTTATCTGTGGCCAAGAATCCCATTTTGTGTAATTGCACTAAACTGAGGTGATGTCAGTGCTGAATGAAATGACAAGAAATGTGCACAAGAATCCAAGGAAATCTGTGGTGTTTTGGAAAAGATATGCAGATTTCCTTGATGCGTATGATTACATGTGTATTATCGACCTTTCTTTATGATAACGGCTGCTGGCTATGATCATGTCTCCTATATTGCTATGTGTTGCCCCCTCTTCTTCTTATTTCTCCCCACAATCTAGTCCCCATCCCAGTTGAGTTCCGATAGTTCACTTCGTACACCCTCCCATGTGCTCATGCAGCAATTCCTTCTAGTGGTTAGCGGGGGATTGGATACATTATTTGTTGTTACAATAGAAGGCTGTGAATTCCGTGTTACATGTTCAGGTTTATACACGAGTCTTGCATGTACCCTGATTAGCACTGTCCTATTATTTCTACATTTTGATTCTAGCTCACTCAGAGATTCTTATTTTTATGTGAAATGTGCTTCAACATAAAAGGTTTAACACAAAATAAATAGAAAGAGTTGGCATCTGAAATGTAATTTCATGGCGTTGGCTCATAGCTACCATAGTCTGTCACATACTTATAAAGTCATAAAATAACATGCATATTTAGAGGAGAAGGACATGGGACGTGAATGTGCACGGAAGTAGCTCGGCTTAGGTGACGAATTGACGTCTGCCCTGCAGGAGTACAATGATGAGCAGAGGCTAATGCGCCTACTCAGACCTCACACTTCTATAAACCAAGAGAAAATACAGTCATAAAGGTATAACAGGCACAGTTGTGAGATATACCTCCTTGATATTTTGTGGTAACTTCGGCCAGGGATAGGCTACACTCTCAAGAGGGGTGTGAATGTGAAAAAGTAGCAGCCCAAACAGTGAAGTTTAACAGTCCAAAATAAAGGAATGTCCAAATCCTGGTTCAATATACTTTAATTAAACACATCATTTGCAATAATAATTAACTAGAAAACACTATAAAACACCAACCTCTGTAGAAAGAACACAAAATATGTAATATATTAAGATTCAGTTATCTGGGTCATGAGACAGGGGGAGAAAAGGCAGTATAAACCACAATGTTCAAAAGGACATTCTAAGTTTGCAAAAAGGGATTATTGTGATCTAGCCAGTCTCTCGGACCATAAATGGACCAGGGGGGGGTCATTTATGAAGCAGTCATATCGTGTCCAATGTCTTGGCGGTTCCACCACAAGAAACCGGGCTTCTCAGTGCTGTTCGGGAGCTCAAGTCAATTTGAGGTGGGGTAGTTACGGCCGTGCAGCAGCAAGCAGATGCACGGGTTGCGTTTAAACTGAAGAAGGCTGTGGTTTGAAGCATTACTCAAGTTACCATGCTTGGTTTTGTGATCGAAGTTAAACAGTGGTTGGGCCGGAGACAAGGACCGCTGGTGAGCTGGTTCAATGTGAGGGATCGAAAAATACGGTTTGGAGATAACATCAAGGTCGTTTCAGTCATCAACTTGAAGAGGATGGTGGTTCGAACTGCAGTTTTGAGCAATGTATGTGCATGTGCACTTCTTTATTCATGCCGAGGTAATGATGCACTTCAGCTGGTGCGGTGTGGTGGCGAACTGTTAAGAACTGGTGGAACTGTGCTTGGAATGTCTTGGAGTGCCAAAGTATCCATTTGCTTCAAACTGGGTCAAACACGCTCAAATCATGGATTCAGTGGTTCGACAACAAAATGGCATTAATCCTAGCTGTCTTGGTTCTCATGAGATGTGAGTCTCACACAGGGTCTCAACCACCCCAGTGATCTTTTTCTCTTGCTTCCAAACAAAGGGTTAATAGCACACGCCTTAATGAGTTTTCAGCATTGTAGAGTCCTGGCCAGCATGAGTGGATGGCAGAGATGCAGGTCTTGATCAGCAGCAAGTTCCCCCGATGGTTAGATGAGAGTGATTGCTTCTGCCTTGGAACACCTGCTTTCACCTCACAACTGTAGGACTTTAAACAGGACTGCTCTCCTACCAGGGTCCAACAAAGTCTTCTTGAAGGTTTGAAGAGCAGAAATGATTTAAAGAAGTGGTATGAAACTCCTTCATTCAAAAACAAGTATCTACAGGCAATTGGACAAAAGCAAGCTTGCTTTAAGGGTCTAAACCGTCTTCTTGGAACATGTAGACTTTGCTTTCTGACATTATACCCAGAGAGCTTTGTTCTACAGGAAGTGGAGGGGACAAAAAAGAAAGATAGAGGCAAAGCGTACACATATGATGGAACCTTCCCACAGCTATAAAGCGCTTCCCCTGGCTACAGTAACACTGTCCCCCTTCCTTCTCAATAGAATCAAAGGCCTGTATTTATACAGCACACTATTGTGAGGATACTCTGTTAGGGAGAATTCTCCAAAATGGCTAATTTCCCTTACCTACTGAGTCACTCAGCAGCTTTGTTGGATTTCTAGGATTTATGTTTTTCACCTGGTAAGATTGTGAGTCTTTTTTCCCACTGTTACATGTGTTTTGCTGTGTGTGTTTAACATTTTTCTGTGTTCATAGACTGTGAAGCCTCACCTACTCCATAGACATCATCTTTTTACTGTGTGTTACAGAGCACCTTCGGTGCAGTGACACAGGGTTGTCTTTTTCAGACTTCCCAACTCCGACTCCATTTTCTGAGACTGACTACTGTCTCTCAGAGCATGTAAAGTTGCCATTGACTTTATTAGTCGTTTTTAAAACTTACAGACCAAGTACAAACTACCTTACATAGAGTTTTGGAAGGGGTTGATACTACCCCTTGTTGTCTGTTTCTATTGGAACATTTTTTCATTCCCTTTTCATTAAGACTTGGCTGGTGGCAGTGGTAACTACCATATTTTTCCTACCGCGGTTATCTTAAATAGCCATAGTATTGTTTTATCTTGGTATCCTCGAACTTAAACCAGCCGGACCATATACATTTTTTAACGTTTTTTATACAGTTCTGGCTGGGTTTATTCACCATTTCTTTTTGTAAAAGTCTTTCTCGTGTTTTATTCTGCGTGCCAAACCAGGTTTGGTTCCTTTGTTCGCTGTCCTTTCACAGGATTTCTGCACAGAATCCCTCCTTATGCGCCTCTATGTCTGAGGGGGACAGGGTTGAGGTAGGGGTTTAGGACTCCCTGTATAGGGTCTCCTTGGAGACCCATGTCACACTCTGATATGATTGGCTGTTGTGACTGTCCTGGCAGGACAGCCACTCTGCTGTGTGATTGACAGCCAGGCTGTGTGAATGGGGGAAAACTGCATAAAAAGTAGGTCTCTGGGACTGAGAAGGCAGAGTCCCCACTGGATCGAGAGAGCCGAGGAGAAGCTGACAGAAGAGGACCTCTACCACGACTGAACCGCCCCGTGAAGCCCTGCTGCGGGTCCGAATCTTCAACTTCGACAACAGGGAAGATCTGCAAGGAATCTTCTCCCCCTGAGCCGGTGGGAACAACCAGTTCACCAAACTGCTTGCCAGGCCTCCCTTCTCTGGTCGAATTTGCTGTACAGAGCTACAGTGAACCAGATAGCCAGGAGGAACGGACCCTGCTTGCGTTTTAAGGAGCGCACCTTTTATTCGTTGCTTTGCCCTGCTGCTGGTTTCTTCCCTGGGCAGTGCAGGACCCTCCAGTCTTCCTCCTTCTTGTCAGTCCGACAGTCACTTCAGGAACCGTGAGCCTGCAGGACCTGCCAGGAACATCTGCCTCAGCTACAGAATTCTTCTGCTTTAAAGGTACTGTGCTAACCCGGTTGTTTGTTTCGTACAGCCGCTGTGAAAGTGTGTGAAATCTTTTGGCAATCTGAGGGCTTGTCCTTTTCCATTCTTTAACGTTACTTTTCGTCTGACAAACTTCATTCTGAACTCTTGGCAAAGACTTAACCGCAAACTACTCTGAACTGTGTGATCCTCTGCAAGGACTTTGGTCCATTGACTTTGGGCCAGGCCCCTTTAATTTGTTTCCTCACTGTAGTTCCTTTTTCTAGATTGCCATGCTTACTTACTTGTTGGTGCTGCTCAATTTCTGCCTAACCCTTTTCTTTCTTCCCCTTTTAAATTGCTAGAGTGCCATTTTGCTCACACTTCATTTTGTGCCTAACTTGTCCAGAATCTATTGGGTGCGGTGTAGTGTATTAGTAACGTGATTTTTTTAACTGCTTTATAATAGTGAAATGTTTAATAACTGAAGTGTAAATAAATATATATTCTTTTTCTCAAAAACCTTGAATCAGTGTTTGTTTGATTCATAGTAATTGCTGTCCTTTGTGTAACTATTGATACTTCTCACTTTACTCTTGAGATAAGTCTGGCGGCTCAGCCATCGCTACCACTTTACTGTGTAGTACAGGCTTGTACCAAAGGTGAATGTGTAATGTCACTTGTAGTCCTAATTGTGTGTGGTGTTCCCAAAGGGTACTGCATATAATTCTGCCTAACATACTCATTTTGTGAATGGGTGTGCCTTATGATTCCTGTACCCAGTACAGCTTCCTGGGGAGTGGCTGTCTCTCTGGGGACTGTGTTACCTGCCACCACAAAGGAACACAGACAGGCAACCCCAGGGCTACAGTCCTACTGAGTGCAACAAGGACAGCCTGACTGGGGTAATACACATCATCCTTTCACAGTTGGGCCGTGCTCACAGAGCTGACATGTGCATTATCAAATTGCTTTAGGTTGGATGATTATGAATGATGCTGGCCACCATACCTTAACTCAGGTATGCCTTATTTTTACAGTTTAGCATGCTGACAGGGCATCATGCTCATAGTTATGTCATTTTTGGAGCGGATAGCATATCTTAAATGTGCCCCCTGCGCTTCAGAGACTTGGCTGTCACTGCAGTTGTCAAATGGGCACCTGCAACCTCTGAACCTGCTATGTTCCACTGGTAGAGCAGATGCTGCAGATCAGGCTACATGAAGTTTAAGAAAGTGGAACCTGATTAGCAGATTACTCTTTCTGAGATGGAATTAAACACGTCATGTTATTAATCAATACAATTCAAAAAAGCCATGTATTTCACACCATT
Source organism: Ambystoma mexicanum (assembly GCF_040938575.1). Classification (NCBI taxonomy): domain Eukaryota; kingdom Metazoa; phylum Chordata; class Amphibia; order Caudata; family Ambystomatidae; genus Ambystoma; species Ambystoma mexicanum. Next base: position 901,345,947 of record NC_090937.1, on the reverse strand, counting down.
GCCACATGGAAATTCTTCACGGCTTATTTCTCACCCAGTTAAGAGCTATTGCCATCAAAATAGATATGGGCTGGCACTCCCAGTGTATGCCCATGTGTGACACTGCAGGCTAACGTCAGGGTAAAAAAGGAAATGACTTGCAAAATTACAGTATTTTACCCTGGTAAGCCATTGGCATTATTCTTTTTTTTGTATATATTAGCAAGATATGTGTGACTTTTTCTGATGAATTATTTTCATTACAGATAGGAGGGGGTAACAATGGGCTATAGCAGTGAAAGGTTGCTGATGCATGTGACCAAAGTCCTCTGGTCGAATTCACTTTCCTTGTGAAGTGGAGCAGAAACTGAGAACCATAGAGTCTTATCTTGCCTCAAGTGACATATCATTGGACCAACAGAAGTGCTCATTATGATGTCTGATGGATTGGTAGTGTTGGTTGCATAGCATTTGTGCTTCCAACTGCCTCTTTGTGGTGCTTGGTTATTACAGCTGTGGCAGACTCTTTCCAGCTGCAGTGAATTGTGAATTGCCCTTGCGCTTCCTGGCCTCTCTCCATGTTCATATTCATTAGGAGCCCACAGGGTGAGTATGACAGAGGCATTGACGAAGGGGTGGTACCTGCACACATCTTTAGTTCTATGTGCCTTATATATGCCGCTACAAACGAATTCTAGCGCAGCATGTACCCCGATGTATTGCAATGGAGTGCAGGGTGGGGCATCACAGTAGTCATGCTACAGAGTTGGAGCACCTTGACTAACTCTCCATTATCTTCTAGAGTCTTCATTCTGTAGTATGCCTCTTCACAGGAATATGGTTATGCTTTACAAATCACATACATACATACATTCACACATGATATGTTAATGTGATTTATACTGTGCACCACTGCCATTTTCATGTGGCAGATCTGAAAGGGATGAGGTTAGGGAGGTGTTAGTGGGATTTAGGGGGAAAAGCACAAGAGAGCATTGATGTGTTGTTGGTAGTGTTTGGAAAAACCGGTCACTGTGTGCCAGATTGTTTTTAGTTGGTTGACGTTGTGTGGTGCTTGGTGCATAGTTGTATATGGTTTGTGTGCGTTTGGGTTGTTGATACTGTTGGGTCTTGTGGAGTGTCTGTAGATTGTCTGCAGTTTACGTTGTTTTGTGTTGCTTTTGGGGCAGAGTTATTTGTCTGGTTTATTCAGTGTTTGAGAGTGGGTATGCAGAGTATTAGCAAGTTTTAAGTAGGATTAGTCGGTGGTCATCTCAGTCCTTTTCTGCAGGTTAGGTTGATCCGTCAGGTTAAGTTTATTCTAAGGGTTTTTGTACTTGGATGCCTTATTTCTTCCTGATCAATCGGATTTACTCTTTGCATATTGTTCCGGCTTCAGGCAAAGGTCATTACTGATCCTTAATGTTTGTTTTGGTTTGCAGATGGAGATTTTCTTCCCTGTATGAATTCTGGTCCTTTGGTCATGGCTTGCTCTTTTTGACCAGTAGCCAATGTAGTGTTCTCAGTGCTGGTGTGATGTGTTCTCTCTTAGTGAGCCTGAGAAGCTTTGCTGCTGTGTTCTGCATTTGTTGTAGTTTTTTCATAAGGTATTGTGGAATTCTGAGATAGATGCTGTTGATTTGACATGAGGAGAGAGATGACAGCAAGTGTTCTGTGTGGGAATATGGAGAAGAGTATCCTCTTGATTGTGTTTAGGTGGAAGAAGCATTTCTTAATTACTGTGCTGACTTACAAATCTATTGTTAGTTAATTGTCCATTAATGTACTGAGATTTTTGACCACTTTCGATGGTTCCGGTGGGTTTCCGTTTCAAAGATGCAAATGTGAGTAAATGTCCTTCCAGGCCCCTGTGCCTTTTTTTTGCGACAGGTATGGAAGAATGGATGGGACATTAATGGCCCTTAGGTACATTTCCAACATCCGAGGATAGCAGCATCATTAGCCTTTGCTGATCCAAATACAACGATCCCCGCTTTGTGAGAGGTAACCTTGATGTAAATTCAGCTCCCAGCAAGGATGTGTGTAGCTAATGAATACATACGTGTTTGTTTTTTGCCTGGCATTTATGTACATACATGGGTTCAACTGTGTGGAGTTGTAGTTCCCACCAAGCCCACAGACAGTATATATAGCATTTTTTTTTGTGAGGAGACATGTATATGTTTTAAGTTTATCATCTGTGTATGGTGAGTCATTTGTACTTCACAGGGATGCCCATGCTTTTCATGTATCAATCTTGTTGAAAGAAATGATTGAACATTGCAGCAACACTTGGTGACCATTCATCTGCATTCACTTGGGCAGTACTTTCGATTTTGCCCCACTGTAGGGTCTAACCTGCATCTTGTCCTGGGTGATAGGTCCAATGCTACGCACCTTATCATTTATGTGTTTTTTCTGCCAATTTCATAGCATATGTTGGATACTGGTAGAGCCTTATTCCATATTGTGAGCCTTATCATGCCTCACGGTATTGTGGCCTGTTTTATTTAGTAGCCTGTAGTCCAAATGTAGGGTTGTAAGGCCGATGGAATGGAGTGGGTGCTATGCTAGAAGATACCAGGTGTTGTGTGTTCTAGTATGTAATGCCCATGCAATGAGGGCTTGATTGGCCGAGCTTGCAATATTAGAAGTTCACAGATCAATAAATAATGAGCAGCGTTTGTGAAAAAGGCGGTGCCGACTGCCGTTTGATGACTGTACATGAAAACGGAATGACACAACCACACACTGCACAAGGTTAGTTAGTACATGCACTTATGTTTTTACATACTGGAGGAAAATTCACAAATTCCATTATTTCGGTGTATACGTCTTGTCTTGTTTCTGTCCAACACGCATTTGTAACTGTACACGTATGCAGAGTAGGCCCCCATGAAACTTCCTGCAATAAAACGTACAGCTGAATTGTGTGTGACTCACGAAGGATTAAGTTGAAGCTCGGATGAGTTTTTGAAAGAGTTAGCCCAAAATAGGTTCCACGTGGCTTAACGGGGGACACATGGCTAGAGCTCCCATTCAGTTTTAGGGAGCTTTCAGTAAGATGGGGGGTTGTTGCTGGAGGAAAGCATAGGAAATGTAGGGAAGTCTTAATGCACTGGAATGCATTTAGAGTAGTAGGAAGAAGGGTAGGGAGAAGAGGCAAGCTGTGACTGGGACCCAGCCATAAAGCAATGCTGAGTGACACCTTTAGGGAATTGGAGTCGGTTAAAAGCACAAGGGCCATCACCAGAATTTGGGGAGGTGGCTGATACACCAGTCAGTGCCCGCCTCTGGTGCGGAGTGGCGAGACACATGACTTCAGAAGACACCTGTTAGGAGCAGTGGAAGGAGCCTGGAAAACCTGAGTACAGCTTAGGAGGGGGAGAGAGTTATGGGAGCAAGGAGGATTCAGGAATCGTTGAGAGCATTTTGTTCACCTGATTTGCTCGGAAGGAACAGCAGACATTCAGAAGTGGTGCGTGACACACTAATCAATGCACATCTCTTGAAGTGAGTGGACGTGACAAATGCCATCGTGAGACACGTGGGATGAGGAGCAGGATGAGCCAGGCAATCTTGAGGGCAGCTTGTGTAAGAGACAGAGTCCGCTCTTTTGCTGGGGGGAGCAATAGAGCTTTGGGAGAGTGACACGCTAGTCAGTGTCCCTCTCTTGAAGTTAGCTGACAAGACATGTGCCATCAGGTGACCCCTGGGAGCATGAGAAGGAGGAGCCAGGTAACCCTGTGGTCAGCTTGTTTGGGATCCAATACACGACAATACACCAGTATTGATCTATGACAATGAAAATCCACCAGGACTGATAGAGGGGTTTGCATTTTCAGTTCGGTCGTGTATTTTAAGGGCAGAAGGGGGAGGTGCGAAGATCTGATGTAACAAAGATCAGGGTAGATAAAAAGACAGCGAGTGCTTGAAAAGTGGGAAGAGAATGACTATCCCAAGTCTGCATCCCCTCCACTCCCAGTCACTGTGCTAGACAGCAATGATTATGTGTATATGATGATTATGGCAAAGACTATGTTCCTTCATTGTCCAGATGGGAACAAACATTGCTTTTGGAAATTAGCGATACTGATGAGGGAGAAGAGAAAGACATCAGCCATTCAGAGGCTTTAGTGGTAATAGAAGCGTGCTCCGAACTATGTACATTCTCCTTCAGAAAAACCCTTTCCGCCACAGAGCAGGAATCACATTGCATCATTACATGGCATCCAGAACACCGGCAACAAAACCACATCCACATGAATCCACCCGTGTTCCAGCTCCCCATGTAAATAGCAATCCAGGATAATTGTGTGCCGAAGAACGGCACAGAAAAACATGGGTACCACATGTATGGGGACCCTTATGAAGTTGCACCATCCACAAACATGGGAAGAAGTCAAAAGATCGGATATGAATCACGCCCCATATCAACAGAAAAGTAGCATACCTCCACAGCTCCATAATATTACCCCTGAAAATACCTCAGCTCTATCAGTTCTTGGGAGTAGGACGCCAAGCTCTACCCTCGGTACCAGAGTGATACAACGCTGTGATCCCAATTGCATCAGGGCCATGTTATGGAATAATTTCAGCATGGCCACAAATATCCTAAGTGCCATGACATACAGTACTTTCTCCATGCTAACCTGGCTATAATGTTGGTAATTTATCCCTTGTCCTACTCATTTTTGTAAAACCCTGCAATCCAGCACCATATAGGAAAAAATTATCACCGCATGGAAGCTCCCAAACAACATTTTTGCGCTTGCAAAAGCAGTATCCAAATTCGTACAACGTGGGTATTGCTACAGCAGAGTGTGCACCACAGCAGTCAGTGTGGAAAGATGTCCACTCTAACGTCCACAAGTTGATCAGTGGTTATATCATTGACTACTTGGCTATCATTTCACACTGCAGATAGAGTTTCTGGGGTTTCTGGAGTACTTCGAGGGGTCAGCAGGTGAGTGAAATTCCACATGAGGCTACCTTGTGCATGCTCAGGTTTTCAGGGCAGAAGCCATATGGGAGTTAAGCCCAAAGAGTAGATGGAGGAGATAAATTAACAGTGGCTAATGCCTCTTGGCCTGCATTTGTCCTATGTTGCAGCAGGCCGTGGATTAAATACCTGTGTTGCCTCATGAATTGACACGACAATACATGTCCTTTGCTTCACATACTCTCTTCCACTCGTGATCACACACATATCAGCAATGGAGATCATGTTAAATAAATGGTCAGTGTGGCTAAGAAGATACGCTTTCATTTCTGTTGGGCTTACCATGCCAAGCATGCATTGCATGCATTGCTCCAACTTCAAGTTCACAACATGTGCCAATGCAGGACCTGGAGGCCTCAGCCGTCATCTCTTGGAACTCTGTACAAGTAGGGCAAGCTATATCAGAATTAAAATGAAAATCACAAATTACTGCAAAACTCACTGCAAAGCTCGAGATGAGGCATGCATTTTTAACACTATATCATCAGCACCTCATATCTAATTTCTGCTCTGTGCTATGACAGTTCAAGAAGGCTTACAAGTGGGCTAGGCTTCACAATGCATTCCTCAGTCAGATTCCTTCTCTGTTGTATTTGTTCAATCTCATACTGGTCAATCTGTCGAGGGCCCAGGCTATGCTGATCTGGCACTGGTGCTGAGGGATCTGCTTTTAGCCTTGCATGGTGATCTATGGCTTGTAGCATTTAGAAGTAACATTGAATACATACTGGCATTCTTTGTGGACCCACTTGTAAAAGTAAAAGTGACCTCTTAAATCAGCATGTCTTGGGAGAGCAGCAATGGCACCCAGCATCACAAGGAAGAGAATTTGGGCAATTTTCCAATGATGCTACACTGCATACAGCACTTGCAACGCTTATTGGAGGACAAAAGCAGGCCGCAGGAAGATTGCCAATCAGTTCAAATGTTTAAAACTACACTGGGCATGTTAAACTCAGAGATTATAGCAGCATCTATGACCATCACATCACTGTCACATGTTGAACTGTGAGCATCAGATTGTGTGCAGCTTACAAGAGGAAGAAGTTGCTGGACAACCGTGTCACTTAACCAAGCATTGAGGATAGAGACAGGCCTTCAAAAGGATAAGGCAATGGATCATCAAACACACAACTGCTTGATGTCTGTCTTTTGAACACTTCATCTGTGGAATAGGATGATGACTGGCTACAGTATCGGTACAGCACAAAGCCGATCTGCGAGTGTCACTTGTGTGAGATGCTGTAGAATCAATAAACTGACCCCCACAACTGTGTAGTCCAAAATATTTTTAGTGTAGCTGGGGCAACTATCTTTAACTGCATTTAACGCCTTGCAGTGCCACATGCTAAAAATATTTCAAACGTATCAACATGAATGAACAACTCATTGTAGAAGACATCTATTCATAACAAACACACCAGCAGAACCGATGATGATGATGATGGTGTGATGATATGATGTCTAGTACAAGTCAGAATATACAAGGTGGAGCAGGGCTGTTTTTGGATGAGTGTGGTTGTGAAATAGATAGCTGTGATGATGACTGTGATTGAGAGGCCCTGACCAGTTTCTGTTTTGAACATGCCATTGGGTCAACTATAGTGCCAATAGTGTTTTTGAATGTTCACACACTAGTCAAATAATTGCTCAGGTTCTTCAACAAGACAGTGCCTCCCACCTAGATTCTCATAATTGTTCAGAATCAATAGCCAACCACTAACTTTTTTAAGCTCATTCACTGTTTTTAACCAACCCCTTACGATTCTCAGGTCCTCCCAGATGGTGCAGCAACCCCTTTAGGTTATCTGTTGTGTTTCATATGACACAGCCAGCCATTACGGTTTGCAAGCTATCCAACAGGGGGGCACAGCCCCCCCTTAGGTTGCTCAGTTTTCTTACAGAGCAAAGCCACCCACTATGGTCCTCATCTTCTCCAAAATGGCACATACTACCCCTTAAGGTTCTCATGCTTTTTCACAGGCTGCACTTGCCCTGTGACTGTGAAATTGAGCACCTCGTACAACTCCCTCTGCCACTGGCACAAGTGGCTTCTCATGGCCACCAACACTATGGTACTGGATAACACAATTTCCCCTTGCCTGCAGCCTGCATATGAAGTGCACAATTCAGAAGACCATAGGCTCCTCTCCCTGATAATTGTTCCTGGTGGCTGGGTAAAAAACTCCACACCTGGGAGTCTGGTGGCTGTGTAGGGATTGAGTTGAGGGTGCCACTCCATGTGGCTTCTCTTGACCATGGCTGAGCAGGATGATGCGCCTCCACTGCCTCTTCTACCTCTACCAGCCCTCTAATTTCCACCCTGTGGCAGGTCCACCATGGGTTGTGGCCCCGCACAGGGTGGTGTTTTTCCTGGACCTTTACATGATGGACCCCCCCATCCACAGGAGCACCCTGAACTTCCTGTGGGGAGAACACTTTCTCCTCTATGCCCTCCACCAAGGCATGAGTCATCCCAAACCTCTCCTCTAGTGTGCTTGATGCTTCTGCCCCCCTCATCCGACGTAAACATAGCCTCTTGTTCCTCCAACTACTTTTGTTGTTGTGCGAAGATGAGGCTCTGCCTCACCTGCCTCACTGCGTACGTCAATGTGAGGCTCTGTCTCCTCTTTATGGGTGTTTGCCTTCTCCGCCAGGCCCTCCTTTGATAGCCCAAACTCCTCCTGAACTCCTGAGGCCTTCCCCAGTGCCTTTGGGTCTGCCGTCAACTGGGAGGATTCATGATACGCTGTGGCATGGAGTCACAAACTGGCACCCACCAAGAGCATGGGGTTCCCCATCTTTCAAACCAGCATGGGAGAATCCTACTCTTGCAAGGGGAAATGCAGTTCCTCCTTCGCCTCCTCACAGCTTCTTTCCACCCGCCCCCCAGTGTTGTGAATGCACCATAACTGCCACATTTGGAAGCTCTGAGCACTTTGTTTGTGTTTTGAACCCGATAACCCCACATTTGTCAACCCTGGAGAGCCAGAGAGACCCAGATGAACATCCCAAGTGAATCCCAACAAGTGAACAGACAGCCCTACTCCTAAAAATTACAACTACTAAAACGTAAACACTACACAATATTAATAAAATACTACTGCAATAGCACACAAAAGTAGCTGAAAAGCACGCAGAGGGGAAAGTGTAAACACGTCTTTAGGGCTAAAAAAGGCAACATTATTATAATATTTATTTTTTTATGTATCGAAAATCTAAAACAATATATTATCACACACTGAACAAAATGTAATACAAACCAACACACACATGCCTTAAAAGACAAACAAGAAAATACACAATGGTCCAATAACAAAGAGACACAACTCCTCCAAACCCTTCACTACACTTCTCAAATTCTCCAAAATCCCACCAAACACAATCCAAGAGTAAATCTGCCTCACAAAGGAACAGAAAGTAAGTTAGACCTTATACAGGTTGATAAACCTCCTTTAGGAGATGTGTGACCTTTAATTAGCTGCACAAACTCAGGAAATCACTAGAGATGGGCTTGATTAGCATGATGAACTCAAAAAATGAACATGTTGTTAGCTAAGAGATCAGTTCCTCCTGGGTGGGCAACAAATCATACCATGAGACCGGGAAGTACGCTACATGTTTGCTACCGATTCATCAGCCCTAAAACCCCACCACCATTTCCGTTGTAGCAACAAATCTTGAATAAAGGGTTGTCTTCTAGATGAGAAATTCATTGAGGCCTATTAAACAGGGACATCCACTCAATTTCCACATTTATTGCATTAAACTGGGCTTTTATTTTGCATTTGTAAATTTGAAGCATGTCAAACATTGATAAAATGCATACCACACAACAACCACATTTAGAACCACGAGATACAACTTTTAGGTAAGATTGTGTAGAGTCCAACTTGTGTGGGACTTTACAAGACTAATCTGCTTGATATTATTGACCAAACGTTTAACATGGGCCTTTATTACACAATTTGGTAGAGTGGCTGAGCAGCCAGGCTTATCCTAGAAGGAGTACTGTGAACTACAGAGCAGAACAATGAAATCAACACATACATGTTATATTATATTATTTATTTGTATATACACAAAGCAAGTGAATCACACTAAATATGCAGCAACTGATAGTAACATTCAATGGAATTTCAGAATCATGTTATTTAAGCAGCAATAATGCAGGTGAGTTATTTCATTTTGTACTGACACTTTCCAGCACTCAGTGTGACATCAATCAAGGTCAGTAGTAACACTTATGGTTCACCATACACTATAGAGTTTTGGGGGAAAATGTTAGAGTAAGATAGGACACCGTAGTACTGTAACAAAATGATTTTCTCCCAGAGGGATATATGAAGTAATTTCCCCAGAAATAAGAATGTCTAAATATTAAAACCTTTATAGGGAACAAGCACTGTTAAAGGCAGTGTGGTTCAGAAGGGATACCTTTAGGGGGCCAGGACAGTCAACGTCAATAGGACAGTTCTAGTTCGGATACAATCTTCTTAGAAAAAGTTAGTTGAACAGTCAGTAGTTCCTTTAAGAAAAATCCAGGAGTTCAAGAGATCCTACCTGAAGTGCCCAAGCTGTTAGGCCTGCAAAAGTGAATTGAAATAGTTCAAGCAGATAGAAGAAAGCACTCCAAAAGGTAGGAAGCACTAGATTTGGCTAAAGGTGGTTAAATCCATAGCTCCTCAGTACCTTAGAATTGAAGCAGAGGTTCCAGCTGACTTCCTTCTTGATGCAGCGATGCAGACCCTTGTTCCTGGTCCTTGGTCATGGTGACGAAAGGGAGGACATCAATGGGCTTTTGTGGCAGAACTCTCGAGAGGGACTCTGCAGCAATGGATTACACTAATTTCAGCAACCTTTTGTGGTTTTGATGCCTTTTTCTCAGCGCCAAAGAAACACAAATATCCCTGGTTGGAATTTCCTCAGTCTCTCGGTCCTGAAGTCTGGGGAGGGGCCTCTGGACAAAGATATTCTGCTTCTGTAGTTTCACATGGATGCTTGGAAAGTTTCAGCCAGATTCTTCCTTTGGAAGACATTTTACTTGTTGATGGTCCAGGTACCTTGAGTATTGAAAAATTGCAGCCTAGGAAGGTTGCAGTGATACAGGGGTTGGCCCAGAATGAATCAGGTCTTGAGGTTAGTTGGTGTCACCATACTAAGGGAGGAAGTCGTCTGATTTCGGAACTGGTTGTGGTCAGGCATGCCTACTAACAAAGGATAGTAACGTTTTTGGGATCCTCCCTCACTACCTGCCTTCCCAGACACACTGGAGCCTGGGTGGGCTTCAGGGCTGAATCCTGCCAAAGGCAAACACACACAATGGACTCAAACCTGATTTAAACCACAGAGTAAAGGCCCAGAAAGAACTAACAAACAAGAAATAGAGAACAAAGAAGACAGGTGCCTTTTTGGTAAGATGGTCACCCTTGGATGCTGTACTGCAACTGAGAAATCAGCCTGCAGATACATTGCACAAAAGACAGTAAAAGGAAACCACTGGCACCAGCCATTCAAGTTAGACAGTGTAACATAAATGTACATGAAAAGTGGAAAAGGAGTTACTATGTAACCCCCCAGCACTCAACATAAGGTGGTGTGTGCTGGACCTACAAAGGAAAAAGGTAAGTAAGACAAAAGTTGTCCTATTATTCTCTGGAACTGTAGTTCACACAAGAAAATGTATTTTAACATTCAGAGTAGTCCAAAGACTCCACAGTGGCACTGCACAAAGGGTGCTGTGTGTCACAATATGAAGATCAGATGCCTACTGAGTTTACCAGACTCTGTTAAAACCTAAGGAACACAACACCTGAGTCAAAGGGAAAAGGCATGAGTGGGTGGTGAAAAGGGCCCACTCAGGTTTAAATCAAAAAGGTCCCAGACTCCAGCAAAGGGCTAGGGGTCTCTAAGGTTAAAGGGAACTAGCACGGAACTGATAACTCTCCCTAACACTCGTCCCCCCAGACTAAGGGACAAGAGGATTTAATCCACTCCTGGATAAATCTCTTGTTCCAGTTGTTCATACTTCCTGGAGAGACCATCAACATTTTGATGATTATACCCTGGCCTATGCTCAATGGTAAAATCAAACCCTTGGAGGCTGATAGACCATCTGAGTAGTTTTGGATTGCCCCCCCGCCCCCTTCATTTGCATTAACCATCTGAAGGATGCGTGGTCTGTTTGAATTAGGAAAGTAGAACTATGCTAGCATGACTTAAACTTCCACAAGGATCACGCAATGGCAAAACATTCATGTTCTATTGTTGCCCACCTTGTTTTTCAGTCCTTCAGTTTTTTACTGATGAAACAAATAGGGTTCTCCCTTCCATGCTCATCCAGTTGGCCCAAAACTGCCCCTATCCATGTATGTGATGCATCTGTCTGTACAATAAAGGTTTGGTTTTAGTCACAAGCTCTCAAGTCTAGAAAGTTGTAGAGTTTTTTTTTTAGTCCTTCAAATGCCTTGGCACACTCTTCTTTCCATCTGACCTTACGAAATGTTGGGGAAGAGATGACATCCAGGGGAGAAGCTATGGTGCCATAGTTCTCAAAACATGTTGTTGGTACCCAGTGATACATAGAAAGGGCTTGTTTAGGTCTGAGTAGTGGGGGTGGCCCAGTCCTGTACAGCCTGTAGTTTACTAGGCAAGAGCCTAATCTCACCTCCTCCTACCTCATGTCCAAGGTAGACCACTTTACTCATGACATTTTCTTGCCTTTATGGTCAGATGGGCCTGTTCGAGAGCCTGCAATACATATCCTAGGTGATGAAGATGGTCTTCCCAAGTGGGGCTGACCATGAACACTGCTATGTCATCCAAGTATTCCATGGAAAAGTCCCCTAGCCCATTCAGATCCTGGTTCACCATCCTTTGGAATGTAGCAGTAGCAGGTGCATTCATTAGTCCAAAAGGCATAATCCTAAACTGGTATAAGCCTCTTGGGTTGGGAAATTCAGTTGTCCCCTTGGCATGGTTTGTCAGAGCTATTTGACAACATACTGAGGTCAAGTAAAAAGTGCTAAGGAAATTGGCAGATCCAAGTTTGTCCATCAGCTACTCTGTCCTTGGTAAAGGATGGGCATCTGTCTTTGTGACTGCATTCATAGCCCTACAGTCCACACGGAAATTCAACTCTTTGGTTCCTGGTTTTGGCACTAGACCACCGGACTAGCTCATGGACTGGTAGATGGCTCAATAACCCCAAGGTCAAGCATCTTGTTTACCTCTTCCTTTATATGAAATCTGACTTGATATGACATTCTGTAGCCCCTGCTTTTGACAGGGAGGTTGTCACCAGTGAGAATATCATGCTGGCATCAAGGAGTCAAGCCTGTTGTCAGAGAAAGCAGGGAGGCAAATTGAATTAACAGAAGTGTGCACTCCTGTTGCTGTAGAGTTAGATTTGAAAATTGTTTAACTCCTTCTATAGTTCCATATGAGGGGTGTCCACTGAGGAGATCAGGGAGAGGCTCACTCTCCTCCTCCTACTCCTGATCTGAGGCCAGAAGTAAATATCCTATTTCTGGTCTAGAGATATAGGCTTCAATCAATTTGTGTGAAAGACCTTAGGGGCCTCCTTGGGGTTGCCCACGTCCACTAAATAATTAACCTCTCCAAGTTCGGCTACAACTTTGAAGGGTCCAATGCATTGTCCAGTAAGGCCCTCTGCATTGTATGAACTATAATTGGAACTAGCTGGTCTGGAGAAAACTCCACCATGTTAACTTTAAGATCATGGCATTGCTTGATCAGAGCTTGGCCAGCCTTCACGTTTTCTGAAGTTTCAGCCATCAGCTGTACCATCCTCTTTCTGAAGCCTAGTACATATTCTGTGACACAGACTGGCTTTTGGGAAGGAACACTATCCAAACCTTCTTTGGTCAGGGCCAATGTGCCTGTGACAGGATGACCATAGAGGGTCTCAAAGGGGTTGAAACCCACTCCCGCTTGAGGCACCTCCATATAAGCATTCTTCTCGGTGGTTCTTCACCTATCATGTTCTTCATTGTCCGATTAAAACCTCTCCACCAGACCATTTGTTTGGGGTTGGTAGGCTGTTGAGAACTGATAAGTAATTCCACAGTTTTTCCACATGGCCTGCATGTAGTGGTACATAAGATTTGACCTCCTGTCAGAGATTACTTCCTTTGGAAAACCTACCTTTAAAATACCAAGGAGGGCCTTAGCTACTGCTTGTGCAGTAATAGTTCTCATAGGTGTTGCTTCATGGTACCTAGTATCATGATCTCCTACAACCAATATAACTTGGTTGCCTGAGTTGGTTGGAGGGTCTAGGGGCCCGACAATGTCAATCCCCAAGCTCTCAAAAGTAACTTCCAACACTGGGAGGGGCATTAAAGGTGCCACATTCATGGAACCACTTTTGCCAGAGGTCTGGAAGGTGTGGCAGCTCCTACAATGTTTATCAACATCTTCACCCACTTTGGGCCGGTGAAAGTACAGAGAAAGTCTCTCTTTGGTCTTCTTGGAACTCAAGTGACTAGCCATTGGTATCTCATGTGCTAGTTGTAGGAACATTTGTTGAGTTCCCTGGAGGACAACACTCTCCTGAAGTCCCCTTGGGTGGGCTTTGTAAGCTCACTGTAGAGGAAGGCATCCTCCCAGTAGAGGATATGCTTCCCCGGCTCTTGCCTTTCCAGCTGGGAAGCTATCCGTTGTTGCAGACCTTCTAGAGAGAGACTCTCTCTTTGTTCTCTGCTGAAATATGCCATAGGGAGTCCACCTTCTGCAAGCAAAGTCTGCAGCTCTGGATGGTGTCTAGGATCCAGATATTCCTCCAGCTCTGTTTCACCAGTATCTGTTTCTTCAGGAGTTTGTTCAACCACCACCTCAGCTTCGGCTGCTGGTTGGGTCACTGCAGTGACCTGGGACTTTCCTTTTGGGGGAGTCCTTCTTTTGAGTGCAGGTTTGAGTTTGAGCCCCTTTTTGTTCCCAGAGACTCTGGATTTCTCCTTGGTCTCTTTTTTCTTCCTAGAAGTAGAAGGTTGGCCTGCTTCTGGGTTTGAGATACTGGAATGCTCCTTGATCTCAAACAGAGAATCTATCAAGGTTGCTTCTCTGGCAATCTTGCCTGCTCCTGCTTCTTCTTGCTGGAAGGCCTGGGGGTACTGGAGACTACTGCAAGAGTTTTTAAGTCATTACCCAACAGGACCATCCCTGGTACGTCATATTGCACACTAGCCAGAATTTGTACAGTCATGTTATTGCAATGAATAAGGGCTAGCAAAATGGAGACCATTTGGATAGGGCCTGCAAGTTTAAATGGACCTTTTGGTACCTAAGCTACATGCTTAGTATTGAAAAACCATTCATCAATCACTATAATGCTGACCCCAGTGTCCCTAATGGCAGGAGTCTCCTGGCCATCTACAAGTACACAGTCCTTATAATATTCTGTGGTGTTATCAGGTATGGTATTATAGCCATCTATATTCTGTTATTCCAACAGACCCAAGGACACTAAACAAGCACTAGCTTGAGCTCCAATGGGTTATTCAGGTAATAAATGAAAGTGAGCACCTGTCATTGGAGCTTCTCCCTCAGGGATGAAGGCTAAGGAGACAGATTGGACCCCTGAAGGTTTACCCTTGCATCTGGGACCCACTTACACATGGACACCAGACCCATAGACCACACATTTACCAAAGGTTTTCGGGAATGGGGTTTGCTGGTACCCTCCCTCTAGTTTGCTCCAGGGGTTTTACTAGCCGTGTATGGCTTCCCTTGGTATTTACCCTTATGGTTTTTGTGGCCCTCTTTTGATGGTGGAGGATTCAAATTTTCTTTACTGTCTTTATTCTGCTTCTTCCCCTCATCCTTTTTCTGAGTTGCCCCAGAATCCTTATGAGTGGCCCTGTTTGCTACCCATAAGTCAGCAGCCTGAGCTAGTCTCTTGGGATCAATTTCCTTTGAGTAAGCAAGGTGCTGTCTTAGCTCAGTGGATCAGGCATAACACATATTTTCTAGAAAAAAAACTTTTCTCATCACCTCAAAGGAGTTTACCCGTCACCCAAACATCTACATTTTTCAGGCATTCACACACCCAAGTAGCCAAAGGAATCCCATCCTTTGTCTTGTGATCTCTAAATCTTTTTAGGTACTGGGAATGAGTCTTCCCAAATCTCGCTATAAGAACCTGTTTGACTAGTACATAGTGCTGTTAATGAGTAGCATTCAATAACATCAGGGCATCAAAGCCATTCTGGGGGAGCCCAGACATTATCCATGAAACTAAATAATTCCCTTTTATACCTTGCAAACCATAAATGAATTCAAATGTAGTCAACCAATCAAACACATCAAGCTTTGGATGATACATATGTAATGTAAACCAGTTTTATAAAGTGCATCTTCACCAACAGGGGCATCATAATGCTAACAGGTCCAAAGATGTGTGTTGAGGGCATGGTGCAGCCCACAGGAGTAGAGGAACGAGTTCCACAAAGCAGCAGTCGCCACAGAGAAGGAGAGGCCACCTACATGGGCCAGCCTAAACCGGGGAATGGTAACTCTCAGGGAAGAGACTGAGCAAAGGTTCCTCGTAGGAATATAGGGGTGACATTTTGCCAGCAGTAAGCCAGGGCCATGCCCGTAGAAGGCACAGTGAACCACGTACAAAGCCTTGCATTTAATACGCTTTGCCACCTGGAGACAATGCAGTTTTCTCAGGATCAGCATGCTAGAGCGGAACCGGGAGGCACCCACTGCCAGTTGAGCTGCCGAATTTTGCAGCACCTGCAGCCGCTGAAGAAGGTACACTGCCTGAGCTAGATAAAGAGCATTACAGTAATCTAAGGAGCCAGCTGTAAGACAGGCTACAACCAGAACCCGGAGATGAGAGGGAAGGTAAGCAAGCACTTTCTGAACAATGCAGAGTTTGAAGTGAACTGACTGTCAAACAGCTCTAACCTGGCACTGCATAGAAAGAGACTCAGAGAGCTTAACTCCCAGGTTCCTCACCACCAGGGAGGGCGTGGACAGAGGCCAAAATGCTGTAGACCAACCCACAGAAACCGGAGATGGACCTATGACTAGAACCTCCATCTTTTTGCCATTAAGGCAAAGCCAGTTTTAACACATCCAGAGAGGAATAGCCAGCAGGCAGGAGTGACAGTGTTCTGCTGAGGCAGGATGGATAGGTCTAGTCTCACCAGGATGTGTGTATCATCAGCAAAAGAGAAGCACCAGAAATCAAAAGAGTGAAACAGCGTAACAAGTGTCTGAATATATAGATTAAAAAGAAGAGGAGAAAGAGCAGAACCCTGAGGCACCCCGCACGTGAGCGGTTTAGCCATTGAAAGAAATGGAGGAAGAGAAAGGGACGGGGAATGACCAGTTAGAAAAGATACAAACCAGTCCAAGACTGTACCCGAAACTCCCATCACGGATAACCATTCCAGCAAACTACCATGGGCGACCGTGCCGAAAGCAGCAGATAAGTCCAGCAGGATCAGGGTGGTAAACCCACCCTGATCCCTTATATGTACTAGGTCATCTACCACTGCCACCAAAACAGACTTGGTTCCACAGCCGGCCCAAAACAGTGACTATAAGGGGTCAAAGCAGCCAGATTTCGCAAGAAAGAAGCAGAGGAGGGGGCATAGCCAGAGTTTACAAGAGTTTCATGCAGAAGGAGAGAAGAGAAATCGGACAGAAATTGCTTAAGACCGAGGGATCAAGGTTCGGTTTCTTGAGAAGAGGAAGGATAAGGGCGTGCTTAGGAGGACCAGGATTGTGGGCAGAAGAGAAATAATCATTAACCGCAGCGGTGAGTATATGCTAGATGTCAGGGCAAATCTTGCTTAATTGCCACCTGGTAAGCAGCAGTCACCTGGCGAAGGGCAAGGCGAGGCGAGATTGAGCGCCGTAGGACACAAGCCATTTGAACACGCTTGTCTACGGGCCAGGCAAAGGACCACCAGGTTAGTAGAAAACCACGGTTCAGAAGGGTGGGGAGAAGGTCTTCAGACTTTGAAAGGTGCCAAGGAGTCAGCAACATCAGTCAACATCGAGGCAAGAGTCTTGAAGTTGCAAAGACCGTCAGCTGGCTGAAGAAGAGTAATAGCCAAGGCAACATAAGTATGTTTAACTTTACCCTAGAGCCTCTTGGGAGGGTGTGGCAGTACCAACGGGCAGAGTGCAGAGGGAGAGTCTACCGTGAAAGGAAGAATCATGTGGTCAGACCACAAAACCGTCACGGGAGCAGATACAAATTCAAATAAATAAATAAATAGTCTGATAACAGTCGCAGGGGCGAAGATGAGATCAGTAGTTTTCCCCAGGTAATAACTAGGGCCAACCACCAGCTGAGCAAGACCCAGATCCGGAAAATTTGAGATGAGGCAAGCTGCCTGTAAATCGGCAGGGTCATTGGGGTGAAAGTTAAAGTCCCCCAACACAAGCAAAACTCCAAATTGGAGCCCAAGGTCTGCCACCAGTTGGGTCACAGCATTACAATAAAGTGGATCAGGGCCAGGTGGCCGGTAAATCAGAAAAAAGTGGAAAGTGCTAGAAGGTTAGATTACGACACGGAGTAGCAAAGCTTCCATAGTGGCCCGATATTCCAAGGGCAGGACCTGACACTGGATACTGGAATAATAAATCATGGCAATCTCACCTCCAGCCTTTGGGGGGGGATCCTGTCCAGATTGAGGTTCCGATGGTCAGAGGGAGGGGAATGAACCAAGGAGGGAGTCGATGACTCCTTGAGCCAGGCCTCAGTAATAAAAACAAGATCAGGAGAATGATCCTGTAACAAGGTTAAACAGTCAGCAGCATCCGTGATGAGTGACCAGGCATTAAAAAGGAGGCACCTCAACATACACTGAGATATGTTAGTACAGATCACCTCGTTGGAAGTGCTCGCATCCCACCCCTGGGGAAACCTAGTTTGTTTGTTTAATATTTATTATGCACGCCAGACCCGAAGGTATCAGGGCGCAGGCAGTAAGAAGTCATACAGCTTGGTACACAGGTTACATTGGTTACAAAAGTAAAACATCTAATCTAGCATACAGTAAACAGTAGTAAATAAATACAGATAATCTATATATAGGAAGATGTACAGTTATTTACATATGTACAGTTCTTTACAGGTATGGTCAGGTTCTGCAGGTTTATTTAACCTCATTCTCTAGGAACCATATAATCAGATTTTGCCTAAATTTAGTAAAGGTTTGGTCCATTCTAAGTCTTTGACTGGGAAGCTGGTGCCCCAATGGTGGATAGTTTAAAGGGAGGCACCTGAAGGCAGTTGGAATTCACTAGGCCCGTAGGTCTAGTAGATGATTTTCTAGAAAATCTTTCTATTAGACATTGTGGTGCTTTATTGTTTAGGCATTTATGGATAAGGGATGCTGTTTTTAGTCTGATTTTCTCATGTGTAGATAGCCACTTGTACCTCCTAGTATCAGAAATATGGTTTTTCCTAGAGATATTAAATGCGACTCTAAGGGCATTATTTTGGAGTATCTGTATTTTGTCAATAATGTATTAGTCAGCTCCAATGTATAGGGCGTTACATTAATCTAGTTTGGATATAATGAGGGATCGGGCTAGGATCATACAGCTGTGTTGGGAGGAGCCAAACTAGTCAATTGTGCCAGTGAGTAACAGTAAACATCATTTCCGGAAGCCACCCACAGCCCGTCGGCAGTGTGGAATGGCGCAGATGGCCTTGAATTTGGCCGGACTTCGGCATACTCACCGCCTCTTTTGGTAGGCGAGGTCTCTTGGGACTTTCAGACCTAGAAGACCCTGAAAAGGAAGTAGTATCATGAGACATATGTTTCATATCATATTCATGCTGCATATCCCTCTCTCTGCCCCTTCTGTCTTTTTCCTTGTCCTCAGATTGTACTGTGAGTTTTTTAAATTCTAGTTCCAGTCTCCTTTTCTCAAGTGAGAGGTATTCTGGGTTTACATTATGACCTTGCGGGGTCATGGTAGGAGGAAAATGAGGTACAGGAGAAGGCTGTGGATGGGGCTTGGCAGACCCCTGTGAACCCTCTTGAACTTCTGATACATTTGGCAGATTAGGAGTAAGCTACAAACCTTCATTCTCAGAATCTCCTTCCATATCAATCTTCGTGGTCAGGGTTATGGGCATACTCCCAGGGTTTTAATGATTCAACAATTTTTGTATCAACACAAGTGTTCTCTCCTTATAACTCAGGCCTCTTGGTGTACTTAAATATTTCCGTTGTTCTACTGTAAGTGCAGACAGGGCCTGTTCATTGAAATTATCCATTGTTGACATGTTATAAGTCATTGTTTGATGGAGTCTAGCTTTGTGTATGGTATTCTTGGACACAAGTCTAACCAATAATAACTGCAGTCCACTCTACACCAATCCCATCACTTACCAGCAGCATTAGGTAAGATTTTGTAGAGTCCAACTGATGTGGGACTTTACAAGACTTACCTGCTTGGTATTAGTGACCCAACTTTTAACATAGACCTGTACTACACAAGTTGGTAGAATGGCTGAGCAGACTGGCTAATCTTAGAAGGGGTACTGTGAGCTCTAGAGCAGTACAATTAAATCAGATATACAATTTTTCAAGTAAACACGTACATCCTTAAAAGTTATATTACATTATTTAATTTTATATACACAAAGCAAATGAATCACACTAAATATGCAGCAACTAATAGTAACATTCAATAGCATTTCAGAATCAAGTTATTTAAGTAGCAATACTGCAGGTGAGTAATTTATTTTTGTACTAAAACATTTCCAGCACGCAGGGTGACATCAATTAAGGTCAGTAGTAGTTCTTATGGTTCACCATACATGATTGGGTTTGGGGGTGGGGGGAGTGTTAGAGTAAGATAGGACACTTTAGTTAGCACTATAACAATAGTCTTTTCTCCCAGAGGGATGTAGGAATTCTTTTCCACAGCAATAAGAGTGTAAAACAATTAAAACGTTTATAGGGAACACGCACTGCCAAAGCCATTAGGGTTCAGAAGTGATGCCTTTAGGGAGCCAGGACAGCCAAAGCCAATAAAGCAATTCTAGTTGCAATCATCTTAGAACAAGTTAGTTGAACAGTCAGTAGTTCCTTGAAGAAAAATCCAGGACCTCAAGAGAGCCTACCTGATGTGCACAAGCTGTTAGTCCTGCACAAGTTAACTGAAGTAATTCAAAAAGGATAGAAAGAAGCACTGCCCAAGCTAGGATGCACTAGATTTGGCTAAAGCTGGTTAAACCCAAAGCCCCATGTACCTTAGAATTGAAGCAGATGTTCCAGCTGACTTTCTTCTTGATGCAGCGATGCAGACCCATGATCCTGGACCGTGGTTCTGATAATGAAAGGGAGGATGTTTGGCAGGCTTCTGTAGCAGCATTCTCGAGACGGACTCTGCAGTAATTGATTCCACTCATTTCAGCAGCTCTTCGTGGTTTTGGCACCTTTTTCTCAGCACCAAAGATGAATGAGTGTCCCTGGTTGGAATTTCCTCAATGCCTCGGTCCTGAACTCTGGTGAGATGACACTGGATAAAGATTTCTCAATTCGTAGATTCATACGGATGCTTACAAATATTCTGCCAGATTCGTCCTTCAGAAGACAATGCACTCATCGATGGTCGAGGTACCCCGGTTACTGGGAAATTGCAGCCTAGGAGGGTTGCAGCAACACAGGGGTTGCCCAACAAGAAACAGGTCTTGAGCCTAGTTGGTACCACCACTCTATGAGAGGAGGTTATCCTTGGAAGAGCTTTTCTGTCGATGGGAAGGTGGGGTCAGCACAACTGCAAGGGTTCACCAGTGATTATGGGGTCCTGGAATGTGCTGCAGGCTTCTTTTTGCATCTTTATCTTCAGATTTGATGTTTCAGTGTTTGACTCTGACTGTAGTCCCAAAACCCTCAACTTATATGCACAATCTCATTCATTCACACCACTAAGCTGTCAATCACACAGGGGGCATACTCCAGCATAGCCTCCCACCCAGTTGGTCAGGTGTGCCTACAAACAAAGGACAGTGACACCCCTATCTTCTCTGACAACACTGGAGCCTTGGTGGGCTTCAGGGCTGAAGCACACTAAGGCAAAACACACAATGGACTCAAACATGATCTAAACAACAGAGTAAAAGCCCAGAAGGAACAAACAAACAAGAAATGGCAAAAAAAGAAGACAGGGGCCATTTTGGTAAAATTGTCACCCTAGGGTGCTGTACTGCTGCTAACAAATCAGCACAAAAGGTAGTAAAAAGAAACCACTGATGCCAGCCATTCAAGTAAGTGTAACAAAAAGTTACATGAGAAGTGGGATAAGGAGTTAATATGTAACCCCCCACCACTCCGCATACGGTGGTGTGTGCTGAACCCACATAGGAAAAAGGTAAGTAGGACAAAAGTTGTCCTACTATTCTTGGGAACTATAGTTCACACAAGAAAAAAGGAATTTTAACATTTAGAGTAGCCCAAGGGACTCCTCAGTGGCACTGCACAACGGGGGCTGTGTGTCACTATAAAAAAAGCAGATGCCTA
The DNA here is from genome assembly GCF_040938575.1 of Ambystoma mexicanum. Classification (NCBI taxonomy): domain Eukaryota; kingdom Metazoa; phylum Chordata; class Amphibia; order Caudata; family Ambystomatidae; genus Ambystoma; species Ambystoma mexicanum. Next base: position 901,324,440 of record NC_090937.1, on the reverse strand, counting down.
TGGAGTTTACCAGACTCCATTAAAGCGAAAGGATCACAAAATCATAGTCAGTGGGAAAAGGCATGAGTGGGTGGTAACAAAGAGCCCACTCACTCAGGAGGTTTCAAATAAAAAAATAAACCCAGATTCCAGCAAAGTACTGGGGGACTCTAAGGTTAAATGGAATTAGCACAGAACTGAATACAGAACAAGCAAACATGACAATTTGTATCAATTTGAAGGACTCACAGTCATCTTTTGGGAAAAGGTATGAAAAGTGATGGCTGGTGTCACTACAGCCATGCAAACAATTACCATTAAAGGAGGCAAGCCACAGAGCATAGTGAAGGAGTCCTAATCCTACCCCAAACACATTTTTTTAAATAATTGGTGAAAATGTGCCATTTTAAAACACCCATTTTGTGAACAATTGAGTAAAAATAATTGTACAGATTGACACACGGAAAAATAAATAAATGTTGGGTCACCAACAGTACACAGGAGCATTTATCCAATGCATTTTCATGATGTCTTTCTGTTATATTATATATATTATATTCTGTTAAGGGTGGGTGCTCACTTCTACGACCAGCCCAAATGCACTATGACACCCTCCCTTCCCCTCTTAATTTTGAATATCATGCAAAGTACAATGAACTCATTCTGGAAGAAACTCAACCAAAAACTGTGATATATTAATTAGAGAACAAGCAGATTATATGACTGAGCAGTATTTAGTAGACTGGGATAGAATAAAAGTCATGAATCACAAATATATTGAACACAAACAGGCCTTATGATCCTAGGTATTATGGACTGTCACATCTAGGACCCAAGCCACCATCACACCTGGCACCTGTGCTCTATGGGACTGGCCTTGCTCCTCTCTGGAACCAGCATGAAGGTCGGATATGACTATTAGGAATCTCTGCCCTGGAGTGGTTGCTGGTTCCGGCGATTCACAGTGTGCACTCACCAGAAGCTCATTGGACGAATCCCTGTCGATTAATGTGGGTATGCATTCTTACTGGGCAGGCCTGTCAATCAGAGTGACACAACCTTCTAGAATCTTTCTGGTGAAAAATATGTTTTTGATGGAAACATTTACTTCTGCTCTGTGCTCTTCACCCCTCTGTATCTAAAGCTGGGAAGTGTTCCTTAGGAATGTGGTTTTATCTGCACCTGCCAAGGTTGTGCCTTCAGCTGTTTTCCCATGCAGTGTCTGTGTACAGTGAAGTCTCTTGCAAAAGTGGAAGCTAAAAACCAGTAATGCACTTAACCCTCTGTAAGCAATTTTGTGAGGGCTCGTGTTTAATATAGCTCACTGTGTTAGGCGTTTAAGCACTGCTAAAACATTACTAAGCCATCTAGAAAGCTATGATAAGCAACATTTAGTACACTCTTCAAATAAGCTATAAGCATAATAAACAATATGGTTATCCCACTGGGTTTATGCACTTACACATGCTTTTTTCTTTCCGCTACACTTTCTCATCAATATGTGCCAGTGTTGCCACTGTAGAACACATTTCATGATCACTCTGTCCTTAATATATGGCAGTATTCTGACACTGTTAGAAGACATTTTAATGCTGATGGTTCACATATATGCCAGCACTGCCATGGAAGCACACACTCATGTTGGTTGGGCCCAATAATGCCAGTGTTGCCACTGTGAACATGTATCCTTGCTGCTCACAATAATGCCAGTATTTCAGTATTGTCACTCTTAGTGCACACCCTTTTTGTCTGTCCCTAATAAGGCCAATATTTCCACTGTATAATCAGTTACAGTTATTGTTCCCAATAACACTGTTAGTGCTGATTTAAAAACATATTTGTGGCGGATGAGATTTATAATCTAGGTATTAACACTTTAAGAATACATTCATGTTTGTTGTGCTTCATAATGTGAGTATTGCCACTGTAAGATCTCTTATGCTGGCTGTGCCAAATAATGTCATTGTTGTAATTGTAATTGCACCCTCATGGTGCGTGTGCAAATTATTGTCAACATTGAAACTGTAGCAACACATATGTTATAGCTGTGAGCAATAATGCTAGTGTTCCAAATGTAAGGAGACATTTGTATGCTGACTGTGCCAATACATGCCAGACTGCAGCACTTTGGCTTGCAGCCAGTGTATAAAGCAGGGCAATATTTCCATCAGGTTATCTCCCTGACCACCCCTATCTCCGGGAGGATAGCTCAGGGGCAACACTCTCGCCTTGGAAGCAAGCAACATGGAGCAACACAGGTTTGATCCCCGGGTCCGTGCTTAGAAATCTCTGGGTGTTAAGCGTGTTACAAATAACCAATTATAGTAGAAAATCTCTCATACCCAGTCAGCAAAATTCCTCTCCCCTGCATGCTCCTACTCACACATGCACACATATAAAGACTGTTTGACGTTACCCACTCCAGCTTACCTTAGGACTCCATGCTGCTACCCTGCTTCCAGCTCACACAGGAGGTCAACTTTAGCAGGGAGAGGTGTCAATCAGCAACTCTTCCTGAATGTTGTTTCCTGTCTCTACCCCAGGCCCAGAATTCCAGTGCAGCATGATACTTTTCTTTGCTGGGATGTGCTCGGGCATCTGATTTACCAAACTTAGCCCTCTGTTCCCCAGCAATCATGCCAGATGGGCCATGCAAGACTGGGGGAGCCAAGCAACCTGGCATTGCATGACTCTTTGGGCATGAGTATGCTTGTCTACTAAAGACAAAGAGGAAGCCAGCTTACCCAGCAACATGAAATATCTCAAGAGAATTCCCTTACCTGTTCATATTTCACTGCTCTGCTCTATGGCTCCACAATAATTGGTGGAATAACACCTTCCTGTTCCCATTGTGAATGAGCTGCATTGAAATATAACATTTCTGTTTTAAGGGAGCTCTTGAGGAGCATTTACTATTTTTACACATATTATGTATTTATATAGACATAACGTATATAGTTGTATCTACTTTGTTCTGTACTTGTTCACCTCAACAAATCCATAGGTTTACCTACTTTTTTTGTAGATGTTATCTTCTCCTCCACAAATTAATCTCTTTGTTATCACTGGATTTCATGTATTGTCTACAGATTGGAAAATAGTTGATCAACTTTCCCTTTAAGAAAGCAGTATTAGGATGGGTCCACATTCATAGTGTTGTGGATGTTTCAGTTATTTCCCAATTTGAAACCAATAGGACTCCATAGTTATTGCATGTTACTGCCTGCAGCAATTACTGCATGAAATAATTGTTGTGTGTGGAGGAAAGTTCCTTCAGAATAAATGAGACAATTTTGAAGGGTTTTCAATTTTGAATCTTTGAATCTAGTAGTGTAATAAAATGGTTGGCAATTCCATTTCCATAAATTACTTACACGTCTGCCAAAATGTAAATGAAGCCATAAATTGATTGATGTGTCCAATCACCTGGGATCAACGTGTCTGTGGTAGATGCTGTAGATGTTCTTTACATTGCCAAAAACATTACCTCATTTATTTTCTTGGAGAAAGAGTTGCCAACTAAATGGCTGAAACTGGGCCATCTAATTTTCTGCTATGACCCCCTTTGTATTTTGTCTTTATGAGCATTATTCATTATACTTCAGAAAGTGAGTTTCTTTACTCAATGATGTGCTTTAGTGGTTTACTCCATGCTCCAATGAATTCAAGTTATTCATAAATGTTACTCCTGTTTGTGAAAACAGAAATACAAGTACCAGTTAAACTTCCTCAATCCTATCCTTGTGTCACTTTACTTCATTATGCCTAATGTGTCTTTGTGGCTAAAGTGTTCACACGTACCTGGGAGAATCGTGTACTAATCGTTACTATGAAAAATGCATCAATTTTAAAGATTTGTTGAGAAGTGTATCCTGATGTAATAAATCAAATTAACTTACTCCCTAATTATGAATGCTGGCAAGGTCACCTACAATATTCTACACAAATACAGGCAGCTTGTCTGTAGAACAAAACATGAACTACCTGCTATCTCACGCATGTTTTAATTCACAATACACCCACACCTCTGTTCATAATAAACAGCAAGTGAGAAAAGCTATTGCAGACATATTATGCAACCGTGTTCAATGTGAACATTCATATTATCACTGCTTGACATAGGGCCTCATTACGACCCAGGCAGTAAGTTACCGCCTGGGCCGTGACTTTACCACCATGGCGTAAACTACGTTTACGCCATGGTGGTTGGCGGACTTACCGCCCCATTCCGACCTTGGCGGGCGGTAAGTCCCCAATCCCCATTTACCCTTCCCCATTCCCATTTTTGCCCCATAGGGCATAATGGGAGTGGGGAAGGCGTTAATTACGCCACCGTAAATTACGGTGGCGTAATTAACTCCATGGTCCCTTAGCGCCATGGATTTTAACACCCGCTAAAAGCGGGTGTTAAAACCTCCATGGCGCTAAGGGACCTCGTAATTGGCGGTAAGGGGTCGGCGCAGCTAACGCTGGCGTAAACCCCTTACCGCCAGGGTCGTAATGAGGCCCATAGTCACATTTCAAATACAAACATCACCCACTGTCATCTGAAATGCACAATACATAATTCACTTAATTTCCTCCTTCACCATTGACAAGTGTTTGCATCAGAGATGCCCTTCTTTCGGTGAAATGCAATCTAAAAAATGTATATTGACTATTTTCTTGGAAATAAAGGTGATACACTTCAGGGCTCAAATGTTTAAAACATGTTGCATGCCATGTCATAAATCCAGGCATACATTTCCTCTGTGAAAACATGGTATTAATTAATATTTGGCAACTGTCAGAAAATAATAAATACCCTGTGCAATCAAATTCTAGAGCATTTTATTTTAAATGCACGTCCATAAGATTTCACTTACAGCCCAGTCCCTTTTCATTGGCCTAGATTTTATAGGCGTCCCCTAAAACATTTCCATTTGTTTCAAGGATTTTACCTAATTCCTGGGACATGTATCAAATGCAAAGGGGTTGTTATTCTCAATTTTGGCATGTCTTATAAAGGTACAGGACAGGCAGGGTCAACAACAGCTCTAGGCAGCTCTGCAAAGTAAGCTTTGCTCCCCACCTGTCTGCTGCTTTCGAAATCGCTCTTGAGCAATCTTGTTCTGTTATCGGCAAGGCATATGCATCAGGCTCTCTCTGGACAATGTGGATTCTATCAGGTACATCTAGGCGCAGCCCAAAATCTGTACTTTTCCTGTTGGACAAGCTCCCTTTGTCTGCAGATTTCCCAAAATGTGTATTGGTCTTCAATACTCCATAAACATCACCCATGCAGCATCATTTGATGCATTATTTTATTAATGAACAAGGGCTGTGATATGTTCCCTCAGCTACCCACACTCTCAATTATCCACCAGCTTTGTATTGGTCCAATGTATTTTTCCATGTGACAAGGGCAGGTATTTCTCTCCTCCTATCTGGAGTAGTGACACAATGTGACTGCAATCTATTCTCCTTTGTAATTTCTGTATTGCACCTAACCATTATGAGGCATATATATATATATATATTTACATCCTTCATGCTCTTTTAACTTGTACTATGAGAACCTTATTGAGACATTTAAATTCATTAATAATTCACAAATATGAATATACTGTGTTTATAAGTTTATGAATGTGAGTGCTTTGCTTAATTTATATCAGTTTTTGTTTTTAAACCAAAGTGTTCAGAGGTTACGGCCAATAATATGTTTTATGTTTGGTGCCAGTTAAATTCATTGCGTTTCTTTTTTTACTTTGTGTTTCAATAGCTGCACACTGCATATTTCCATGGGATTCAATCATTAATTTAAATGCTAAACTTAAGGCATGAAGCAGACACAAATGGGCTATTGCGTTATGGTTCTGCCCACGGTCAAATGGGTGAGGGTTTCAAAGAAGTTTGATCTTTGAAGCACTGTTTCACTAAGAGCAGACCAATGACCTCTTTCTCTGAAGTACCTCATAGATAGTGAAACACTACAAAACAGTGGTTACTAGAACGCAAAGGGGCCTATTTTCCTATTTTGAAGGTGTACCATATGCTCTGAATTCACACATCTATATATTTTCAACTAAGCTAGTGTATTAGTTACTGTTTAATGGTGGATTTTGTTATACCAATGATGTGGCCTCTGCACCCCTTGTCCTGGGAACTGAGCTTAAATTAATATACACCAGGTCTAAAGTACATTCAAACATGTTCAAATGATATGCTAATAGAAAGCAATGATATGGCATTTTTTTTAACTTAATAATTGGTTGGTAATGTAGGCCATATCAATCCATTTCATTCAATCATCGTAATGCATATTGTATGGGGAATGTAGTTATGCTGTATCATATTTTAAAGTAAAGGTAACTCCATTCATTTAACATGGTTGCACAAAGGCACACTTTTCTATTGACATTTGCTGACAAAAGATATGATTTGTAAGATTAACACTATGGGGATGAAAAAACATGCACAGTACTTTGTTATTGAAATATGTTTCATTTATGTTAAATACACTTTTGGTTGCAGCAATATAGCTTATATAAGCAGTAGCAACCATGAAACGTGGATGTTCAGGTGGTGAGATAAAGGTTGATCTGTATTAGAGGGATATTCTAGTATCTGCTATGCAGCACACCATGTTCCTGTGCATTATGCAATCATGTGTAACGGAAGCAAACGTTGTAGTAGTCTTAACAATCGTGTTCAACAAGAAAATGTGTGATATAAGATATGTGTATGCTTTCATTCTCCAGCTAATTGCCAGTTGGTCTGTGAAGTCATAAATATGTAGATATGGGAAAGTCAGAAAGCAAATAAGATGATACATTTTTCCTGTCATCATATCTTTACTGCCATCAAAGAGAGGCTTACAATACCATGTGTTATACCCTTTGGATTTAGCTGATTGTTTTGATGGTGGAGGAGAGGAATTATCGAATGTGTCCTTTATACTAATAATGCACTCATGGAGTTCTATAGGTTCACACTCAGGAACCTGAAAAACTTCCCCCCACAGGTGCATACTCATCAGATATGGTACTTCGATGCAGGACAAAGCGATTGAAAGATTTCTCTTTGGCAACTATCTCCCTAGTTTGGCTTCTAGGACATTTGAGCAGCATGCACAATTAATGCCCAGTGTACAATTATAATGCTTTTATACTGAGGCAGGCTACAGTGGGAGCCAGTGTCAAAATATAATACATAGTGATGCAGTTCCAAGGCCCTGAATGAAGCAGGAGAAGGCCTGCTAATTTTGGGTGGCTACTTTTCAAAATGGGTTTTCAGCATATCCCTCATTAATATTCATGAGCATTTAGAATAATTGTATAAACATTTATTTCATGAATATTAATGAGGGGTATCCTGAAAATCCGTTATCAATCGGCCCTCGAGGCATGGAATTGGACAACACTAGTTGTCGGACAATCCTGCTGAACCCATAGCCAGTGAAGTGTTTGCTCAGATAATTTTAAATTAGACACTATCCACACTCAATTCTTAATTATTTACTGTGGTGCTTGAGGTTAATCCTTACCCCGCTTGCCTGGGCACGTAGACAACTCACAATACACAGTAGTGAGTTGTAAACCTTTACATTATTGTACTTTACAAAGATGCTTACATTACATTTTTCATCCTTGTAAATAGCAAAGACTCCAATTTGAAAATGTGAATTCGTTCAAGAAACATTCACAATATATGTTGGGTCGTCAGCCATTTTTAAGGAGAGGAAACAAACAATAACAGTACAGCAAACCCAAAACCAATTGTAATCTATTGTATAATTGGCTACATTAAATTGGCACATCACTTGGGGAATTGTAAGAAGACTCCTGATATTTTATTTGAGCTCCAAAACATCTGTTTGAGAGAAAGTGAGAGAATTAGAGATAGAGAGATAGCGAAAGAGATAGATAGAGAGAGAGAGAGAGAGAGAGAGACAGAGAGAGAGAGAAACAGAGAGAGAGAGAGAGAGAGAGAGAGGGAGAGAACATTTTAGCTGTCTGCAGAACACAGGGGGATAAAAAGAAGTCACCCAACGCTAACATCTAGCTCTCAAACTTTAAACCTATTCACCACATTTATTCCGAACATGAATCCACATAAGGTTGCTCTACCATTTAAATATTGCAACAAACAAGCTCTTCTTTAACCATCACACATCACAATGATCAACATGTCCGAACCCTCTAAATGTTTATTCTCATAGGCTAGGCAGATGCACCTAGTCACTATCAAGCAATTGGCAACTCAACATCTGTAAGCATAAGCATAAGATTACACCATGAATCAAACACACACACACACACCACCACATGTTGCTTAATAAACGGACACATGTTGGCTCCTGGACATTTCTTCTCCTCCCAACACCATTCTCTTGCTCTCCAAGAACTTGCTGGAAAAGATGGAATGTTTTGAACTGATCATAACCACAGGTAGTGCTCTGAGTAACCGTGTTTACCTCCAGCCTTTAGCCCATCTGCACCATTGCAGAATGGTACCAGGCTCACGGAAATCAGTCTGGTGTTGCCACCACTGAGAGCAGGCCCGGCTGAGCAGATAAGCCAATTCCCCTCTGCGTGTGAAACAAAAGTAAACCCAGATATTGTGCTTCCACCAATTAGAGCAGGCCAGCCTGAAATGCTAGGTCACCTCCCCTCTGCATGGAAGCATAAGCAACCCCAGATATGTTTTAAAAAATGTTGAGCCTAATCACTTTGGTACAACGTGTTACTGACATTTCTAATGCGCACTTTCACCCAAAGGGCATCTTGGAGTAAGGGTTTTTAGATCACAGCCTGCATAAGTGAACTAGAAGAGAAAAGATTTCAAGGCCTGCCGGAAAAGAAGGTGATTTTCCATCCCTCGCAAGGCCACAGGCAGTATATTCCACAGATTAGCGGCTGCCAAACAAAAAGTATGGCCTTCCACTCGGGGCAGTCGAATTTTGGGAAAGCCAAACTGATTAGTCTCACTAGAGCGAAGTGACCTTACCGGGATGTAACAGTGGAATTTTTCCCTAAGGTATTCAGCCCCCTGTCCATGCAGGGCCCGATGAACGAGGCAAAGTGACTTGAATGTTATTCTTTGAGCTATCAGAAGGAAATTCAAGGCACGTAGCACAAGGCTAATACTAAATGGTCCCAATTCACGGTGAAAAGAGTACGTTTTCAGTGAAATGTGACTGCACTGCAAAATTTAGGTTGAAAGCAATGAAGGGGAATTACTGAATAAATCATATCAACCTACGTTAACCTTTGCACTATTGGAAAGAACTAGGATATTTTACAGAATCATTACTCTGGTGAAAGTAAAAACATGTTCTTTAAATGCATTTGTGAACCAGTGTAGTTTTTGCTCCTGTCCTAGCACTAGTGCAACATTTGCTGTGGTAGATAAACACATTGAAAGTATATGTTTTGTCTGCACTGATGAAATGTTTGCATTTGTGCTAATTGCACGTAACACTGATGCAAAGATTCTGTAATTTTACACATGGTCCACAATTAAGAAGGATCAAAATAGGGTGTTTTCAATTAGGGCAGGGAGTGTGTGCGTACACATATGCTCTTTAGCACATCCAGGTACTGTTCTGAGTGTGGTTAGTAAATACTGAATCAGAATTCGGGACTTCTGTCTCCAGAGCCCTGGTTCTCTCAGGCCTTGACTACTGCAACATGCTCTTTCTCAACCTCCCTGCATCTGCTCTGCGCCCTCTGCAACTAATGCAGAACAGAACCGCAAGACATATCCTTGGCCTCAAGCCCAGGGACTGCATCTCTCCAGCCCTGAAATCCCTCCAATGGCCCCACATGGCAGCAAGGATCCATTTCAAAAACCTCTGCATTGTCTACAAGGCTTTCTCCCGAGCCCTCCGCTCATCCATCTCCAACCTTCTGCCAGTGAGTTGGTTCTCTAAGCAGAGATTTGGTGGGAGATCCTTATCCTCAGCAGCAGCTTCCCTCTGGAATAGCATCCCTGCCGTCCTCCATATTGAGCCTGATCTTTTTTAGTATCAGAAACTCCTTAAAACATTCCTCTTTTCCTCTTCCTTCTCTCTCCATCTACCCTGCTACCTCATAGTCTCACAGGTTCCTGGCACCCCTTCCAGTCTTCCGGTACTTTCCTCTGTGCCTGCACTTGCCTCCTTGCTAATGCACTCAGTCAATTACCCATTAGAATGACATCTCTTAGCACATACACATTTTCTGACCAAGTGGGGAATCTGGATTCCCCACCCCTGCACTTGTCCTCCTCCCCCTCCCCTCTCCTGGGGATCTGAACATACCATGCCTTGAAGATCATCTATCTTTTCCTCCCTGTTTTACCCTCCTGCATGGTGGTGCCTCTATGCTCTTGGAAAAACTGCAGAATCGTTGCCAGACCTATGTGTAGTTATCTGCACAGTTAATTGTATTATTGGCACTTACTCTGCTTGGGCAGTCTGGTTATCGTTCAGAAACCCAAGGGCTCTGAATGACTGTTGTTTTTTCCCCCCTGTTCTCTCCCTCCTTGAGCACCTTGAAACACTTGCCTTGTGTAGAAGCGCTTTACAAATAAACATTGCCATACCAAACATTACCATACCAGTGAATAAAGCCAGTGTAAATGTACTCTATGAACTGTGTTTATGACCTAACAATATGTAATCAGTCCATTATGGGTAATCTTCTCTACTTTAAACATTTCAGATTTCACTCAAAGTTGATATGCTTTTTAATTTCAAAATGTAGTACTTTTAGTTCACACTGCCTATAATATTAATTAATGCTTCATGATTTTGACAGTTATACACATAAAAAGTAAATGGAATGGCCTGCAAGGCAGAGAGACAGATATTGAGAACATTGGGCGCTCAGGCAGAAAACCTAATTATTTAGAGAAAAAAGAACAGCATCATTTAACATTTCTTGTTCTCATCATTTGCTAAGTGTGCGTGTGGGCTGATTGCCGTGTGAGTGTGTGTATGAGCTTGTCTCAGTTGCATAATGTTAGGAAAGATTTCTGTTTACTTCACCTTTCCTTCCATCTTTATGGAACCCCCACACGTCTTGCTTCTATTTTTGATACTGACCTGCTCTTTTTTGCAGTGCAGTGAAGCATTAAGCTTCATTACACTGGCTTTTTCTCCTATGTTATGGGGAAACTGACATGTCCTTTAGGCTGTCAGTACTGGGCAACATTGTTTCCCTTAGTCGTGTTACTGTGTTACAACTTTTGGTTACTTTGTATCAGTTATGGGAACTTGTATCATTGTATAATACAGCTTGCACTGCAGTACAGGGTGCACATTTTGTTTTGCCCTAGACTAACACCCAGAGGATTTTTGGTTATCTAGGTATGCTAAAAGGATAAGCTGGTGGCAGCAGTGACTTTTTCCCATTTTTTGGGAATTTTCGTTTTAGCCTTATCACATTTACCGCGTTTGACTACTAACCTTGGCTAGTGTCAAAACATGGCTGTGCGACATGGTTTTTCGCTTGTCCTTTGTCGATCTCGTTCTTTAGCCTTCTTCCTGGCATGTGAGGCCAGGAAAATCCTTATAAGGTCTTCCAGTGCCAGGGAAAGCAGGAGCTTTTGGCAGGCTACTGGAGGGCTGTGTGTGTTTTATGGCAGGATGGGAGTTGGGACTGTCAGGTCCCAATAAACCAACTAGTGTCAGTAAGCCTGAGTCAGATGCATGAGTGTTCACATAAGTGGTCATGATAGGACCACTGGAACGGTGTGTGTGTGTGTGGGCTTCTTCTGTCATTGGCTAGTGAGGACAGCTGCTCTTACCTGGCTTTTGGTATAGGAAGGGAACCCCTGCACCATCTCTTCAGAGATCCTGGAGAAACCTGAAGGAGCCAAGACTCCTATCCAGATGTGAGACCTGCAAAGAAACCGGAAACCCATCGGAAGGGCCCTGACTACCAACTTCTGCTGCTGTCCTGGAGGAGCCCTGTCTTGCTGAAGATCTTTGGAAGTCCTGCAAAGGAGCTGCGACCCTGGGAGTGGAGGGAACATCCATTCCTGACATCTGCTCACTACCCTGCAAAGAAGAGCCTTTGGAAGTGTCTCGAGACTGTCCTGTGGCTGACCAAATCCGAGTTTGGGCTGACATGCAGCTGACGTCACCGTTCCAAGATTCGTCATGGAACTTTGGGGATCCCCAGTTGGCCCTACAAGGCTCACCTCTCCGAAATGTTGGCATCCGAGCATCAAGGGGACCCGAGATCGGAGGGAAAGTCTGACCATGGCAGTTGAGTCAATTTTCATCACTGTTTTGTGGTGACCACTATCCAACATCGCTGACCTGACCCGAGTTCAGTCCTGAGAGGGGTCCTGCATTGGGTTTTGCTGCATTCTTCATTCGAGAGTCCTTGCATCAGCGAAAGACACCAACCAGAGATGAGCTAGAACCTGCAACCCCTGCGAATCAAGGACTATGGCTGACATTGGAAAAAGTGAGTTTGGATCTTCTTCTAAAGACCTGCCAAGTCTTGGGAAGAATTGGAGTACAGGATGTAAGTTACAGTGGTTCTTACCTTCCCCTAACCTCCCATTATATGTCTATGGGCTTATAATAAACTTTATTCAAACAATATTGGCATTGCCATTGCATGCTTGTGCAAGACTTCTCAAAGTTGGGGCTACTTCTGTTAGCTAGTTTAGCTTGTACTCTGACAATTATAACCCTTCACTGGACCCCAGAGAACCTACCTGCATTTTGTCCTGCCTCACAACATCCGTGGAACTTTACCTGAACTATTAGGCAAAAGGCTAGGAACCACCTACTCTAAGATCAGAACCTTCATACCACCTAATTAGAAAAAAATACCAAGGCATGGCTAACAGAGCAAGAACGTAGCTAACTCCATAACATTGCATCATTGCACAGCCTTCTGTGTTATTGTAAATAGTATCTGCTACTTTCGTATTATCCTCCTATTCATATTTGTGCTTTAATGCCACTGTAACTGTATATTTGTCCTTTTGTAAAATATAACTGCACATCAGTAATGTCATATATTAAACTGTATTCTTGCTACCAGCCTATCCACTACCAATTTGTAAATGTATATATGCATCTTTGTAAAAATGCAACCGCCTATACTCTATTCTAACTGTAAATGTATATAACATGTAACCCTGTAACTTTAAGCAAAGCGCCCATATGCCTGAGGGCTGGGAGCGCTCTACAAATAAAGAAACTAAACTAAACTAATCAATATTATGTCCTCTGATAAGTGAATGTACATATGTAATCTATTTGTCTAGTGTTGTGTGATAACTCTACATGCCAGTAGTCATTTTTCTATAATGTGTTTGGCCAATAAATGATAATTGTATGTTTATACATCCTGTCTAAGTGTAATATGTGATTCCCATTGTGTTTACTAATTGTGGACTCTTTACAAGCTCACCACCTCTGAAGAACTGAAGGCCTAGACTGCCTCTCACTGCTACCTAAATTGGTTTGGCTACATCCTGCCCCCCCCTCCAGAGTTGTCCCTGTCACAATATAGGTTGGCCTTCTATACATCTGTCCACCAGGCCAGAGTATAGAAAATCAGTCCTAACACATAAGAATGATCAGATCATTTTAAAATCATTTAGAATCATGTATAGTTCATGGTGTGCAGTGTGTGTTACAATTGTATCCAAAGTCATCTTTGTATAATCATGAGCTGGTCTGGATTTCATCTTTCACTAATGTATTCATATTCCATTTTAACACACTAAAATTGTTAGATAATGTTACAGGTCGGTTCACGTTGTGTTCTGTTGTAGGTTTGGCTATACTTTTGGAGGCAAAGCTGTTGGATGATCCTACAAATGAATGGAAATAATGAGTTGTAGCAGTATTCAATAAAATATTTTGGTAAAAGGCGTGTCTGTGTACCCCTTTTGGTTCTGTGTGTGTTTTCATTTTGTGTTCATGTTCAAAGTTTTTTTCAGACTTCTTTTTTTCCCACCGTTTTCTCTATTTTTATCCCTTTAGTAATTTGTTTTTGTTCATACTTATTCAGTGTATGTGTATTTCATCTTACTTTTGGCTTGCAGATTGTGGGAGAAATATAGGCCCTGATTCATGGAAATATTTGTGTGGAAAATCAGGGACTTTTAGCGATTCATGGAACCGAATGTGCAGGACTTTTCAGGAAATTGCGTGTATTCCGTGTGTATTCCACGCAGGCCCGGCATGTATCTGTGAGTATCTTGTGCTTGACTCCAAGCAGAGCAGCGACCCAAATAGGAGGTGGAACATGCATAATGAGGAAGAACACGCGAAAATGTGGCCGTGGCGAGGGGCGGTCCATGGCCCAACAATCGCACGCCCATACCAACACAAATACAACCATATTCATGGATTTGAATTCGGAACGTCTTGTTGCAAAAAATCACACTCACACCCCGGACCATACACCACATGATAGCAGGCGTAAAGTCCAAAGGCCCATAGGAAACAATGAGTGTGCAAAACACTGATCAAACGGGTGATGGTACGAACAATTACAGGGGTGCACACAAGTTACAGGCACTAGTAACTTGCATGCCCTCTGTAAGTTGCGATTAGCACCACTCAACTTACGATCAGAATCACACAACTTACGGTCATCATCACTCAACTTTCATGCCTTCTGTAAGTTATGATCAGCACTTCGTAACTTGGGTTCACACAAGCTGAGTGGTGCTGATTGTAACTTGGGTGCAATCAAATTAATGGGTGATCGCATGGCATTCTCGGGGTTGCTGGATGGTCAGACAAAGGTATGTGCAAAGGTTGTTTTGTGGTTTGCGTGGGGGCGTGTTGTGGGCATTGCAGCCGTGACTTGCAAAACTTCTGTGCACAGGATCACAGAGAGTCGTTCATGGCATGCAGGATCAGAAGTATCAATGTGCCCTTTTCCATAAATAGGGTCCTAATGTCCCCTTGTCTGATTTTCCGTTTCTTAACAAAAACGTAGTTATAAATATGGGACATTACATAACCAGTGGACCCATATGCAGGCAGAAATTATACATTGTGACAAATGGGGTAACTGTAGGTGCTTATCACTCCCCCCAAGTATCACACAACATGTTTGTTCTGGTGTTGGCAAATAAAAGGCTATGAAGTATTATTTGTACAGATATGGTCATAAACAACACATAGTAATAATCACATATATATTGTACTTTTGGGCACCGCGTCCTGAGGTTACCCCCTCCGGCCCATGCCGCCAAAGCTGGGCTGGTTGTCGGCTGCCCAGGTTCCCCCAACAGTCTAGGTAAGTGGCAGCCTCTGGTAGCTGGGGAATTGGTTATTTGTCTATAAACATGCTCCATACCTAAACCAGATAGGTGGGTCCCATCCTTGTGTAACAGGTCGGGGTTACTCAAAGTTATGGCCATGTGTTTTATGAACCCTAGGTCCCTGGAAATACAGAATTTCTCTACCCCCCTGTTTAGTTTCCTTCTGGCTGTGTCCACAGATTTGTAACAAATGGCGCCCAGCCATGTTTTCCTGGGTAGAATTGCTGAGTAGAACATTTCCATGTCCCTCCAATTATGGGCGATACCGGCCAGGGAGGTGCATATTTCTTCATACAGCCCCCCCCCCGTGTTTACCAGATCATTTCCTCCTAAATGGATGATTACAAATTGGGGCGTGTCCCTGAAAGAAAATAGGTCAGCTAGTTTGTCGTGAATTTCAGGCCAGCAGAGGCCTCTGTAGCCCCACCATGATGAAATTGTGTTCCTAAAACTCGACCTTTTTTTTGTTTCTTCAGCCCATCTCCCGGTCCTGAATACGAAAGAGTGCCCGACTATCCCGGCAGATCTTAGCAGAGCGTCCTGATCTGTTTTTGGGGAGGGTAGGAGAAAAGAAAATCTATATTAGTTATTGCTTGATATATTTTTTGAAACAATCTGATTTCTAGCCTCATATGTTCTTCACTTGTTGCGCCCCCAAGCCTCCCTGCCATGTGGTTGTTGCAGCCCCAATTCTAAAGGAATAGGTGCCAAACTCTTTTGGATCCCAGCCTGCTATACTAATGGTTTTCATCAGGATCCCTTTGAACTGGTAATGGCTCAGGGCGGAGGTGTTGCTGTGTGTAAGAAAGCAGTAGAGGGTGGTTATGCAAACCGGGCAGTCGGTTACTTCATCAATGCAGCAAATATTTATTACTCTTTTTGCAACTGTTTTTGATCTTTGGACATTGATGGTGACGATGTCGGCTCTTACCCTGGTCTCCATCATGCCCAGCCCATTACTAGCTTTGGTGCTGGATGCTATGAGCTCCCCTACTCGGAATGCCCCAAAATATGCGAGAAAAAAAGACGCCCTGAACAATAGCGTTTCATACGGGTGTGAGCATATGCTGTCTAACAACCCTGTCATTATAACTCATTTTTCAAAATCTAGGGGGCTTCGTGTATCTATTTGTGGATCCTCCACTTTGCCCCAGCCTTTTAGCGCATAGGTAATTAATGTGCTTCGTGTTGGATCTGAGTCACCTCACAGTTTTGAGAAATAAGATACTGCAACGAGGTGTCTTTTTCCCCAATCTCTTTTGAATCCTTGGTTGTGAGCCCACCTTAAAAAAGCATTGATGCCTTTTATTGTTCATAACTCTACATGGTTTTGCCCTGTCACCTTTAATACTGTTAGCAAGCACTTACAGTATTGGGCTGTGGTGTTGCTAGCCAAAGTTTTCTTTGCCATCTCTACAAGGCACCCTGTGTCAGGGTTTGTGATTCTGTAGGCAGAATACTGCGAGCACCCGTGTTTGAGGTGTTTGTCTGAGGTTGTGCATCCCGGACCCGGCTGTTTGGCGTTGGCGTCGATGCAATTTTTCCTAGTCTTCTAGTATCGCCCAGCAGTCTCCTGGGATCTGTGTCATCTGTTTCCAGGCGTGAGGCGCTAGCTCTTGGAATTTTGGCCACTGAAAGCGAGATAAAGTGTTTGCAATGTTATTGTCTGCTCCTGCGATGTTCTTTGCTCTGACAACAATGTTTTAATAGAGTGTGACTTTTGTGATGGCTCTCAGGACTCTGTACACCAAATGGCATTTGGTTGTTCTCTTGTTAATAATCCCTACCACTGCCATGTTGTCAGACCAAACATTGAGTTCAGCGTTTGCTAGGCTTCTGCCCCATATGTGTAGAGCTAACCAGATAGGTACAATTTCTAAAAGGGTAATGTTTCTGGTCCATTCTGCTGCATGCCATGCATCATTCAATTGTCCTGCCACCCATTCTGTTTCTAAAAGGGCCCCAAAGCCCTTGCTCCCAGCTGCATCTGTCAAGAGGACCCTTTTGGCCGCTGAATTCAATGGTGTTCGCCAAAGTGCAGTCCTGCTGAAATCCGTGTGGACATTTTCCCAGACTGTTAAATCCTTTTTCCCATTCTCCCCCAATCTGAGCTGCAAGTGAGGTTTTTCTCATGCTTTTGTTTTTAACTCCAGACTCCTGTAGAATACCCTTCCCTGTGGTATTATCCTGGCTGCAAAATATAAACTGCCAGCCAGGGATTGTATTTCCCTGACTGTGCCCTTTTCCTTATTGCTTAGGTTTTGAATCTTTTCTACTAGTTCTTCCACTTTCATTTTTGGTATTCTGCATAGCCCTGCAATAGTGTCTTTTTCTACCTCTAAGAAAAGGATGTTAGCTGATGGCTTGGTCGCTTTTTCGGCTGCCAGGGGAATGCCCCATTGGGCTGCCATTTTTATCAGTTCTGCTAGTAAAACCAGGCGTTAAGGAAGGGACCCACTAAGGGACCTCGTAGTAGGGCGGTAAGGGATTACCGGCACCGGTGCCCTTACCGGTGCTGGTAATCCCTTACTGCCCACCTCGTAATGAGGCCCTATGTCTAGTTTTACCATCAAAGCCCCCTTCCCGCAGCCCTGTATTATTCTTAATGTCTCCTGGAAGTGAGTGTAGTTTACAGCTGCTTCAACTTGGGGGATGCCTTCATTAAGTGACCGTCCTTTGTGGTATGATAAATGATGTATTAACCACATTTTCCCAGGTTCCTTTTTTGATACTAAACCTAGTGCTGATACTATGAAGTTCTGGAATGGCATATCTTTCCAAGGCCCTCCTATTTTACCCAGTTTTAGCTCTTTTGCAATGCTTGCTCTCATTATCTCTGGGTTATCTCTTGCTGAGACCATTTTTTTTTGTGTGATCCTTTTCCTTTGAAGGGAATGATGAAACCCTTTTTGAAACCATGTTCTATTGCTGCGCTGATGTTTTTTTCTATCAGGATAAGCCTTCAACACTTCCTTGAAACCTTCAATGTTCATGGGGGTTCTACCTGGTTCCAATTTTGTGATCTGACCCCTGCCTTACTGATCCTCCTTTTACGCATTTTTGGTTGGTAACCTAGTGCAGGTACTGTTGGGGTGGTCCCCACCACAGTAGGAGCAGTTGTGTTTGTACCAGCACTCTTTCCCCCATGTGCATTGGTTTTTACCATAATTCCGGCATGTAGTTCTACATTTTGTGACTTGTGTTGACTGCGGGTATCTGACTTAGCCCCCCAGGGCTGATTCTTACGAAAAGGCTGCTCCCTTTTCTTATGTTTCTCGCTTTCTGAAGCTTTGCCCCCACCCCCCGCTTGGGTGGTTTTAGTTATTTTGTTAGCTGCTTGGGAGATCTCCTCCTCTAATGGAGTCTTGCCATTAATTAAATATAGATTGTTCTGAACTTCATCCCATTCAATGGTTGTTCTTTCAGACATGTTCCTCCTGAGCCTCATGTCGAATGCTAACCAGCTATTCCCTTCAAAACCAATTTTGACTTCTCTGATTTTATTGATATATGCCAAAAATGCCTTGTGCCAGTTATCCCAGGTCTGCTCGACATAAGCGTTTCTGGTTATGGCCTTGCCCTCTATTTTTTTGGGTCCCTGAAAGCATCCCTTCCCTTGTGTTGAGCCTCAATAAGCGGAAATATTCCTTTGAATTCTTTTGCCCATGTTGCCTCCTTTATAGTCTGATCAATGTTCCAGACGAGGGACTTCTTGTACCTATTGAGTATTTCTGTTTCTAATGCCTTTAGTTTTATGTCTAGCTGTGCACTGGTTTTCATCATTACTTCTGGTGCTGAGCTGGGAGTTATGTCAATTGGCCCTGTAGTGTTTGTACTGGGTGCAGCCCATGCTTTCAATGGCCCTACTGCCTCTGCCACTGTCACTGTTGTTACCGGTGTCTCTGGCTCTGTGGGTGCCCTGGTTTCTACAATCACTATGGGTTCCAAAGGAATGTTATTTCCCATCGCCCCTTGTGGGTCTTTGGGAGCTTGTTTTTTGTCCCTGATCCCTAAAATAATGTGCTCAATTTGTTTCATATTAGTACATAATAATGACAATTGATTATTCTTATTACCTTTTCTGTTGCTGTCCATTGGTGTCTTGTGTTTCGTTGGAGGAGGTCGGCTGTCATCTCTGTCAGTTATGTCTGCTTCTTCAACTCTCTGTACTCCGTATAGTTTTTTCCTAAACCATTCCCAGCCATAATGCTCAGCTGCTTCTTCTGCGGTTCGTAGAAGATTGAATTTTGGCTTCCTAGGTTTGGATTTTGGTTCCTGTGGCTTTCTCTTGGGCGCCATCATTTCTGTTGTGCTGTGCCCCGTGTGCAGGGTACTGCTAAAATGCACACTGTGTTCAGAGTACTGTTATGTTGTGCCCCGTGGTCAGGGTACTGCTATGTTGTGCCCCGTGGTCAGGGTACTGCTTTCTGTATGATCAATTCACTCAAAACATCTTCTGACTTGTAATTTCTGGTCTTTTGAGTGGTATCCGTGCTGGACGTTAATCGGTGGGGTGAACAATGTTTCTTTCTTGCAGCCCGGATAAATATAGTTTTGTTATGGAGAACGGTTTCTGTAACGTTCCCTGACTGCTGTTAATATGCCAGTTAACCCTGGTAACAGTGTCTTCATTAAACAGTTAACTTCGGTCGACTCATTATTTTAGAAAAACGAACATTTTGTGGAAAAGCTCTGTGTCGTCTTGCTTTCCCAAATTTTCCCTTTAAATGTGCATAAAGTAAACAGTATTTTCTTTTGAAAAAGGAAATCTTTGTGAAAAAACTCTGTACTGCTCTTGTTTTCAAAATTGCCCTTACAATGTGCGTAGGAAAATATTTTCTTTTATCGTTAGAAAGCATTGTCTCCGTTTTTTAGAAAATTACTTGTTGCGGAGAAGCTTCGTGCCGCCTTGCTTCCAACTATTTGTCTTTTGTATGAGCCGAGTGCTTGTTGCTAAGCAACCCTGGCTGGGCCTACTTGAATTGCTACAAAATTTACCTGTGGCTCCAGACGCGGTGCTCTCTCACGTATTCTCTCATCGCGCTCAAATGCTGGTCCGTCTGAGTCTGTTGGTGCTTCCAATGTCCTGCATCCTCGGGCCGAAATGCCTGCTGTAAACTGTTTCGGCGTGTTCCACAGCGTGGTCTCCCCTTCTTTTGTGGCGTTCGCCAATGGGCCGTGAGCCTTCGGTGTCCTGCTCGCCAGAGTGTTCATGGGCGTCGGCGGACAGAGAGATCCTGTTACATTGTAGCCACTGCAGGTCTGTCTAGCTTCCTAAAATAAAAGTTCATTTGAAAAATGGATGGAGTAAGTGAAAACCCCAGTCCTGGAAACAACAAACAGGGCAATGTTCGAAATAGTACGAGACTCTGCATCCGCGGTGTACTCGCTGTGCAGGGTCCTAGACTGTTTGTGCTTTTGCTGCAGTAACGCATCTCCTTATTTTGGACCCAGGGGCAGGCCCTGGGTCCTTGTTGCATGTGGGTGGGGGTCGTGGTGCAAGCCACTAGGCTGGCATAGCGCCAACTGTCTGGGCACCCAGGGTGCTTTCCTTTGTTGTGGCCCTGCTCTCCGCTTCGTGCACATCCTGGGTGCTTAGCACCTATTTTGGAAGGTAGGGCGAGGTGTTCTCACACCTCGCCCTTCCTTCTTATCCTCCCGAGCCGCGACTGCGTTTCGCCTGTGCCATGGTGGGGGCGAGGGGGAGCATGCCCCTGTTTGTTGGGCTGCTGCCCCCTTCCCCAGCTGAGTAATCAGATGACGCTATTGGTCTGTAGTTTTTTAGGTTTCCACCGTCTCCTTTTTTTAAATATGGGAACTATTAATGCATTGATCCACAAGGATGTAATCTGGCTTCGTGGGGCGAGTCATTGAAACAAGATCAGTATAAAGTTTGCCCAGAGGTTCGGATTTGCTCTTAGCATGCAGTTGGTTAGACAATCTGGGCCTGCTGCATTAGATGTCTTTAGTTTACTAATCATTCCTAGAATATCATCAATGTTCCAATTGAAGTGCCATGGATTGAATGAGGGTTCCACACCAATTTTCTCTGTAGATATAGGAGTATCATAAAGCTTGGTGTGGTAAATTATCCATTGCGCTTCTGATACACAAGAGATTAACAAGCTCTCCTGGAATTTTCAACATATAATGTCAGGAGGAATTTGAATGTGGCTCATTAGAGAACCTTAATGTGCATGCTGCTGATAACTGGTTAGAAATAAGGATGAGTAGAAGCTACCTCATTCTGTCTATGTTCCTTTTGATTTTCATCTCTGGAACAGTAGAACAAAAGCTTCACCTGTTTAGATAGATTATACTTTTAAAATACATTTTAGAGCAAAATAAACAACATTGTTTCATAGATACATTAATTGTATAGCGCACACAAACATTTAACAGAGGCATGCTCACACACACAGATCAGCCCTCTTCCTTGTCACAGATGTTACTCTTTGAAGGGCTACTGAAAAACAGTTGTGCGGGCTGAAATAAATTGTGCTACTGAATTTCAGCATATTTGATATTGCCATAATTTGGCTGAAAACTTTCAAGCAGGAATTTCCATCAGGAGAGGGCAACTTTTGATCCCCTTTCTGGCCTTAAACATCCCTCCCTACTGCATATAAGGAAGTGTGATAGTGATAGTGTGAAGTGCTGACCCGTCCTAGTAAAATAAGTAGTACATTTTATTTGTTCATGTGTAGTGTGGGTCATCAACCTTCCCAATGAAAGCAATACAAACATTGCTATTTTTAGTGTGGACATACCCGGGCTAGAAAAAATAATTATGTTTTGACTCGTACGTGTTACAAATCAGCACTAGGTTTAGACAAAAACAAATGGTGAGCACATGAAGAGGTCATACTGACATTCTCATAATACATATACGACTGTCAATGCGTTATCCATGTCCAGCACTCTCCTTACAATCATATAATCCATGCATTGTCTGTCCACTTCCAGTCAAGAAATTGGCAACAAAACCCATTGGCCCTCATCACAAGGTTGGCGCTCCTGTAAGAACGGCACCGGTAAGGCAATACCGCCATCCATTACCGTGCCAGTGTACCATGACCCTAGATGCCGTTGCTACTGGCATCGCCAAGGACCCGCTGTGGCCGTGCAGCACTGTACCGGCATGTGGGCACGCGCGCAGATGGGGAGGCCTTAATACCAGCCTCCCGCAAAGTAGGGGACACCACGAGTCGCACGGACAAGTACATACCGGCATCGAGATGCCGGTAAGAAGGGCCACCATGATGCCGGCAATACCGGCATCGCGGACCATCCGTAAACAGCAAACTGCTGTGTAACCAGGTGCCACAGGTGCACACAATCAGCACAGGTGGAGGCAATGGAGTCAGGGTCAGCATAAAAGGAGCACACCCACACACCACACCCCCTTCCAAGCCAAAATGCTACCATTTTTACTTGCCATACTGGGCCTGGAGGACATGCCTGCACTGCTACTCCTTGAGCAGGCAGTACAACAGGAAACACAGAGGAGACGCAGGAGGAGAAGGAGGGTGAGACATGCCCAGCAAATCCCACAGTGCAGGCAGTTGCTCCCCACAGACAGCCAACAATTCCACGTATAAGGGCCAATCCATTTGACTTAACCCCAGCACTGATCCACGCCCTGTACCGCCTGGACAGAGACACCATCACCAACATAGTCGAATTAATACAGGATGACTTGGTCAGCCTGATCAATATCCGCACAGCCATCCCCCCTTTGCTGAAGGTGGCATCTGTGCTCCACTTCCTGGCCACAGGCACTTTCCAACACACAGTGGGCCAAATGCATGGCATGTCCCAATCATGCTTCTCTGTTGTGTTAAACCAAGTGCTGGATGCACTACTGAAGCACACAAGTGCCCACATATCCCTACCAAGGACACCACAGGAGGCAAATGTCACCAAAATAGCATTCCATGCACTGGCAGGCATGCCCAATGTAGTTGGTGCCCTCGACTGCTCCCATGTAGAGTTGGTAGTCCCACATGCCGTGGAGGCGGTGTACCACAATCGGAAGCTATACCATTCCATCAATGTGCAGATGGTGTGTGATGCCAGCCAGATAATAACACATTACTGTGCCAGATACCCAGGATCAACGCATGATGCCATGGTGCTGCGGAACTCTTCACTACCCCGCTACATGGAAGGAGACATTGTACGAAGTGGCTGGCTGTTGGGTGGGTCTGCCCTCTGGGCCATGGGAGCAGATGGATTGGGGGGTACATGCATATGCAAGGGGAATGCCCCCTGGGCCATAGGAGCAGATGGATTGGGGGATGGGGGGACAAACATGTGCAAGGGGAATGCCCTCTGGGCCATGGGAGCAGATGGATTGGGGGGAATGGAAGTTTCTTGAGTCATCCGCCGACACACAGCCCTCATATTTGCATACAAAATGCCCCTGGCCAAGACATACATTGGGTGGCCTGGTGGTTTAAAAGCCTAGGACCCTAGGTTGTGTATGTCACCCAAGGCTCCCTCTATGGATTGGCATGCACTGTACAGGGCTGACAGTCATGTGGATGTGGCTGCCATTGACGAGATTGTGCATATGAACTTGAATGATGTACAGGCTGAGCACACTTGTCAACTGAGCCTCATCCTCACACATACCTCCTTCTGCTCCCATGTAGGTGATGCTGGATATACTCTGAAGGCGTGGCTACTCACCCCTGTCAGGAACCCGCAGAACCGGCACGAGGAGGACTTCAATCGTGCACATACACGTACACATGTGGTCATTGAGCAGACGTTTGGCCTTTTGAAGGCACGGTTTCGCTGCATCAGCAGGTCGGGAGGGGCACTCATATATGGGACTGAGAAGGTAGGCAAGATCATCAAAGCATGTGCAATGCTGCATAACATGTGCATCCGGCAGAACATACCCCTGCCACCTGATGTGGACCTGGCACCACCTGGTGAAGTAGAAGGAGAGGAAGGAGTAGAAGTAGGACATAGGCCAGGACGCGAAACACGTGAGGGTCGCGCAGTGCGACAAATGGTCATAGACCAATCATTCTGATGTACTTTGATGCAGAGGGTGCCATGTGTTGTGAACTGTGGCCACTGGATGTGTGGGCACATGTGCACGATTCATCATGAATCAATACATTGACATACAACAAATCAGCAATGTCCACTCATGTGATGTTTGCTACACAACAGGTGTATTCGTGAGATATTTTGTACAACATGATTCAACAATCCACACCCCCAACACCCCTCCACTTCCCCCCTCCCTACTCCCATGCCCCAAAACACCCCAGTACTATACACTACACCCACCACCCCTCCAGCTCCCCCCACCCTACTCCCATGCCCCAAAACACCCCAGTACTACACACTACACCCACCACCACCCTCCACCCAACCCCTAACGCCCAAAGTCAACTATGTCACGACATGTGTCTGGATGTATATCCAAAGAGATTCTGCAGGGTGGCCCTGCTACAGTGGTGCCCCCTTCGGAGGTGGGGGTTGGATCTCTGAGCGGCGCAAACTCCACAGGGACATGCGCACGGGGCTGGTCTGCCTCGAAGTCGCTGGCGTGGATGATGCGGATGAGCCAGATGGTTGTGATCCCAGGGGCAGGGTTTGCCATTGGTCCATGCTGTCAGCAATCCTGGTGAGGATCTGACCCAAGGCATTGAAGCCATCGCGCACTTGCTGTGCACTTGTGTTGATGGCCTGGATTACGGCCGCAGTGATGTTCTAGATGTTACGGCGTGTTGTCTCCCCTTCAGCAAGGTACTGTTGCACATAGCATTGCATCGCCTCGTGCCGGGCCACCATCCTGGACAGACGTCCCTCAAGGTCCTGAATGGCAGTGTGGGTTGTGGTCGATGGGTGATGTGGTGGTACTGCATGAATCATGGGGCTCTGCATTGCCGGAGACCACTCTCCATGGCTGCCCTGGTCGGATGAGCCCCGCCAAGGGGTTTCCTGTGGGGAGGCCTGCGGGCTTGGTGTGTGAACTACAGGCTCTGAGTGGACAAGTCCTGCATCACCCTCATTGTCCGGCTCAGCTCCCTCACGAACACTATGATCTGCCGATGCAGCTATCTCCCCAATTGTGCTGGCAGCAGCAGACTGTGTGCCATCCTCCATGCCTGTTGTGTCCTCAGCCAGTGTGGATGGTGTGACCAGGGGTGCAGGAGCAGGTGTCTGCTCGTCCTGTGTGGGTGTCTGAGTGGCTGTATTGGCACCGGTTGTTGACCCGCTTCCTGCTTGGCCCATCCTTAGTCCACTTGAGGTTGATGGTCCTGTGCCATCAGCTTGCCTCCTAGGCCTTTTGGCTGCTGTTGTGTATTGTGCACTCCCATGTGCTTCATCACTGTCTGCATCCGTACCTGTGGGGGACAGAGAGTGGCAGAGCATCAGTGATTGTGGTGCTTGCATTATGCATGCATTAGTCTTTGGGCATGTGGCGCCATCTGATCAGTTGCATGCCTGGCTTTGTAGGGGACTGTGTACATGCAATGTTGGAGGGTGCATTTTGAAATCGTAGTGGTGTTCACATGTACACCATGTTGGCTGCTGTTGGGCCTTGATGTGTGTTGGGAGTGTCGTCCTGGGTGACACATGCACGTAATCTGTGTGTCGGGTGTGTATTCGTGTATGGGCGCAGCATGCATTGGGATGGGATAGTGGTGGCTCCGGCATGTATATATGGATATGTGTAGGTGTGCATGATGGGACATGTATCGGCTGGCGTTGCTGCCACATTTGGAGGACAATGAAGTTGATTAGTTATTGTGTTTTTGTAGGGAAACTCACCTTCATCTGCCAATGTTGGCACGCCAAACTCTGCTCCACCGACTCCTTCGATTGACTCCATGTCTTTGACAGAGCTACAGGTCTCCTCCCATCTGGACAATTTCAGTGGTGATTGTGGTCCTCCTCCTGTTTCCAGCCCCTGGCTCCGATTGGCCGACAATATGTGCCGGGCTCTCAGCCTGAGGTCGTCCCACCGTTTTTTACAATCGTGCACTGTGCGTGCGGTGGTGCCGACTGCACTTACTTTCTGGGCAACCTCTTGCCAGATGGCCTTCTTCTTTAGCTGTGCTGGACGCCTCAGGTCGTTGCAGAACACCACTTCAGCTTTTGCCACTAGGGTGTCAGCTAACATGTTCAGTTCATCGTCCATGAAACGTGGTTTGCGCAGGCGGGCCATGCCTTTCCGGGTGGCCTTCGACATGTTGTCTGTGGTGGCCTAGGAGTTGTAGTGTTGAAGGTCCTGTAGGTGGAAGATGGCAATGGATTGTGTTTTTGAAGATGGCCTCCATGGCGTTTCCCGTTCCGGCGCAATGACGTTACTTCCGGGTCCGGTATTAACTGACCCGTTATTAGCACTGTGTTCATACCGGTACCGCTATTTAGGGGTTGCCGAGGGCGGAGGCGTTCTGTGTGTATTGGCCGATGCCGCTATCTGGGGGTTTGAGGGTCGTTACCGGCATTCCGGTACAGCCGTTACCGGCATGCAGGGGTGTGCGTGCTCGTGCACTCTTGATTGCCCGCTATTTACGGGTTGGTTCCAAGCCGGACATGTTATTAATGCCATGCCGGTACGGGCTGATTTTTAGCGCCAACCTCGTGATGAGGGCCATTGCCTTTTTCATGCTGTCATTCAAATTGTGCAAGTGCATACTGCTGAAAAAGCTGTATTCCTGGAATTCTTCTTTTTTATTTTTTTTTATTTTATGCAACAGGTCATTTGGTTTCCAAATCAAAAACCTTTAAACCTTTGTTCCACCATTTACATACAACCTCATCATGTCCATTTTCCAAGCTGATATCCGAGTCCAGTCTGTACCTCGCCATGTTACCAAGCTCCACGTCTTTGGTTCATATTGCCAGGCTTATGAATGCCCCCAGGTAACTGATCTTAGACGATGGTATTAGCCTAATTGACCTGTCAGTAACCTCCATTCTTGGACTTCACTTTCTCTTAATGTGACTGACAGTTTAATTAAGTTGATTTGTATCTTGATATTGGGCTGCTGAATTGTTATAAGTTGACTTTGGTGGGTTAGTAAATATGCCTTTTTATCGATTCACTTTAGTTGATTACCTTAATTCCTTTTCCATAATTCGGCCACCTATTATTCTGGAAAGTTAATGAAAATAAAATTTGCAAAGGCTCTCTATGTGTTTTTATTGAATAAAGTTCCACCGCATGTTTTTACCGTACATGTATTACTGTTTTTTACTACAAAATGCAGGGGAACCTCCTATTTATTTTATTTCTTCATGTATTTATTGCTCACTTATTAGGCATTAACAAAACTGTTTCAAAGCACCCACAGGGCAAACAGGGTGGGGATAGAGGAAGACAATGAATTACAGAAGGATAAATAATTGCATTAATAGTACACAGAATAAGAATAAAGGGAAGGGGAGACGCACCTAATATGCGTTGCGAGTGTTCAGAATGTGCAAGTGCAGAGGGGAGAGAGATGAGGGATAAGGTGCTTTTATGCTCATGGAGAAGTACACAGGGTAAGTGCTAAGAGGAGAAGAACGTAAATGCAGTCACCGATGAGTGGGTGAGCCAAGTAAGTGCAGTAGAAATACAGCAGCTGGGATGAGAGATGTGGGAGGGGTCAAGACCCCGAGGACAGATAAGGTTCCCTGCACATCATTCACACTGCTGTAAGATTAGAAGGGAAGAAAGGAGGAGAAGAAGGAGATAAATAGAAATGTCTCGTGGCTTTTTCGGAACCTAAGGCGGTCTTGCTCAAGATGCAAAGTTAGAGGGAGGTTGTTCTACAGGAGGGAGCCAGCCGAGGAAAGTGATCAGCCACCAGCTCTCTGCTTAGCAAATCACTTAACACGCAGGGATTTGCTCCCAGAGGAACGACGGAGCCTAGAAGGAGCGTATTTGGTCAGGAAGCCTTGAAGATAGAGTCGTCCATGGCCCGAGATAGCCTTATGTTTGATAAAGAGGAATTTGAATTTAATCTGTGCTGAGACCGGGAGTGAGTGAAGGCTTTGTAGAGCAGGAGAGATGTGGTTCCTGGGCTTGAAGCAAAGGATAGGTCTTGCTGTCCTATTCTGGGTTAGTTGATGGGGTCGCAGAGTAGAGGAAGAAAGATTAACAAGGAGGCTAGTGCAGTACTTTAGCCTGGAGAGAACCAGAGCACGGGTAACATTGAGTCTCTGCGGGAAGGTGAGGAAGCGTAGAGTCCCTTTGAGAAGGACTCTACCCTTCATCTTCCCTCATCTTCCTTCATCCTCCCTCCCCTCCCTTACCTGTCCCCATCTAACATTGCCTCACCTAAACCAACCATTTACAGGGCAAAAAGGAGTTATATAGAGTGGATACAGACATAGTAATGCATTGGTCTCAGTGTCACTATGAAGCCTTCTTGGGATTATTGCGAAATGAACCATGTAATGACACTTTTATGGAGGATAAGAGCGTGAGCACTTGTGGGTGAATTAAACCGGGTACACAAACATATTAGTGATTAGAAATGGGCTGATCTTGACCGTTGCTATGCAACATGTGTATGGACGTTCCTTGTGAAGAGCATATTTTATTTGTTCTGTTTCGAGAGAATAATAAAAGCACCAAGAGAAAAACAATTCATAATTTTGTGTCGGAGTTGAGAGGGCCCAGTCCCTGTCCATTCTACCAGTCCTGCAGGTTTGAAATATGTACCACTTCTTCTTGCCCCATGCCTGTACTTCACAATGTTGGTTAGATTATTTCTTGGCCCATTGGACTTCAAGGAGAGCATGTCCAGTGTAGCAAGAGCGAGCTAGAAGCTTATCTAAGAGATAGGCCATGAAGAGCCACCGGAGCTCAGAGCAATCCATGGCACAGCCTAAAAAACCTGACACACTACACACCGTGGGTCAGTGCAAGGAACACAGCTCCAACCAGAGCAATGGCACATGGCATTCCACTTCAAAAAACAGCAATGAAAACATGTGCAACAAAACAATTATGGATAATCCTCTTACCTGCAATGGGGCTGTGGAACAGTCCCCATGTGAAACCGACATCTTGCACATGCTAGGAAGCCCTCATATGAACTTAGACATTGAAACACATTTTTGCTGCAGCTGGATGCCATTGTTTATATCCACTGGACCCCCGTGCAAAAAAGGGTGGAGTTTAAGACCACTTTTCCCCTGGGGAAAGAAAAATCAGAGGTTCGCCCTGGGAACCAAGTGAGAGAGTGAACCAATGGAGAGGGAAGGGAGAGGATAAAAAGGGGCACAGGAAACAGGAAGGGCTGCGTTATTCGGGTCGGGTCAATGGAGGAGAGGGACCAAAATATCAAGTGGAGGAAGGCGAGGAATTGGTTGATGAGTGGAAATGGTAATTGGGTTTAAGTGTGCATGCAAGTGAAATTAATAGAGTGAAAGTAGAGAGTGAATGAGAAGGTTATTGAAAGTGTGACATGAGTGTAACGTTGATAGAAGTGCGGGTGAATAGTTGCCTTAATAATTCATAGTGATCATGTGATTTGCTGTGCTACCTCTTACATTTTGATCAATTTATATATTTTAAAACAACAGAGGTATCCAATTGATGTTTTAAAAATAATATTGTCATGTTTAATGAATAATCACAAGTATCTGGCCTACATGTTATTCACTTAAGACGGCACTTCTTCAGGTCCTTTATTATGCACTTCATCCAATTAAATGTATCATGGTATACATGCATACAGAATTAGTTTTGTTAGAACACATTTTCTACACAAAATGCACCATAACTATGGAGACAACCAGGACATGAACTGGGTGAAAGCAACATTTGTATGTAACAGTTTAAAAAGTGAAATGAGAAAAAGAAAAACATACAGAAAACAAAATAAACATAATGAAAAAAGTAGGATTAGTATATGTGTCACTTAATATGAGAAATGATATAGCAATGTGATCAAGTCAACTTTATCATATCAGCGTATAACTATTTAAACCATATTAATTAATGCATTATTTCAAATTAGATCTTTTGTGTACCATATATTGAACTTGAAGTCTATGTATTTAATATTAATGATTAAGCAAAACTTGCCTGTGGTTTTTTTTTTGTATAAGATAGATGTGCTCTCTTAAAAATAAAAGTCCAAACCAGGAGGGAACTATGGAGTTCATCATATGATTAGAAATAATAACAATACAGAAATAAAATGATAAGTGAAATTATAAAACATGGGACACGCACCCTGTTATTCGAAGAGGTTTGTTCAACATGTGCCTTGCAATGAATTTCCTGACATCCTAGGTTGTTAAATCTGTAGAATTGTAAAGGAAGACATTCCAGGCGTTTTCAATTTAGTATGTAATGAAAGTGGTGTATGAACAATAGTTTGTAGTTAAATTAGTGTGACTCTTAATACTTACTTAACAGGGACTTGACTAAATTAAATGTTTTTTTCAAATACTCTGTGCTAAAACATTTTCAGAAGGCTTGTTGCCAGAAAAAAGGAGCGTAGTAATTCTGTTTCGTTCTATTGGTATGATTCAATTAATATTAACATTCATCTATAGAAGAGGTAATAGATAAAAATGATAAAACTTACCAAAGAGACCTGTACGTTTCTTACAGGATGACATCATCTGATGTTGGTTTAGCATGATTGAGAGTTAGTGTGTTCTTGAGGACATCTGCGACATTTGTTTATTGTGTAGTACATTTCAAGGACCTCAACTGGATCCACTATTGGACATTTTCATCATTTCTTGAGAACCTGTATTAAGTCAATGTCGGTGTTCATTTTATTGTACAAATTGAATGTTCCTTTTTTTATTATTGTTGTAACATGGAAGGTCTAGAGCCACAGGTGAGTCTTCACAGTTGGTTGCTTTGTTAAGTTACGTCCTCCTACATAGGAAAGAAAGGACCCACTGGTGCCAACTATATGTTCCCAATTGACACAAGTGAAAAACAAGGGGTTAGAATACTCCATCATTCTCTCAGTTTCCACTTCTGACATGATTCGTTCTTTGACATCACACACCGTGCTACTCCATAGCAAGTCTAGATACCGCAAT
Source organism: Ambystoma mexicanum (assembly GCF_040938575.1). Taxonomy (NCBI): domain Eukaryota; kingdom Metazoa; phylum Chordata; class Amphibia; order Caudata; family Ambystomatidae; genus Ambystoma; species Ambystoma mexicanum. The sequence continues at coordinate 901,293,150 of NC_090937.1, read as the reverse complement.
TATCTAGATGTATTGTTCACTGTACAGTCTTTGATAAAGGGATGTTATGGTTAAGTTGCGCTAATAAAAACCTGTACAATTCACTGAAAAAACGTTGTAAAAGGGACGTTATGGTTAAGTTGCACTAATAAAAACCTATGAAATTCAATTAAACAACTTTGTGAAAGGGACATTATGGTAACAATTAAAACCGAAAAACCTCAGAAATTCGCCAATTATGTAAGCTAAGCAACCATAACTCACGCCACCACCGTGCACTGCTAAGACTAACTCCCAGGACATCAAAGAAGACATTACAAAAGAATTTTGTGTTTGATGCCTGCTTATTGCCTACAACTTACTAATATCATACTTACCCTAATATAGCAACATTCCTATCCAATTTACGAAGTATCACCTTACAACTCTGCATTTTCCCACCATCTAGCATCATGTTTAACACTTCTATACACTTTTTGCAACTTTGACCACAGTTTTTGCATCCGTCGACATCCACAAACGTCTGACATCATCATGGACCTTCTGTATAGTGCCACGTTAACATGCGCTTGCGTGCAGCATGATGATGTGTCAATGAACGTGTCTGGACTTCGCAATCGGGTCTGTGCTTCAAGGACATATACAGAATCATTATCCATTAACAATCTAGTACACATCACATTCTTGGAAGACTATCACCAAAACTGCTATTTATCTTAAAAATGGCATCAGCTATTGCCAATTTTTACGCATTAGATGGAATTGTTCCACATTAAGCGAATACGAATCTAAAAGCAAAGAACTAGGAACAAGGCTTAAAGAACGAGGATACCCTAGCCACATTGTCCGTCAGGCGAGAAGAAGAGTGAAACATACCAACCGAGAGGCCTGCCTTACTCCAACCACCAGAGCCCAATCAAAGGATAAAATGACCTGCGTAACCACTTTTACCCCCATGAGCAATTCAATAAAAAAAGTGATTTTGAAACACTGGGACAAGCTTCACACAGACTGCTTCAAACCTGAAAAACCAAGATTTGCTTTCAAACGCAATCGCAATCTCAAGGACCTTCTTGTACACACATACACAGAGGCTGGTGCCACCAGTAACACTCAAACCACATTATGGCATCTACCCCCGGTGAAGGGCCATTTCAAATGTGGAAATTGCTCTGTCTGTAGCCTAACAGCAAACATCAAGACCATCGACCTAAAAGGGAACCCATGGACATTCAACTCCTTCACCAATTGCAAAACAAAATGGTGTTTCTACATCATAAAATGCCCCTGCAAGCTTATATACATAGGCAAATCCAAGAGAGAAATCAGAATACGCATTTGTGAACACCGGTCGTGCACACGTAATCAGGTTGAAGACAAACCTCTAGTGGCACATTTCAAGAAAATTAAACACACTCATAATGACTTCTTTTGGGCAATACTACAAACGGTCCGAAACCCTTTCCACAGAGGCGATAGAGATCTTGCCCTCCGCAGACTCGAACAAAAATGGATTTACTGTCTGGACTCTGTGAGACATGGCCTCAACATCTCTATCGAATGGAACCTCTTTTTCAATAAATAGAAACAACCTTGTTGAACCAGAGACCACACCACCAACAGTCCTTGCCCCTGTGCTCTACGGGCCTACCACTCCGCAACCATTCTTGTCTTGTTCATCAGGTTTGTGGTACACCCTATGTTTAAGCACCACCGAGCGTTTGGGTTTCTACTCACAGCCCATTTTTGGTCCGATATGTAATATCATCACAGCTTTTTTCTAAACTACAAATGTACATAGCTTTTTGGTACTCCTTGTTGGTCACACAAATGCCTCATATGTGCAATCGACATTCAAAAATGAATATGTACCATTTTTATGTAAGCACAAACAAGTACTACCAAACTGCTGCTTATCTGATATACACATATACATTGTGTTCGCTATTCATAGAGACACTTCCCGTCTCAATTTTTGCATTGTCTCATTGGCTCTCCTATGCAATATCACCAAAGTTAAACTGCAATCTAGATAGCACTCTATACTGCTTGCTCCCACAAATGTCAAATATTAATATGTGTATTTGTCACTCGACTTGCAACATGCATTAGCACAATTGTAACCAACGTGCTGCCTAAGTGTTGCATATATGCGTCAGTTAATTTGACTTGTTTAGTAACACAAAAAGGTACATAGAAATTGACATATCAGAGACACTTTTTGTCTCAACTTTTTCCTTCGAACACAGCACGACAGTGTTTTACACGACCTGCCCGTAGTTTTGACACGACTCTCTCGCGCATGCGTAATCACAGCGGTCTCGACTTAACTTATACCGAGGCTCCGCTGCTACGCTTGCGCATCAGACTCAGATTGACACAGCTCCATTTACTCGACCCGAGGTAAGCTCACGGCCGCATCTCTGCTCCCCGTGCAGGTGCATCACTCGTCTAACGTTGACAATGTGCACTCCTCGTCTTTCCATGACCACAAGTGTTTTTTTAACGATGATGGCACTCGATCTCCTGTCCATAGCTATAATGTACACACGAGACAGCCATTTTATTACTGCATGCGTTTTTTGGCCATCCACCCTAACTACGCCAACCTAGTCACTTATTTAGTAGTTCTCCCTAGACCCTCTATTTAGCACGCTAAATTACACGGGCTCTCCACTGGATTGTGTTTCAGTTAATTACACATCTAAGACTACTACAGTTCCGGCAAAAATTACGGCTTGTGCATTAAAACTTGTACCTCACTATGCACACTTGGTTCTAACAGTCATTTACTGACTCCTCTCTATTTAGACCTGGACCTCTGACTCTCGCAGACTCCCCCCAGCCGCATCCTAAGCAGCTGTATTACTTAAAGACCACGGCCAGAGCGTCAATCAAATTGCCGCCTTGGTAGGTCACAGTTTCTTGCAACCTTTTACCATCTCTGGATAAATTCCAGTTCACCATTTTTAAACGCAGTCTTCCCTCTTACTTTAGGATGACGCCCTTCCCATAATCCAGTCTGACCACTGACGCACACGTCCTGAAGACAGTTCGGTATCCACTCTGAAGCGCTGCTCTATGTCTACCAGCCCCTGCGCCCTGTCAATCAATTACCGAACCAGAAACACGCATCTAAGTGTCGACACTGTTTGATGTATTGTGATTTTGAACAATATATATAATAGATTGTCACCAACTTGATAACGATTACTGTGTATGGCAATACACTGAATCAACTGTAACCACATTTTACTAACCCACCACTATGCAGATTATACATGCACTTTTATATGTATCTGTGTTGTGCCACGGCACAAAAACATTTCTTCAGACAAAACCTTTTTTGCTAAAAATAAATGTTTATCGCTTTTTCATGTATTCTATGGTGAATTTCGTTTTTTAGAACTATCAATGATATAGTTCTTCTGCAAGGTCCTGCTGACCCCCTATCACGCAACTGGCTAGGGAAGCCTTTTGACTCTACCCTCTCTATAATTTTGTGAATATCAGACAGGCCACACTCAAGATATTAGATTATAAGGAAACGTAAATAAATGAAAATGTCCGTAAATGCTCAGTAGGCAGGGATGTCAATCTAAATGAAAAGGCTATATGAGCTGAGGTGGTGGGCCAACACTGCAGGTTCTTTATTGCGGGCGGTAGTGTGTTACCAGCATGATGGTCATATCACCATTAGTGTCTGCAAGTAACAATACATGGGCACTAATGGCTAATAACATTTTTAAAAAGGAAACAAAACTTTCTACAGTCCTGTGACGCCGAGCATGCAACTAGAGTCCATTTTCAATGTTGATTACAATGACGTAATCAACACTGAAAGTAAACTCTGGTATTAGAGGTGGTGTTGCAGGACTGGAGAAAGGTGCGTTTATTCCTTTTTTAATTTAAATGTTCTTAGCCTTTGACACCCGCGGGTGGTTACTAGCAGGTGCTGAAGGCTGAATGGGAGTGGAGGGGGAACAAGGGAGGCAAAGGGCAAGGGTTACACAACGGTGGGAGAGCTCTGAACACAGGCCTATACCAAAGGATACCGACTGTGTTCAAAGCTCTCTGAGTAGCTAGCACCCTGCAGAGACTGCAAATGTGAAACACCCAAAACATCCGCAGCCCATAACACATACACCCTTCTATTCCTTCATACACAGTAGGGTCAGAGAGAAAGAACAAAATGAAAAACATACTCCGAAGTTAAACGTTTTCCATGAAATGAACAAGATGATCAGTGGCACCAGTACACACACACACAGTCGGCTAAGAGAAGCACCACAAAATGAAAGCATAGCTGTTTTGTCATGCTTTGGCAATCCCGAGTGAGAGCTAGAATGTTGGTGAATGATGTTGACAAGAAGGCTTAGAGAATGATGAGGGAGCAGTTTAAATGAATTAAATATATGCATGTAGAATGAGGTCTCAGCTGTCACAAATGAGGTTGATGTATATTTGCTGCAGGGCATCCGGAGTTGGAATGTTAGCAGCAATTGGTCTTCACTTTTAAGAGGTGTCCCAGCCAATGTGTTCACGATAAACCTGTTTCTGTTTGCAGAATCTACTACAAAAGTGATAGTAGTCTACAAATGGGATAGGACACTCGTGCCTGCTCCAGGAAGGGAAGGAATAAATCTCGGCTCATTTATCACTAGCCCCCTCCAGCGACACCGATCCACAGCCCAGGAGTCCAACTTCATCAAACCTCTCGTCTAGCAAAAAGACCAAGCCCCCTTTGTTCTCCCTCTATTTCACACCCTTCATTCATCTTCGCCTCCTCTATAAGTTTCTGAACATTTGCTTTAATTTCCCAGCCTTTTTTATGATGTCACCTCTGACCACATCACATTCCAGAACTTTCCAGTACCTATCTCGCCTCTTTTGCAACCTTTTAAGTACAAGCCAAAGATCAACCAATCTGGACTTACTGCTATCTACCTTAATTCCGGACATGCCAGGAGGGAGAGACACTCTACAGAAGCTCCTCAAGCTGTTGGGCATTCCCTTCTTCCCAGACTGCCACAGATTGTTTAATTTTTCCCATGCCCTCAGCTAAAGATCAACCAAATAACAGAGAAAGAGATGTTGAGAGGTGGAGCATTTCTATTGGGTGTCTCCCCTCCTGCACATTGCTGCCCCCCATTATCATACTAGCATTCTGACTAATCTGCCACCGGGGGCTCTAGAGGGCTGCAAGCATGCCATCCTTCAGTGCGGCAGGTTGGTGGCCGAATGGGCATTGCGGCCTGGTGGACTGGGGTAATTCTCTGTGGACCTGGGATTGGGCTTCTTGCTGCTTTGATGTTAGCCTAGGAGTGATAAAGGAGAATTAATGCTTGACCGTGGTCCAGTGGGGTGTTAACCATGGCAAAACCAAAGCAGCCACAAGCCTCCTGGCAACCCAGGGACCCAAGAAAGCCATAAAAGTAAAGGATAAGGAAGAAAACCTTGGCTGGAGAATATAAGGGCCCATCAGAGAGATCTAATCTCCACCGTAGGGCAGACCATAATTCTGGGAAGAGGCACCGGGGGTGAATGGGGAGAATGTAATGAGACACGAATTAGTGGTCCCCGTGGAAATGCATGCTCCCTCTAACCATCCTCCAAGCCAGCGTATGCTCCCCCTGATGTTAGAACGACCACAGCCCTTAGCCCAGCATTTGAAGCCTATAAGTACCCAAGTTGGGCCACAACTGCCGGTACAGGAGAAGGCAGATCTAAAGTGTTACCCCCACCAGTTGCCCTCGGAAGTTTTACCACCGGTTGGTGTAATGAAGACTTCGGGCCCTGATTAACAAATCAGCCAAATGGGTCCAGTCACATATTCAGGGAGCTTTATGGATCCCTGTTTGATTTTAATGGCCCTTAAAGTATTGTGGCAAAATAGATAGCCGGGGATTGTGTGGTGGTAACATTAAAAAATAAACAGGTGACTAAGTATTTGGGAGAGTCTAATCTGGGCACACCCAGTCATAACCATAGATTTGATTTTGATTTTGACTTTTGATTTTTTGTAGCTTTATAACGTGCACGAGACAAATTCTATTTTATTTTTTTTTAAAGCTTTCAGTGTAAAAAAAATACAAACTTTTGCTTATAAACAAATTTTTCCCTCATCCACATACACAAGCCAAACCTATTGTTTTGTTTCTTTCTTAGTTCTTCATCAGATTTGATCCACGTTTGGCTGTGTGTTAACCAGATTTTGTCCGTTATGTTTTTGCACCATTTCAAGTCTCTTTAGCATTGATTCAAGAAAAATCCCTAAGGCTTTAGTAGTTTTCCTATTTGGATTGTCGTATATGGCTGACCACCATAGGTCAGAATCTCGATCGCATGCTGGAGACAGTATTGGTTGTAATAGGCATCCCCTTTCGGTCGTGAGCTCTTGGCAAAACATGATTAGGTGTCGAGTCGTTTCATCTTCTTGTTTGCATAATCTACAAAGCTTTTCTTTGCATGACCGTATCTGACCAGGTTTGTCCTTGTTCTTAGGATGTTCAAGCGGAAGCGCATTATTAGGTCTCTATGCTTCTGATTGGCGCTTTTTTGTAGATATCCTGGCAGTATCTGTGGGCATCTAGTTATCTTTTTAAACAAGGTATGATGACTCGAATTCACTCTCGCAAGTTCTGTTTCTGCCCAATCAATTGATAGTGGGAGAAACTTTACTCTCTTCGGATGTTGACATAGGGCACTCATTGATACATTCATGTTTTGCAATAGTTCCTTGCATTTTAGTTTTCATTCGTCCAAAGGCCAAAAGGAAATTCCTCCTCCTTCCTTCTTAAGTATTTGATACTGTTTTGGACAATCTTCTATTGAGATTTTTCTATAGGTGGCCAATGTTTTCCAGACTATTCGAGCTTGCATAGAATATAATCCCAGCTCGTGCCGTATAATACGTATTGGTACACACAGCACGATCCTCCCCGCAATGAGAGACAATAAAGGACTCTCCCAAGATGGGAATAAGGCCAAGACAGAGTGCGGGTGAGCGTAAATGGGAGTTTATCAATCAGAATAGGGCATGCAAAGGACTCTGCAAACTCCGAGAGCGCTCTGTCTGACAATAGCAAAGACAGGCGTATATATTTACAAAAAACGTCATAAGAACCTACACACTATAGGGGGCACAAGTTCATGGGGATTGGGTGGCGATGACTAACTATAGGTGCTGCTGTGATGTGGTTGGCTTTGGCTGGAAGACGTCACTGGGCAGCCTCGTGGGTTGGGCTGGGCCTGGCAGGGTGGCAGAGTTCATCCAGGCGGTGTTGTGGGGCCATCGCGTCCAGTGGCAGAGATGAATGTCTCCTCCTGACTTATTAGCCCTATGTCATGCACACCGCAGTCATTCGAGCATTTTTAGCAGTATCTTCTTCAGTAAATCTGACAATAGGTTATACAACAGGTTAATGCAACACAGGAGGAATGCACCTTGTGAGGGGACTGGAGGTAATATGTCAGGGCATGGTTACCAGTGTCCTGTTGACCGGGGCCATAGGTCGAGGGGCTAAGCTTCAGGGCCTGGCACGGGCGGTGCATGTCTTCCTGCCTTGTTAGAAGTTGTTATGGATGTTCCGCTGTATGTTGTCAAAGTGTTGGGTGTCTTTATTGCACAGGGCCATAAGTCTGAGGTGGTCCGGTGGGTTGTGAGGTTTACGAGGGGGCGCGTGCGTTCAGGCAGAGGTTTACTGCTGTGCTGTAAATAATGCAGGTGGCGGGTGGTGGCCTTGGGTGCTACAGAGGGGGTTACAAGTCTTTCAAGCGGCTCCAGCCTAGTTGGGGGAGGTAACGCAGCGCGGCGCGGGCCTCTGCTCTCATGCCTTGGCAGCCCTCGCTGGGTGGGAGGGGGAATGACCTTGCACATATTTCACAGAGGTATCTCCCTCGTGTGTTGCCGGTTTAGGTAAAGACATCACAAACATTTGAACATTCTATAATACTTGTTCGAAACACTACAGAACATGCATTTAAACTTTGCTGGATGTGTCTTGATTATAACCAGTCTGAGTACCTTGTTTATACATTTATGTTTTAACACGTACAGTATTTAGTTATATGCGTATATATTTACAGTAAGTGAGGTAGAGTTAGGGTTGGTGGAGGACATAGAAAGTAACCCGCCACTTGTGTGTGGTGGTGGTGGCGCATGTGGGGCCTAGACATGCACCTTCTCATGCATTCTTCACATGGGCCCTTTGGATGGTTTACATTCGTTTTCTTGTGTCCTCTAGCAGCATTAGTTCAGTTGTGGCACGGGCCCTATGGGGTGTGCGTTTTGCAGTCATACATGTATTCGTGGTGTGTGCCGTTATTATTAGTACCCAACTGCAATGGTATATGCTCACCATCGTTCGTATCATGGGGGCATGATCTCTTGTAATCATACATCCTACAGGCTTTTTGTAATATAAGGGGTTTTATACAATATTAATATACAAAGATTGTCGGGCCTGTAATGACCATTTTACTGTTCATTTCATTTTGCCTAGGCCTGCGGGCCGGGTCATGCTGGGAGCGATGATACGATACACTGCGGGAGGTGAACTGTTACAATGTTAGGCTATTACGCTAGCTCATGTCCGTCTTGTTCGTGGGAACGTGCTCGCAGCGGATCTACCAGGGTGCTGCGGCAACAAGGATGACTGAAACCCTCCAAGGGTGGGGGCCGCGCTACAGTGCGCTGAGCTCACACCATCTTTACCAGACAAAAATGGTTTCTAGGCCTAGCTAAATTTTAATACGTGTGGGCAATTAATACGTGTGGGCAATGTCTCCAGTGGGTGAGCCCTCCACCACCTGGGCCCGGGTGGCATGAGGGGACGCCCAAGAGAGCCATAGTCCTTCCCTGGGGAGAAAGTGCGGGCGAGGGGGGCCGTCTTGGACCAGTCCTCCCCTACATTTCCCCCCTTTCGTTACTAAAGTAACAAATTTTTTAAATCTTCTATCCTCCTACATTCTGCCTCGTCCATCACCGCCTCATCCCATGCCGGAGTTCCTTTGATGGGCATCCATGCTCTGCACACTGCTCTTAAGCTCTCACCCCTCCGGGCATATTCATCTGGAGTACACGTTAGATATATGCACCCACCATCTGCTTCTAAATCTACCCAAACTTCCTCATACCATTCTAATATACGGGGCTCTTTGATGGTGGTGTGCCACAACTTATCTACAATATCTTTATCGTGGTATATGGGCACCAGTTGGTAGCTGGGCGAATTGTCTATCCCTGTTTGTACTTGTGCTTCTTGCATTGTTTTCATTGTACCATGTGAGTTGCCCATTGTCACCATCATCATTGCACCATTTGGTACTGCGTTAGCACAGACTCGAAGACCCACCTGGCACAGGCAAAAAAGTAGAAGGAGGAACACAACAGCTGGTATTAAAAACTTCACAGTTGTTCCAAGCCATGAGGGAACCCAGGAGAAGATGTCGTCGAACCAGGTGCTCGCTTCTGCTCCACCTTCCATTTTCATTTTTTCTCCTAGGTTATGGACTGCTTCGATCACATGGGACAGGGAGCCATTCTCTGCATCTTCAGAAGGTACGAAAGTGCAGCAGGCACTTCCTATTTTTCGGCAAACACCACCGTCCATCGCTGTCAACAGGTCTAGAACATACCTGTTTTGCATGGTCATTAGTCGTAAGGCTCTTAGTTCATCTCTGATAATATTGAATCCTTCTTCAGTGTCGTTTGCCAGCTGAATCAATTCCCAGCGTGTTATCTGGAGCCATTTTGCGTTTGCCCGTGCTTGGACACTTGAGACGAGTGAGGCAAAAAATGTTTCTGCTGAGCTGAATAATCGATATTTGTCTGGGATCTGAGCCAATAGTTCTGATGATGCCTTTGATATGTAATTTGATGCTCGCCTGTTGCGGGTTAGCACTTCTTCCTTGTTTCCAGAAGACAGGACATATATTTGTGTCTCTGCAGTTGGTTGAGCCACACTCTGCATGCGTTCCCGTGTCCCATCGACGTGGCTTTCTGGTATCACCATCAGGGCTGAGTGCAGAGTGGCCATTGAGCAGCTGCCACTCCATGACTGGGGGAGGTGTAGGTATGCCTGTTTGCCGCACACCCAGTACGTGTCCATCAGGGCCGCTGTCCCTTTCCTTAGGTCTGGGATGGCGAGGGTCTTGTTGCAGTTCTTGTTTGTTCCCATGGGGGATCTCCCTTCTCCTCTAAAGCACAGTTTATAGTCCATTTCGCTCTGTAGTTTGAACGGCTTTTCAATGGCAGTTACCCAGGTTAGCTTTGAAATGTGTTCTCTCCATACTGGTGTACATGTTTCCACTATCCACCGTAATTTATCCGGCGCCACACCTCTTAGTGCTTCCGCTTTGCACAGTACTTCTTCATCCTTCCGCTTATTGTCAGAAAAAAGTGTCCCACCTATCACAAAAAATGGTTCTTTCAAACATACTACTCCTGCCGTTTTTGGGTAACACGTTTTTTCGTTCTGCAACATTTGAAAAGTCACTTCGTGTGCCTGGAAGGTGTTCTTAATCCTGCACAGCGTGAGATGAAGGAGACATTGGGCATCCACAATAGGCAACTCTTTGGGTAACAACACTTTGGGTGTACCTGATGCATGGGGGATGAGGGAACAGACATAACAGCTCTCGTTTGTTGTCTGTTTAGCTGTGGCACTCATGTCTGCATACCACTTATTTGTTTGATGGGGGTGTCGTGGGTCTTCCATCTCATCTAGACCTAGCCCATAGTACTCATCGTACTTTCTCCTCCCTGCTTCTCTCTTTCGTCTGTTGTTCTTGTTGCTCATGTACTTCACACCCCCCTGGGCAGTGGACAAACTAGACCCCTCTTTCTCATTCCCGCCCCCCTGGACCCATTCATCATATAATATTTTGTGCATTTCTAGTAGCTTTTCGTCTTCTTTCCTGACGTTATCTGGCACATTGTTTTCTGGGGTGGGGGTAATCTGGTTGGTGGGGGTGTTATATAACCATGATATGGCAGACGGGTTTCGGTCATTGAGACTGTGGGCATTGTAAGTGGATACCCCTGGTGGAGACACTGTGTTGCTCTGTATTCCACCTTGTGGCTTTTCTCTTTGTGAGGTCACAACACTGGATGGTGTGGTATGATACCCCCACACAAGTTTAGTTCCGTCCCATATCAAAAAATCACCTTCCCTGGTATTGACATCTGCAGTTGTATCGTGCCCGGTGGTACTGTTAATTGGTCCAGTAGTGTTATTACTCCCTCCCCCCTCATACATCTCGATAGAGATGAACGCTATAAACCAATATGTAACCAAGCCAAACATTATCATAAAAAACAATGTGATGCATACTGATAATCCACACTCATACGAATATCTACATCTCTCATATACTAATTCTCTCATTCTACTAATTCTATCCGTTGCAGGCTGCCCGTTAGATGCCATGGAAGCTCCTGTTTTGAGATATAAAAGTGCATTAAGTGCATGCATGTAAACGTTTTGCTGGCACCATCTGTGCCAATACATTTGACGGGGAATGGAAGCGGGAGGGGATGTGGGGGAGGGGTATTCACAGACAAGGGTTTATAATATTATCATTTCATTAATACATACCACTCAACAAGATAAAAAAAAGGAAAACACACATACACAAACATTTTTTTTTTTTTTTTTTTTTTGGTAATATCCTTGTCAGTCATTATTCCATTGAAGTCCAGTGCTGACACACACACACACACACACAAGTCGGTATTTAGACATTTTACTCATTTGCATCGTTTGCTGTTGTCTGTGCTTCCTCATTTATTTCCTCTTGTACATTGCTGTATGCTTTTCGTACGTCGGTCAAGTGCACCCAGTACCTCAAGCCCTTCACCTTTACTGCCGTGGGCGTGCAAAATATTACTTCGTATGGGCCATGGAATCGTGGTGCATTCCACCGACGCACGAAGCTTCTGACATAAATTGAGTCGCCTGGCATTAGCTGTAGCTGTTGCTCTGGCTCCGTGACAGATCCTGTTCCATTTCCCTCTTCTCTAGTGAAGGGTGGGGAGAGTTGCTTTGATATTGCGCGCGCTGCCCTTGTTAATTTTCTTAGGTAGTCTGTGAACTCATCTCCCAATATTGCGGCGCTCCTGTGAGCATCTGAGTGTTCACGCAGTGGAGAGTGTGCTGTGTTCATTCGTCTCCCAGTCACGATCTCGTGTGGGGACAAATGGTGGTCTTTACTTGGTTGATTTCTCAACTCAAATAGTGCCAGGGGTAGACAGTAAATCCAATTTTTCTTTAATGAGAAGCATAGTTTTGATAACCTGCCCTTTAACAGGCCGTTCATCTTTTCCACTACGCCATTACTTTGAGGATGATAAATCGAACACAATTTATGTTTTATACCCAATAACGTGGTAACTTCCTTGAAGAGTTCATTCACAAAGTGAGAGCCGTTATCTGAGCGAATCACGTCACAAATTCCCCAGCGCGGGAACACTTCCCTTACTAGGAACTTGGCGGCGCTTTTGGCATCAGGTCGCGCACATGGTCCTGCTTCCACCCACCTTGAAAACGGGCACACAACCACGATCATGTACCGTGCGCCATTACACCTTTCCCCCATGTCTGCATAGTCTATATGCAGTTCTCTGAAGGGGCCAATGGGTTTGGGAATTGTTCCCCGGAGTGTGCGTAGGGTCATTCCTGAGTTGTATATTTGGCATGTTGTACATTCCATTGCCAATCGAGACACATGCTCCTGGAGACAGGGCACAAACCATTCTTCCTGTATTTCTGCTGCGATGTGCTGTTTAGTGTTGTGTGCGGGGAAGTGTAGCTGTTGAAATGCTACTTCTAGTAACTGTAGTGGCATTACCACTTTCCCTGAGTTATTTTGCCGCCATAATAGGTCTGTTCCTGATTGGCTGCATCCCCGTTTCGTCCACGTCAGTTTTTCTTCTGCACTAGCTCCTTCCTGTAATTCTAAAATTTGTGATAAGGACATCATGTTGTACCCTTCTGACAGTTCTTCGGTTGTTGTGTTCTTCATCATGAACTCACCTGTGTCGTATTTCTGAAAATAGGAAGCCTCCTTGGCGGCAGCGTCCGCTGCCGCGTTCCCTAAAGACACAACGTCTGTATTGGATGTATGGGCCTGGCACTTCACTATTGCTACAGCAGTAGGGTTTTGTAGGGCCTCTATTAATTCTTTTAACAATTCTGCATGCTGCACTGGCGTTCCGTCTGCCCTTCTGAATCCCCTACGGCCCCATCTTGCTAGACCTCCATGTACTGTCGTCGTCATGTAAGCTGAGTCTGTGTATATTGTAACTGCACAGCCCTTTGCTGCGTGTAGTGCTTCTATGAGCGCAACCAGTTCTGCTGCTTGTGCAGAGTAATGTGACGGGAGGTGGTACTGTACTAGTGTTTCAAACTCACCTTCCTCTAGTCTCACTACCGCCATGCCAACGTGTTTTTCTCCCGTGTCCATATCAATTGATGCGGACCCATCCACAAAGTACACTTCCCCCTCGCTGAGAGCGTTTTCACACACCACTGTGCCCTCCCCTCCTTCTCCTGTGTAGGTTGTGCAGTCGTGATTTTGCATATCCTCCAATGTGCATGCTTCTGTGATAAACGTGGCGGGGTTCACTGTTTTACATCTCACTATGTGGATATTGGCGCTGGACAATATGATCTCATATGCTGTTGCCCGCTGTGTGGTTAGCGTGCTTTTTGATCTTTCGAGTATTGCAAATAATGAGTGTTCCACAAACAATGTTACAGAACATCCCATTACTATTGTGGCACTTTTCTCAATCGCGAATGCGGCTGCTGCGAGCGATTGTTCGCACGCGAAATGACCCTGCATCACGGCATCTAAAGTACCACTATAGTAAGCTAGGGGCTTGTGTCCTAAGGATGTCTTTTGTGTTAGCACCGCTGTCATGAGTGTTCCTTTGCAATGGGAAAATAAGTAAAATTCCTGTCCATAATCAGGGTTAGCTAGTACTGGAGCGCTTGAAATTAGCTCTTTCAGTGATTTGAACGATATGCTCATTTCTTCTGACCATTTTATTTTTACATTCTCCTGTTGTGCTTCTTTGAGTGCTTGTAGGAGGGGCCTGGTGTATGCTGCATAGTCCAGTATCCATGCTCGGCAATAATTGCACATCCCCAAAAATTTTTGCATGTCTTTCACCGTCGTGGGCTCTCCTACTGACCTTATTGCCTCCACCCGGTCGGGAATTATTCTTTTTCCATCTTTTGATATGAGCTGTCCCAGGTATAGGACCTCAGTCAGGCAATACTGTAGCTTCTCCCTGTCTACCTTGTACCCTTTGTTGGCCAGTAAAGTCAGGAGCGTTGTTGAATCTTTTCTACACGTTTCTTTGTCTTGTGCACATACCAATAAATCGTCCACGTACTGAATAATCGTACTCTCTACTGATAGGTTCCCCAAATCTTCATGTAATATGCGGTTGAATATGCTCGGGCTTTCACAGTATCCCTGTGGCAGTCTGCAGTGTTCATATCTTTTTCCCCCCAGTGTGAACGCTGTAAGGTATCTACTCTCTTCAGCCAGAGGTATTGAGAAGAATGCATTTTTCAAGTCCACTACTGTAAAATGTGATGCTGGTTTTGGGATACTGCATAGTATAGATGCAGGGTTCGGGACTAGAGGGAACTCTTTTTGTATTACATCATTGAGGGGGCGTAAGTCCTGTATCATCCGCCAAGATCCCCCCTTTGCTTTTTTGATTGGATAAATACATGTGTTACATGGGGAGTTTGAAGGCACTATTATTCCTTGTACTAGTAGTGCATTTATGGTCTCTTTTATCCCTTCTTCAGCTTCACGGGACAATGGATACTGTTTAACTCTTGGTAAGATAGCTCCTTGTTTTAGTTTTATTCTCACAGGTTGTACTCCATGCAACAGCCCTACATCATGTGGGCCTGTTGTCCATAAATTGTTTGGTACTAGCCTCATGTCATCATCAAAAAATGACGGTGGTGTTCCTACCACTGCCATCAATTGGACGGGGATCTCTCTGGCTTGGATCAAAATGTCACAGGGCATCGCTATTTCCATTACTATCTCACCATCTACTTCTGTATCTGAAAAGAGATCCTCATCTGTTAGCTCGCGCAGGGCAAGGTTTGCGTTTGCACACAGTACGGTGCGCCACTCACATCCTTCTCTGTCTACCCCAATCACAGCAATCCGTTTCGTTGATACCTGCACGGCGTGCAAATCCAACGACACCACTGATCCTGGTGCTGCATTTGGACACACTATGGGGCGGAAGAGGAATTCTGCTGGAATCCTCCAATCCATATTTTTTAGCTCTGGGACTATAAGGGCCAATCTTTGTAGCCCTGCAATAAACATCTCTTCCTTTTGTGGCAGCCCTCGTATTTCCTGTGTGGTTGTGTAGGCTTGCACTACCAACATTGCACGCAAGGGGCATATCCCGGGTGTAGAACACACTATTCCTCCTTCGGTAAATGATATGGTCTTGTTAAGTTTACTCATAAGGTCCCTTCCCAGCAAATTTATCGGGGACTGTTCATAATATAGTAAGGGTGCTTTTATAGCCTTGCCCCCTATTGTTACATCCAAAGCTTCTGTGTAAGGAACTTCAATTACAGCCCCAGAGAACCCCTGCGTCTCTAACTTCCTGTTAGATAACGGGAACCGGCCCTCCCTGACACATGATATCTCCGCTCCCGAATCAACCATGAATATAAATTGCCTGTCTCCTATCTGCGCCCCCACCAATGGTTCCTCTGCTGCACTGTGGGTGGTAGATAGAACTGGACACGCAAGTGTTCTCTGTGGGCTGTCCTATGCGGGGTGTCTCATCGCCCCCCCTTCATTGAATACGTTACCTGAGACCACTGACATGCCGTTATAAGGTGCTGGTGCGGGGGCCCCGTTAGCTGCTGTCGCGAAAGGGTTGCCTGGTGTATACTGCATGCTGTCATTGTTATGCATGTTTTGTGGGTGGTTCTGTGTTCTATACTGGGGTCCCTGTTGTTGGCTCGTGTTACCCTGGCTTGGGTCTCTCAGTTGCTGTTGTCCCATTGGAAGGCCATATGGGCTTCCCGGGTGGGGATGGCCATACTGTTCCACCTCCTGGAACCCGTTGTTTTGTCTACTTCTGCACTCCCTGGAGTAATGTCCCCATCGCCCACAGTTCCAGCAACTCCCTTGAGGGCCCCTGGGACCCTGCCATCCACTTCCTCCCATTCCCCCGTGCCCCTGTGGTCCACCTCCTCTTCGGCTCCTGTACCCACCTCGTCCCCCTCGAGGGGTCCACTCTTGCCACTGCGGACCTCCACCCTGCTCCTGCTCGTTCCACTGCCGCTGTCCTGTTCCCGCCCAATTAGTTGCCATCCTTCCTTGTATTGCTATCAGCCCCTCCTCCTCATCTTCTCCCTCCCTGCTGTGTGGGAGTGCGGCTACTGCTGCTGCAACCTTCACTAACTTTGTCTGTACCAACTTCGCCTCGTCTGCCAATCTTTTCTGCGCCACCTCCTTCTCCCGTTCCTTGATTCTTTTACAATGGTGTACTATTATGCTCTGAATTTCCGGCCATCCCTTTGCTTCGATACCTGCTATTTTGTCAAGCGCCTTCTGCACTTCCTTTGGGAGCCCCCTTTTTATAATGAAGTAAAATAAAGATGTCGATTGATACCAGGGCGTGCCCGTCTCCGCTCTCCACATCTCTTGGACCCGAAAAATGTAATCCATAGCCTCCTCCCCGTCATTCATTACACACTGCATCACAGACTGTAAGTCAGGTGTGTCTGGAAATGTTTCGCGTAAGGCGTCCCACACCCTAGCCCGCACTGTGTTAAATGAGGCCCCATCATGGCGGTCGCAGTCTAATGTTACTCCCGGGAAACCGGCTTTAACCCATACTCTTTCAGCCTGGTCACCCACCGCTGATACGAGCAGACTTTTCACATCTCCTACAGCTAGGGGTACCCCAGCTGTATGTTTTTCGAAGGCGTATATCCACTTACTTGCCCCTCCTGATAACGGGGGCAATAACTTTAATAAATTAGCTTTATCCATCTGTGCCCATGGGATATAGTTAGGCCTCCCTCCTCCCCTATGTATCAACGGGAGCTGTAGCTTTCCTTTCGTTGTTGCATCCGGACCCGTTTTGGCTGCTGATGTTCCTAGTGATGCCATCTTTCCCACTCTGTTCCTCAGTCGCCCCGACCAGTCATCATCTAGGGTTCTCAGAGAACATGCACCTTCCTCCCCCTCGCTTCCCCCTCCTATTGCCATACTCAATCTGTCGCTTTCGTCTAGCTCTTCTCTAATATCACAAAGTAATTCCTCTCTAAGTCCCCCAAGCCTTTCTTCGTTACCACCGTCTTCCTCTCGGGTCCCTACTTCTATTATTCGCGTTGGTTCTTCCTCAATCCTAAACAGGATCTCGCCCTTCTTCCACCCCTCTTCGGGCCGTCTGCTTTCATCCGATGCTCTAGACGTACGTCCAGCTCTAGTTGTATCCAGTGCTGTCCGTTCGCATATGTTTTTTATCCTCGAGAGCTCATCTTTTGCTATAGACAGTCTTGATTCTAGATCATCTGTGAGTTTCTCTATGTCCACCCTTTGAGTACCCGCCTGGCCTCGTTCCCTTGTACTTTCATATGGTGGGGGTGCAGTGGGCCGGTGGGGTGTGGTAGTTGTCGGGGGAGGTACATACGTTGGATCACTGTATCCTTCTGCGGGTACAGGTTTCTTTAATATCGGGTATAAACTTATTACCTCTACTGGTGGTGTCACACCTGGCACTTCTTTGATATCTTTCTGTAACATCAGTGGATTGTCTGTAGTAGATGGGAGATCAGAATTTGGTGCTGGCGCTTTAGGCGGTGGTACCTCTTCGAATAACCGGCAAAGATCTAATATTTCCCTCCTATTCTGCAGCTGTTTCCCTCGGTACTTCAAGAAAATGCATGTCATTACCGTATCTAGAATGCTTTTGTCAAATGATCCTCCCTCTGGCCATAACTGGGGTAGCCCCTCTCCTTTCAACTCGGTTACCCATTGGTCGTGATATTTCTTAATCCGCTCCGCGTGCCCTGGAAGGCTTTTACAAATATGTGATAAGGGTGTTTCAGCCCCCATCTCTGTGTCCTCCTAGCGCTTATGTGTCACTGTGTGTGTGTTTCTACAGCCACAATGTGAATGTAGTATAGATATTATTTTTTAGTATTCTACTTCACATTCAATGTTATGCTCGGTTGGGCTCTCCCTCCCTTGACTGCGCAACACGGAACAGGCGGTACACAGTTTTTAACTTGTTCTCTTTGGGAGACACATACAACAGCAACCCATCTCTTATTTTGACAACATCAACACGGAAATCAAAAAGCACCCACTCACGTCGCTGTCTCAATGTTGCCTTCAAAACGTTTTATCCGGTCACACTTACCATGACCATTTAACAATTATATATTTATAGCTGTTTTACACATTCTCAACATCGCAGTCGTCCCTTTACACATACGAGGTGCACACACCTCTTGGTAACACTCAGTACACCATTCACACTGTCCTCCCTTTCCTCCCTAGCCGGCTGTTCCTGTCTATCTTACTTAGGGCATATGCATATATTTATAGGTTTTAACCTGCTCTCCCCCCTCTAGTAGGACCTTTGTTCTCTTATTTTTCTCCCAAGTTCGTGCTAATTCCGTTTTTATCCTCCCCCTACCCTTAGAGAAAAAGAAAAGAAGTAGTAGCGATCACTAATATATTCTCAGTGCCCCCTTTTGCTGAACACTTTTATCTTGTATTTCACTTCGTCATATATTCCCAGCACTAGTCAATATAGCACTATGCGGCGCCGCCTTCCACCCCCTTTCGGAGCTAGGTTCCCGTCACTTCTATCTCTTTATTCACCTCGTAATCCTAATGGCCATATGCAAAGAAAAAGAAAGGAAAATTTTAGAGTAATCTTTAGTATATCTTCGTACCCCCTTCTCGGTCCCTTTCCTACCCTTCTCTCCCCGCTCCCTTTACAATCGCTCACACTCGGTACTCACGTGCCCGTCTTGAACCGATAGTCTCCGAAATTGGGTCCGTCCAGGCAGTGTCGCCGTTAACTCAACAGTCAGCCCCGGCTCCGGCGAGCGGTACTCAAAGGGGATTTTTTTCCAATCGGGATCCCGTACCCTTTCTCTATTGAGTGCGCACTTCTTAGTGTACTGGTCGCCGTTGGCGGGCAGCCTCCTGGAGCCGGCTCACCGTGCGTATCCCTTTCCGACCGGAGATTCTCGTGCCAAAAGGGGACGGTTATAATGGGTTTAGGAAAAAATAAAATCACGCTATCGGGGTCACCACTGAAGGCAAGCGTCCCCACACAGCACGATCCTCCCCGCAATGAGAGACAATAAAGGACTCTCCCAAGATGGGAATAAGGCGGGTGAGCGTAAATGGGAGTTTATCAATCAGAATAGGGCATGCAAAGGACTCTGCAAACTCCGAGAGCGCTCTGTCTGACAATAGCAAAGACAGGCGTATATATTTACAAAAAACGTCATAAGAACCTACACACTATAGGGGGCACAAGTTCATGGGGATTGGGTGGCGATGACTAACTATAGGTGCTGCTGTGATGTGGTTGGCTTTGGCTGGAAGACGTCACTGGGCAGCCTCGTGGGTTGGGCTGGGCCTGGCAGGGTGGCAGAGTTCATCCAGGCGGTGTTGTGGGGCCATCGCGTCCAGTGGCAGAGATGAATGTCTCCTCCTGACTTATTAGCCCTATGTCATGCACACCGCAGTCATTCGAGCATTTTTAGCAGTATCTTCTTCAGTAAATCTTACAATAGGTTATACAACAGGTTAATGCAACACAGGAGGAATGCACCTTGTGAGGGGACTGGAGGTAATATGTCAGGGCATGGTTACCAGTGTCCTGTTGACCGGGGCCATAGGTCGAGGGGCTAAGCTTCAGGGCCTGGCACGGGCGGTGCATGTCTTCCTGCCTTGTTAGAAGTTGTTATGGATGTTCCGCTGTATGTTGTCAAAGTGTTGGGTGTCTTTATTGCACAGGGCCATAAGTCTGAGGTGGTCCGGTGGGTTGTGAGGTTTACGAGGGGGCGCGTGCGTTCAGGCAGAGGTTTACTGCTGTGCTGTAAATAATGCAGGTGGCGGGTGGTGGCCTTGGGTGCTACAGAGGGGGTTACAAGTCTTTCAAGCGGCTCCAGCCTAGTTGGGGGAGGTAACGCAGCGCGGCGCGGGCCTCTGCTCTCATGCCTTGGCAGCCCTCGCTGGGTGGGAGGGGGAATGACCTTGCACATATTTCACAGAGGTATCTCCCTCGTGTGTTGCCGGTTTAGGTAAAGACATCACAAACATTTGAACATTCTATAATACTTGTTCGAAACACTACAGAACATGCATTTAAACTTTGCTGGATGTGTCTTGATTATAACCAGTCTGAGTACCTTGTTTATACATTTATGTTTTAACACGTACAGTATTTAGTTATATGCGTATATATTTACAGTAAGTGAGGTAGAGTTAGGGTTGGTGGAGGACATAGAAAGTAACCCGCCACTTGTGTGTGGTGGTGGTGGCGCATGTGGGGCCTAGACATGCACCTTCTCATGCATTCTTCACATGGGCCCTTTGGATGGTTTACATTCGTTTTCTTGTGTCCTCTAGCAGCATTAGTTCAGTTGTGGCACGGGCCCCATGGGGTGTGCGTTTTGCAGTCATACATGTATTCGTGGTGTGTGCCGTTATTATTAGTACCCAACTGCAATGGTATATGCTCACCATCGTTCGTATCATGGGGGCATGATCTCTTGTAATCATACATCCTGCAGGCTTTTTGTAATATAAGGGGTTTTATACAATATTAATATACAAAGATTGTTGGGCCTGTAATGACCATTTTACTGTTCATTTCATTTTGCCTAGGCCTGCGGGCCGGGTCATGCTGGGAGCGATGATACGATACACTGCGGGAGGTGAACTGTTACAATGTTAGGCTATTACGCTAGCTCATGTCCGTCTTGTTCGTGGGAACGTGCTCGCAGCGGATCTACCAGGGTGCTGCGGCAACAAGGATGACTGAAACCCTCCAAGGGTGGGGGCCGCGCTACAGTGCGCTGAGCTCACACCATCTTTACCAGACAAAAATGGTTTCTAGGCCTAGCTAAATTTTAATACGTGTGGGCAATTAATACGTGTGGGCAATGTCTCCAGTGGGTGAGCCCTCCACCACCTGGGCCCGGGTGGCATGAGGGGACGCCCAAGAGAGCCATAGTCCTTCCCTGGGGAGAAAGTGCGGGCGAGGGGGGCCGTCTTGGACCAGTCCTCCCCTACAACATATAGGGATTTTCAGCAATTTACGCCAGAATCTGGCTTCAAGTTTGTCCAACGTCTCCCACGGGATCCTCAAGGCCGTTTCTCACACGTATGTTACGGTAGGGATTACTTTAGCGTTGTAAAATTCTACAATCGGGTGAATGGAAAATTTGCAGAACTTTCTTTCTAATATTAATGCCTGTGATGTTAGTTGATCCGTTTTTCTCTGTAGATGATCAATCCACAGTTGCTCACTCCAATTCGCACTCACGATTGCTCCTAGGTATTTTGTGTCTTTCACTATTTTGATTGCTTCATTCTCTATGTGCCATTTGAAAACTTTCTTGGTAGTAGGACCTGGTTTTGCGATTATCATTATGACTGATTTTTCTGGATTCATTTTTTGTTTGATTTCTTTCAAATGAATGTTTAAGGATCCAGTTTCATCTGTAGCCCAATTGGGGTTTTGTCCAACACTATGAGGTCATCTGCATATAGTAGATGACATATTTTTGTTTCTCCTACTTTAGGAGAACAAGCTCTTGGTGGTTCCAGACAGTCCTTAACATCCAGGATATAGAAGTTGTAGAGTATGGACGCTAGTGGGCATCCTTGTTTGAGCCCACACTTTGTTGCGATTGCCTTTGTTAGATTTCCCTTTCGATCCAATCTAACACGCATAGATGTGTTTGTGTGGAGAATTTTGATGGCTTCTATCAGGTCTCTCGGGCAGCCTTTGTCTGTCATTTTGGCCCATAGAGTTTGTCGATCCACACTGTCAAAAGCAGCCGCCATATCTATGGAAGCAATAAAGAGTTTTTCGTTTTCTTGGATGGTCTTTGCTTTTAATAAATTTAGAATGAGGAGATTTAGACTACAGTATACGTTTTCTACGAAGCCTGCTTGTCTATGATTGAAATTATCAGAAGTTTGAATCCATTCCTTTAATCTTTTTAGTAATATGCCGGCAAAGAGTTTGCCTATGACGTCCAAAAGAGATATTGGACGATAATTCTCTGGACATGCTCTGTCTCCTTTTTTGTGTATCGGGATAGTGATTGACGTTGTCCAAGATTCTGGAATCTGCATTGATTGTATTATTCGTGTGAAGAGTACAAAGCACATGTTTGCCCATACCATCGGTGCTTGCTTTAATATTTCATTTGTCAGGCCATCTGGCCCTGGGGCTCTGGATCTGCTTGCTTTGATGATCAATGCTAGGATTTCGCTTTGCGTAAATTTGATATCCCAGCGATTTCCTTGTGGGTGACTTGGGGGGATAAATCATTTATAAGGTCACAGTTGTACTTTGCTTCGAAGTATTGTTCCCATTTGCTTTCATGTATGGGATTAAGTTGTTCTTCCCCTTGTCGATTTCCTTTTTGATCTAGCAAGGACCATAGGTATTTTGCATTTTTGTTTCGTGTTGCCATAAACATCTGTTCAGAGTCCTTTTGAAACAGTATCGCCCTATGGGATTTGACCCAATTTCGATGCCCTTTTTTCAGGGCCTTACTCTTTATTGCCATATCATCACAAGCTATATTGTGTTTTTGTAGGGCTCTTAATTCTCGTGCTAACTGTCGTTTTTTTTCCGCTACTTCGGCATTAAAATGGTGCACCCTGTTTTTTGTGTTTCTTCTTTTAGTTGCGGTGGCCACTCTGAAGATGGTAAGACAAGTTTCATACTCAACGTCTTTTCCTGTTGTAGATTCCCATTTATTTATCGATTTGGTTAGCAAAGGAATCACTTTCGTTGTTATTCTCAGTCTGTTTCGACCCTCATTTATATCAACTTCAGTTGGCCAAATATTCTTTTGTTCCGTGTCAATTTCATTAGCGATATTTGTCTCTAAGCAAGTGAGTTTTAGAATTTTATGATCACTACTTTTTGTTGGTAGAATATTTAGAGACATTATAGTGCCAAAAGTTTCTCGATCTACAAAGAAGTAGTCCAGAGTTGCGTTTGAATTGTACGATGCCCATGTGGATTGTCCTACTAAATCTCCTTGAACATTACCATTCACTTGTAAAATATCACGGTTCTCCATTTCCATTTGCCATTTTCTTGTTCTCGATTGATTTTGTCGATTATGACTCGTCCTATTTGCCTGGTTGTTTTTGTTTTTGTCACAGGTGATGTTAAGGTCACCACACAGAATTAGTGCCAGATTCAATTTCTCATTTCCTTTGATTTTCATCCAAAGAGCATTTGGGCCCCGTAGAACTGTTGGAGAGAACCGTATTGGTCTGTAGTCCACTTCATCTTCACTTTGGTCTCCGTGGCTTGTTTTAGCTCTTCGGTATTTTTTTTCTTTAGTATGTTCTTTTTTTGATCTTTTTCACTCTGTTGTTGATTTTCTGTTTTGACATCAAAGCCCAGTACTTGAAGGTCGTCTGCTGCTTGCCATATTGAGTTCATGACCGCCTTTGATTTTAAATGTATGCATATTCTGTCCAAATGTTCTTCATTCAGGAATTCTACAATTTTTATATCTTTCGGTTCAATAACTCTCAGTTGTGGGACGTTATGCAGGAGTGTCATTAGATTTGATCTATTTAGGATCAAGCCATCCTTTGCTCTTAGGACTCTCTCTATTCTTAGTTTGTATAAATGGGTTTGGTTGTTGAAGGGCTCTAGTTTGTTCTTATTGCTCCTTCTATCTTTTGTCTCATCGTGATTGTAGGAGCTTTTCAGTCCTGAGCTCTTATTTTCATTTGTGCTCTTTCTTAGCCGTCCTTTGCTAGATTGTTCAATCATGGCGCTAAGCAAATGTTGTTGCTTTTTTTCCTGATCCTTTTTCTTCTCAATTTGCATTCTTTTTTCATGCAGAGTTTGAAAGGGTGAGGCCGGGCCTTCTAGATTTACCAGTGATTTGTTTTCTTTATTTCCAGGCACTTCACTGTCCTCCATTGACTCTTGCGAGCTTTCATTCTCGTATACTGATAGGAGTAGTAAGGGGTCTTGCCAATTGGACTCATTTAAGGAACTTTGCAAAGTGCTCTCTAGTTCCACAGCTTTGATATATTCTCGATCTTGGTTTTATGTTTGTGGTGGATCTTCTCTTTTTTTCATTATTTGCACTTGTTGAGTAGAATTCAGTGTCTCTTGTCCTATAGGCTTTAGATTTCTGATGAACTGCGGTGTTCCTTCATAGGTCCATTTTTTTTGGTTTGGCATATTTTTAGACTTTTTGTCTAATTTTTCTATGACTTCTTTCTGTCTTATGTATTGTTTTCCAGACTCGTCCTTTGATTTATTGGCCTTGTCCGGTCGTTTTAATTCTTTTATATTTTCGATGGAGAATAATGGATAGATACCATTATGCTGGTTTTGGCCATCATTATGTTGTAAGGTCTGTACCATTTGGCCATTGTTCACGGCATATTCCAAGTTTCTTTCAATTCTTTGATTGCCTATTGGCAAATTTCGACTATCTATTTGATCTATCACACAAGAGCTTGCTGTTTCGGTTTTTCTACTCCGCAAGTCTGTCACATTTACCCTTTTTTGTTCCTCACTCGACCTTGGGGTTGTGTCCAATTTTTCTGTTAGGGTACTTTTGTTCTCAGATTGGATGTGATTTTTTTGGCTCTCTGATTTAAGTAGCTTGATGGTGTCACTGAAACAGTGCAAAAAGGATCTCTTATCTTGCCTTGCCTCTTCAATTAGGTCATTTAAGGTCTTAATTATGTCTTTTTCTGACTCTTTTTCTTGTATCTTTCTTTCTTTATCTGCCTCAAGCTGTTTTTCCACCTTTGTTAATTTGGTTTCGATTTGAGCCAGTACGTATGCTTGATCCTTACAATTTTCATGCAGTGCCTCATATAGCTTTAAATATGGTGCAAGAGCTATCGTCATCATTGACCCTACAGCTGCTTGCATGTTTGTGCAGATGTCTATTGATGGCCATGGGTTTTGTGACGGAACTTGTTCTCTTCCGAGCTCCTTTTCTTTCGCTTCCATACTATTGGGGCTTAGCACGATGTGTTCTTCGTCATCCTGCTGTGTGGCTGAAATCGTGCTACTACTTATTTCTTGGGGTACATCTTCATTGGTCATTTGTGATGGAAGAAAGACATTGTCTTGCAATTCTGTAGTGATGTTTTTATTCACTACCTTTTCTGCACTCATGGCACTTTTTTTTCATTTTTTTTTTCTTTTTTCCTGGTCCATAAACGCAGTAGATTTATTTCCTTCCACCTCTCCGTATTGCCTTTTTGTTCGTACTGTCTGCGGAGTTGAGGAATTTATAGGTTCATTTATAGTTGTCCTTTGGGCTTCCTCCAATTTATCAGCGTGTTTCTGTTGTTTAAAAGCTGCATTTTTTGTGGTCTCGTTTTTACTTCCTTCGGTCTCTATGATCATTTTGTCATTAAGTATATTGGTAGAACCGCTTTTTTCCATTTCGGGCTGTTCGTCCTGAGACATTATTTGCTCACATTGGCCCAAAGCTAGAATAAGGTCATGATCTGACATTTCCATTTCAGTTTGCTGCTGTTTGGAGTCCATGACCCTGGTTCCCAAAGTATGATCTTTTTGATGAGCAAGTAAGTCTTTCTTTTTAAAGTGCCATCTTATGGTTTTTATTCCTGAAAGGGATGAGGCACGCGGTTTGGGTTTCCGCATAGGAACTTGTTTTATAGGGCCACCTGTCCCATTAATTAGATTTGTTCTTGCATTTATTTTTTCATATGCCTCGACATTAAATGATTTTTGGGTGTTACACTGTACGAGGCTCTTTTCTGGAAAACCCATTGGCTCTTTGTTCTGGG